>NC_140166.1:6518852-6848852 GCF_963971535.1 Notolepis coatsorum
TGCTGAGCTAGCATGTGCCTGGACGGTCACGGGGTCTCTCTCTCTCTCTCTCTCTCTCTCTCTCTCTCTCTCTACTGGACACACAGAGATGAAACTGATATCAATCTTCTTGTTAAGGTCAAATATAATGCTGTAATGCAGCGGTTCTCAAACTACGGGCTGTGACCCAAAGTGGGATCGTGGGTAGTTGACAGTGGGGTCGTGCATTGGCAAATATGTTGCCAGAAAATTTTGTAATGTTCTGGCAACATATTTTGGCTAAATATGCCTCGTTTTATAAATGTGTATTGATAACATAGTGCTGTAATAAAATTTTCTAATAAATATGCATGATCAAGTTCAACAATGTGTGCCTTCACGTTGAAATTACACAATACATTAAGTGTGGGGTCGCCAAAAAGATTACTGAATAAAATGGGGTTGTGGTATAAAAACGCTTGAGAACCCCTGCTGTAATGTAATCAAATAGGAGTTCCGACCACAATGCTATTCAGAAGAACGCAGTTTTATTTCACTCACAAAAAGCCAAAGTCCCAAACGATACTTTCAATTGGTAGAACAAACAACCACTCAAATTGTAGCCAACCCCTGTGTACACACACAATGGCGTTTGATTTGTTGGAGAAATGCCTGTCAAAACAGTGTCTGCGTTTTTCATTCAAATGGCTACTCCCCTTAACACTTTCAATGCCAACAACGAGATATCTCGTTTGTTCATGCCGACTGCTCATTGCCAACGACAAGAGATCTAATTTTTTTTTATTAACGATTTGAATTCATATTTCATCAATCTAGTCTCACGTTAGTGCTGCAAACTCTCTCTGAGCTCCATTGGGAAAATACCGCCCCCTATCGTCTCTCCCTGTGGTACTGCACCCCTTTGGAATGGATTGAATGGAACACATGGGGAAAAAATCCTGCTTCCTCATTTTACTTCTCGGGCAAGTCACCCGAGAGGATCGGATTCATTGCCGAGCCCCAGAACAGCGTGGAATACATATTTCCAGTTCCCAGCGTTGGATCAATAAACACATAGTAAAGACATAGTTTATGCGTTTGCAAAGATGAGAGCTCTATCATTGAAGTGGGTGGTGGCATTCAAGGGGGGTAAGGTGCACCGCATGGCTGGCAATGAAAGTGTTAAATAGGAGCCAACAACAAGGTTTTTGTATCCAATGTTGCCCCAAGTCTCAACTACAACTGTGTGAAATTAGATTATTCTTTCAGTTTGGGACTTTTGAGTTTTTTTACCAAAAGGCAATGGGTGCACCGCCGAGTATTAGGAAGTCAATGCGGCCAAACAATCCTCTGAGCTCAGAAGGCCGTCTTCCATGGTCCATTATAATGGATTATAGCCGGGTCAAGTGATTACAGCAAGTTGTGGTAACAAAATTATCTTTATAATTTCTTTATTTCGCCACTAAAAACATAGATTTTTTTATGTTGTAGAGTCTACAACAACAATGTAGACCATCTCACAAAAGTTGAATATGCAATTTAAATAAATATTGGCTCTACACATTGGAATAGATATTTTCAGTGATCGAAAAATGTCTCGTTTAATATTATAACTTGTAAAAATTTGAAATACACATATGCATATATAACTCAACAAAACAAAACAATCATGGCCTGACCCGGCTACGACAATAAGCCTTATGAATAGATAGATATATGTATTTGTCCACTTTCATGGAAATATGTCTTTGGCTTCACCATGGGAGCACAATACAATACAAACACCACACAGACACAGGCCCAAAACAGCCCAATACATAGACAAAAGAAAAACAACAACAACACGGACAGAGCTTCAGATACCTAACCAGTACCATGGTTCAAATTAAAATCTAAGAATTCATCAGAGCAATGGCATGTGGGATGAAGGACTTCTTAAATATGTCTTTTTGGGGCTGAAGGAACTCTATAGTGCCTTCCAGATGGAAGCTTGTCAAACTCACCATGAAGGGGATGCAAAGGATCCGACAATATTCACTGAGCCTTGTCCCTATTCCGAAGTACATACAACTCGGACAATTCTTTTTGTAGTTTCCCTATAACTTTACTGGTCATTTTAACAATCCTTGCCAATTTCTTATTCTTGGCCCCAAGGTTTCCACACCAGGTTGAGATATCAAACGTTATCACGCTTTCAACAAGACGTTTGTATAACAGCTCTAGAATATCCCTACTTAGAGAAAAACTATTCAACTTCCTTAGAAGATACAAGCCTTGCATAGCTTTCTTGAAGATGTATTCTGTGTTAGCTATAAAACTCATGGTGTTATCCAGGAAAGTACCCAAATATTTACAATTTTCTACCACTTCTACAGACTGACCGTTTATTGTAACTGGTTGGCTTGGATGGAGCAGGCTTCTGTTGCAGCCGATAGTCCGCTCTTTGGTTTTACCAGTATTTATGACCAGTGTGCTGTCTGTACACCAGTCGATCAGCTCACCAATATGCCTAAAATATGACTTCACTCTTGATGTCACCCTCGCGCAGTAGCGCGATCAATGCCGTATCATCAGCATATTTCTGGAATGTAGAATATCAAGAGTTGCATTTCATTGCACCGGTGTTTAGAACGGTCTGCCCTGACAAGGTGCCATTAACAGAGACTTTGAGGTGTTTAGAACGGTCTGCCCTGACAAGGTGCCATTAACAAAGACTTTGAGGTGTTTAGAACGGTCTGCCCTGACAAGGTGCCATTAACAAAGACTTTGAGGTGTTTAGAACGGTCTGCCCTGACAAGGTGCCATTAACAGAGACTTTGAGGTGTTTAGAACGGTCTCCTCTGACAAGGTGCCATTAACAAAGACTTTGAGGTGTTTAGAACGGTCTGCCCTGACAAGGTGCCATTAACAAAGACTTTGAGGTGTTTAGAACGGTCTGCCCTGACAAGGTGCCATTAACAGAGACTTTGAGGTGTTTAGAACGGTCTGCCCTGACAAGGTGCCATTAACAAAGACTTTGAGGTGTTTAGAACGGACTGCCCTGACAAGGTGCCATTAACAAAGACTTTGAGGTGTTTAGAACGGTCTGCCCTGACAAGGTGCCATTAACAGAGACTTTGAGGTGTTTAGAACGGTCTGCCCTGACAAGGTGCCATTAACAAAGACTTTGAGGTGTTTAGAACGGTCTGCCCTGACAAGGTGCCATTAACAAAGACTTTGAGGTGTTTAGAACGGTCTGCCCTGACAAGGTGCCATTAACAGAGACTTTCTGAGGTCGATCAGTGAGAAAGTCTTTGATCCATAATATAAGTCCATCATTATTTAGTACCAATATTTAGAAGCCTTTGCAGTAAGATATGTGTCACTTGTCATTGTGTTAAATGCTGAACTAAAATATATAAATAAAACTCTTTCATAGCTTTTAGACAGCTGTAGATGTTTAGTGACTGAACTGACTAGTAGGCTTGTCCACGACTAAGGATTTGTATAGTCGACTTTGATTGGCCGAAATTTCATTTAATTTGGGCTGTGGGGTGTGCTTAATGTCTGAAGGAGTCGACTGAAGGCTTCTTGTCCTCTGCGAAAGCATGCAATTGGTCCACGGATGGATACATCTTGATATTCGTCTAGTGTGAAATCCTCTTTCAGTGCCTCTGCACTGTGCCCATTTTCTTAGGCAGTTAGCCTCGCTGGTATGTGACTGAACTGACTAGTGTGAGTGTTGCATCTTTAGACAGCTGTAGATGTTTAGTGACTGAACTGACTAGTGTGAGTTGCATCTCCAGCACTGTCCACGTTTAGAAGCAGACTGGAGCGGGTCCAGACAGTTTAGAAGCAGACTGGAGCGGGTCCAGACAGTTTAGAAGCAGACTGGAGCGGGTCCAGACAGTTTAGAAGCAGACTGGAGCGGGTCCAGACAGTTTAGAAGCAGACTGGAGCGGGTCCAGACAGTTTAGAAGCAGACTGGAGCGGGTCCAGACAGTTTAGAAGCAGACTGGAGCGGGTCCAGACAGTTTAGAAGCAGACTGGAGCGGGTCCAGACAGTTTAGAAGCAGACTGGAGCGGGTCCAGACAGTTTAGAAGCAGACTGGAGCGGGTCCAGACAGTTTAGAAGCAGACTGGAGCGGGTCCAGACAGTTGCCTATGGCTGCTGTCAGGTGGTTGACTATGACCTGCTCCATACACTTGCTCAGAATACTAGTCAGCGCAACTGGCCTGAAATCATTCAGTAAGGAGGCCGCAGCCTTTTTAGTTACAGGAATGATGCCTACATTTTCATGACCGAGGTACAACATGTTCATCAAGTAGATACTGAAACAGTTTATTAAGGACAGATTTTTGTTGGAAAATGCCTTAAGTACCCTCCCCCTCAAGCCACCTGGGCCTGACTCTAGCCAGGCAGGCAGCAACATCATTCTCATCGAGCTTGATACAATTGGAATCAGTACTGGCACTGCATCACAAACCGTATCATAATACCGTAATTCCTCTAATAGTAACCGGTATTCAATTAAAAACCGGGTCTCTATTAATGACCGGGTGCGCTGTTGAGCTAAGCAATTATAAGCCGGCCTCCTAATACAAGCCGGGTTTAATGTATAATTTTTTTTAATTTTATTATTTGCAGCTGAACTTGACTGTTATTAGCCTAACTGTATATAGGCCTATATACAGGTATTTGAATGGGCAATAAATAGGATGGACCACAGTATTGTGGTAGTCTACCTCAGTTGAAGTTAAAGTTAAATTGATACTGTGTTGATGTTTTTATGGTATTTACCATAGGCAATATATTTAGTTATTGTTGTTATATGCTGGCCTGGCTGTGCAGTAAATACCATATAATGGTATGGTGTTAATGTTTACCAAGAGAGTAAGCCTACCTCAGAATTGTATAAAACGAAGTTATTATTATTATTATTATTATACCAGTATTGTGATTGCACTATTTTCCTTTTTTTAACTTTTTTTGACCACCTGTAATTGCACCGTTTACTACCGTATTTCATACAGTACTTGCTTGGTTTCAATAAATGAACCCAGTATATTTTACTGGGTTCAAACTGACACAAAATGTTGATTTATTCATTATGATCTGTTTGAAAATTAGAAATATAGGCCTCTCTCTTATACATGCCTCCTCCTAATACAAGTCTGGTATCCGCTACAGTTGAAACAAATACAAGCCGGGGTTACTATTAGAGGAATTACGGTAATTCATAATTGGTTAGACTAGAAGTCTTTATTTGTCATGCAGTTTTAACACACACACACGAGATGGGCGACCCACAGGAACACACACACACATGCACTGAGTCGCCGATGAAATGCCTCTCTGCACTTTTCCCATCCTGTTGTCCTTCACCCCATGGGCAGGCAGCCGGGAGCAGATAGGGCGTCAACGTGAGCCGCGCCCCGGGGACCAATCCAAGTGCTCCTGTCTGTCTTCGTCAAGGACGCCACAGCATTAGCGATCTGTTGTGCATGTTTTTTTACATTGGGTTTATCTTATCGGGGGGAAACCCTTGCGAGCACGGGGAGAACATGCAAACTCCACACAGAAAGGCCTGGGAGATACCCCACCTGGGTACCTGGCATCATGGAAACCTGGTCCCCAAGCGGGAATCAAACCCTGGACCTTCTTGCTGTGAGGCGACAGTGTTAACCACTACACCACCGTGCCGTATCATAGTGTCCAGGTAGGGATCAAATCTACTGTAGTGCCGATTCAAGTCATTGGCAAAATAAAGGAGGGACAATATTGCCGTTTCCTGGCCTCCTGTCTCATCATTGCATTAAGACCATCCCAGGCTTTCTTTGCGTTACCAGAGCATAGCTGTGTCTCTACCTTTTCTTTGTTCTCTCGCATATTCCTCTTACAGATAGATCTAATCTCCTTCCTCTCTTCCTTAACTAATTCTCTGTCCCCCTAAGTAAATGCAACCCTTCTCTCGTCAAGGCATTTTTTCATCTCCTTAGAGACCCATATCTTGTTATTGTTATCAACTTAACTGATTTCATGCAGGTAACATTAGCTTCACAGAATCCGGCATAAAACTGAGTAATGAATTAAATAAGTGCATGGAGTGCAATCAACCACAATTAATTAAAGATTCAGTGATACGCAAATGTATAAGGCTGTAATAAAACAGCCAATATTGCCCAACAAGTACAAATGGAACCATTTAAGTAAACAGACGTTCAATAAACATGAAGATAGAGGTGCAACACGTGCACGCTAGCAGGCGCACACACACACATTTTATGTGTTATTGACCCAAAGTTCAGGCAGTCTCGTCTAAAAGCAGACAAATAAGTTGAGGATGCAAGGTCAAAGTATCGGGAGTTATCTTTACGGAGTCAAACATTGACAGAGCTAAAGGACACACACACCAATACCAAATACGTCCGCGTTCTAGCTGGAGGCTACCAAGGTTAATGAAATAACCAAAACGGAGGTACATTGAGTGTGCATTTATGTCATCTATTTGAATCTAGCAGCCAATACCAGTACCTCAAAAAGACATCAGTGTGCGCTCACCTGTCCTCTCATCAGTGTTGTAGTACTCAAGTCCGAGTCCTGGATTGATTTTCAGGCCTCGTGACTCGACTCGGACTTGATCACTGATGACTTGGACTCTAGCATGGACTGCATTCGGACCCGGAAGGTGCATATAATATGCCCTAAAGATTTGACATATGATATTGATGGCTAGTGCATTTGTTTGGCTATTGTGTCACAAAGTAAATAAACTCCCATTGAAATGGTGACCGCTGTGTCATTTATGTTTAATGTAGACCTTTTTTTATTTGGATGTCAGCGCTTTGACTGCCAGAGTGGAGTGGACTCAACATTGATGACTTGGACTCAAACACCGGGGACTCGAGACTCGACTAGAGATTTAGTGACTCGACTACAACACTGCCTCTCATCGAACGAGGAATGTTCACATGGTATCTACCTTAAACCATAACGAAGGTTATCCTATAACCCTAGTAATGATTGGCGTAGCTTTTCTGCTTCGCCTATGGGAATACACTCAGCACCTGTGCACGTCCAATGAAAACTTCTCACACGCACCTGTGCACGTCCAATGAAAACTTCTCACACGCACCTTCCATTTGCCCGACCACGCCCACCTCCGGCTAGCATATAGCCCAGGTGTGGTTGATCAGCTCTCCCTTCAGAGTCTCAATTTCAGCTAAACACAGCCAAGGGTCCTCAGGGCTGCGATTAAAGCAGAAAAGCTACGCCAATCATATAACTAGGGTTATAGGATAACCTTCATTATATTTCATTGGCTACGCTTTTCTGCTTCGCCTATGGGACAACGGGCGAAGCAGGGCGCGTAGCCCCGACAAATGAACATGGGGTGGGGTCCGGCCCCCTCGCGCCTCCTAACGAGGAGCGGAGAGAAGGACACCAATCATACGCAGTGGGGCGCAGTTACCCCAAAACGCACAAGGTGAGTAGATCATGCGAAAAACCGCTGTCTACCTCAACATGCACCCCGCCAGCCGCCCGGCAGCGGGATGCAGAAGGGGTTCCAGCTCCAAGAGCCGCACCTTTCCTTTACGGAGGCGGGCCCCCCGGCCATGGCCGCGAAATAGAACCCCCCCGAAGGATCCGATGAGGACCAACGGACCTCACCCCGACGTACGACAGCGTCCTACCCCCCCCAGGGCCACCGTGCTCCCTAACGAGCAGAGTGCCGAGAGAGGGAGTGCGCACGTGCTTGACCGACGAGCCACAGAGGGTCGACGGCAAGCCTGCCCCACCCATCCCCACCCCGGAAGCTCCAGCCAGGCCTGCCGAGGCCGCTGCCAGTGAGCCTCCTGGAATGCTGGGGCCCACAGGTGATCAGCACAGCAGAGCATGGCTGACACCTGGCGGACACTAGGATTAGACCGACCCCGCGCGGCGTGGCCAAGGCGAGTCCTGTGTCGCCTAACGCAGCTGCCCCCTGGCCGTAAGTCACAGAGGCGCTAGAAGGGGTGGCCAACCCCTTCTGTATGTCACTCATTCCATAAGGACGTAGAATAAACATTTATTAAAAAAAATTAAATTGTCCATTTGCATGTTCTTGGTATCTGAATCTAGGGACATATATGGATCAGTGTCAGAAATAGTGTGTCTGTTACTAGGCTTGAGTAAATTGTAATGAACCAAAAGGAAAATATCAATTCTATTTAAAAAAAAAAAATTATCTTTGACTGGTAAATTTTAGCATGGTGTTATTCACAGACCTGAAAAATCTAAGCAAATGAATAAAGGGAAGATGATTAAACAGAAGGTTTTGTAGATACAGTACTGAATTCTGCCATCTAAATTTCTCCACCATTTTTCATCATATTGCAACACCGTTTTTTGCAAGACGTTCACAGAAAGGTAGAGAAACTAACTGTGTTCTGTTTTATGGCAATAACGTTCAGGTTTGTGGGAGATAATCCCAAAAAATAAGAGAAATAAAAAAGTTAATCCAGAAGTCAGATGATTGACAGGGGCTGGTGTGAGCTGGGTAGGGTAGTTTTTCGAAATTCTATTTAAAAAAAGATTATCTTTGACTGTGAATAACACCATGCTAAAATTTACCAGACCTGAAAAATCTAAGCAAATTAATAAAGGGAAGATGATTAAACAGAAGGTTTTGTAGATACAGTACTGAATTCTGCCATCTTTTTTATAATGTAAATTTCTCCACCATTTTTCATCGTACAGTATTGCAACACCGTTTTTTGCAAGACGTTCACAGAAAGGTAGAGAAACTAACTGCGTTCTGTTTTATGGCAATAACGTTCAGGTTTGTGAGAGATAATCCCAAAAAATAAGAAAAATTAAAAAGTTAATCCAGAAGTCAGATGATTGACAGGGGCTGGTGTGAGCTGGGTAGGGTAGTTTTTCGAAATTCGAAAGCCCTGAGTCTCTTCCTTCAAAAGACTACACTCACTTTTCGCTGTGCCACTTCCTCCTGTCAATATGCGCCGGTTTCCGACTCAATGCCTTGAGATTTCTATAATCTTATATTTCACTAATAACAGTTAAAATAATTGGTAAACAAACGTAATGCTGAAAATATACACTTTTACTGTATATCTCGGGCTTAAGAGGTTAACCCTGTGAGGCCCAAATTAAAAAGACATTAGCAACTTCAGAGGCCAGAGGGTGGGACATATTTACATTTACTATCAAATAGCATTGTGAGGCTGAACAACAGGACCAATTGACTATACATGTGCTTAAACATTTTTAAATAAACCCTTTTTTTTAAATGGCTAAAAGTGATTTTGTAATTTTGCAACCGTGGGTCTCACAGGGTACTTTTAACCCTGTGAGGCCCAAATAAAAGACATTAGCAACTTCAGAGGCCAGCGGGTGAGACCTATAAACACACGAAGGGTGCAGTCACTGAAAAAAAAGGTTGAGAAACGCTGGTATAATAGTGTGGCTCTTTGTGGTACCACAGTAATTTTTGTGGCTCTTAGTCTCTGACTGGTTGGCCACCCCTGCGCTAGAGGGACTGACCGCCCGAGAGCAGCATTCCACTGGCCCACCACAGGTGCCCCCCCCCGTGACCACAGGCCTGCCCAGTCGCCCTCTCTTGGGGGTCTCTGGCTGCGTCTAACCAGACGAGCCCTCTCACCGAGCCCCCCAGGGGTTACAGGGACCTACAGCCTGACCAATACCTTAGTCTGTCAGCCCAGACGAGGGAAACCTACATAAAAAACCCTCCTTCCCACCTGTACACATAGAAAAACGCCGTTTCTATGCTGTTCCGACAGATCCGGGGGCGTGCTCGGTTCCTAACGGCAGTGTTGAAAAACACCCGAAAACCCAGAAGCACTGACCTCTAATTACCAATACGTTAGGCCGTAGGGAGGCAGGATAGGCCCACTACCTAGGGCTGGGCGATATATCGAGTATACTCGATGTATCGCGGCTTGTTCTACATGAGATGTGGAAAATTGCTATATCGTGAACATCGAGTATATGTTGTCACGTCGCGGCTGAGATGAGACTTGCTTTAGCGCAGAGCTTTCCTCTCATTTCATTATAGACACAGACTAGAGCGGACCTTTAATGACATGCAATTTAATTGACACAAGCAATGGGCTAACGTTAGATGCTAAGTTAGGGGTGGGGGAAAAAAATCGATACGTAGTACTATCGCGATACTTTGCGTGGCGAAACTTTATCGATACAGGGACGCCAAGTATCGATATTTAATTATTCATAAAAGATTTGTTCATTTCAATACCTGTAATAGTACCAGCGTTTCCGTTAGCCGGTAATTACCGGTATTTGACCGGCAAAATCTGGTGAAGTCCGACATATCTAATCTCTCCGGTCATAATGTCCGGTGAAAATAATTCCCTCTAAACACAATTAGATTATTTGAATTGTATTAAAATAGGCTAAAATTAAATAGCCTATGCGATGAACGAAACAATCATTACATTTGTCGTTGCTTCACCAAGCAGCCGGTCAATGACATCCTGTGTCAGCGAGCTGGCAGCTGATATATTTACGTGAAGCATGGCTTGGCAGGGTGCAGTACTCCAATTCAGCCATTGGCAATTCAGCTGTTGGGTGGGGGCGCTGCTGACACCGCTGCTCTGCTCTGTCTGCTCCTGCTCCATGCTTCACGTAAATATATCAGCTGCCAGCTCGCTGACACAGGATGTCATTGACCGGCTGCTTGGTGAAGCAACGACAAATGTAATGATTGTTTCGTTCATCGCATAGGCTATTTAATTTTAGCCTATTTTAATACAATTCAAATAATCAAATTGTGCTTAGAGGGAATTATTTTCACCGGACATTATGAGCAGCAGCACCAAGTCGTTGGGAGGTGGAGATATACATCACGGCGCAAACCCACGATAATGTTGCCGTCTCTCTGCCAAATTTCTCAGTTCTTCGCTTGATATAATTAATACAAATGTCCAATATAACGGAATTCGTTAGCTCATAAAAATGTGATTATAACAGACTGCTGTTTATTAAGGTCGGGCAGACTGCCCACCGACACCTCAAGTCGGCAGCAGCACGCAGTCTCGAGGGACTTATTTTATTTGGAATATATTAATGACTGTATATATACGCAAAAGTAGTCTAGTTTTAAGTTAAAATATTATAAATGCCTTGATGATGTCATTCTTTATATAGGCCTATCAATTGTTTTTAAGCTCAATAAACTCTGACCGGAATTTATCCCATTTGTCCGGTAGATTGAAATCTACCGGACACTCAGACCTGCAAAAAAAAATTCTAACGGAAACCCTGAATAGTACAGTAGTCCACACACACCATGTGCATTCAGTTAAGTTGGAATATGACTGTAATACAAACAGTTCAGTTTGTCAGGTACATGCAACACAGATTACAGTGTTTACATCTGTCTGCTTGAGAAAATACCATGTTCTGCAATAAAAATGATTGAAGTGAGATGAACAGACTGAACTTTATTTTATTAGATAAAACATGTTGACAGTTTTACTTTGCAGTTGAAAAAAGGTAATACATTTAATTTGATAAAATAAAAATAATAATAATAATAATTTCCCGCAATACTCAGCGTATCGCGATATATTTAGTATCGCGATACTATCGTATTGTGACGCAAGTATCGCGATACTATCGTATCGTGAGGTCTCTGGCGATTCCCACCCCTATGCTAAGTTATCCCATAAATAGGCTAAGCTAACTAGCGTTAGCTGCTAACCCTGGAAGCGCTCAAAGCGGACTCGACAACACTAGTTCCATTTGTGAGGAAAGGGGGTGGGTTATATTGACGACGCTTGACAACAGAGGTTTAAAGATAACTTCATATGTATTGGTTATTCGTTTCTTTATATCGGGCATCCAGTTTCAATCTCTGTGTTCAACTTCCTGTGTTGACATTAGAGTGTGACATCACCTACGGCAGCTTATACGCTCAAAGCGCGAACCTAAAACAAAATCCGGGGGGGGGGCTGGCTCTCTCGCGCGTTCTCGCCCTCTCTCTGCATTCAATGATTTAAAGTAGCCAAACGTTACAGTATAAATACTAACTGGATAGTTGATGATATAAACATTTAATTACATTATCTGAAATATTCTAAAATCATTAAGTCTGCCCTACCACTACCTCCCCACCGTATTGGGCCGGCACCCCACGTTAGTGGGAGTCGGCGAAGTCCGCCACGTGAGATGTGACACAGCCCAGTGGCCGAGGTCCCACATCAATGATTAACCAACCAATCGAAACTACCTTTTCATTTCAACTTAACAGCTTGGAGAACGGGTACTCCACCGCACGCTTAATACACACAGCTGTAAAAGACGATCAGAGATGTGGAACTCAGTCTAAAAACTCCACTCGTAATCCACTCACATCAGACATGGCAAACGGTTTTCAATCTACCATATACCGGTATATATATATATATAAATATATATACATATGACTAAAACCACAACTCCCTGTCGTCGTGCTATTACATAACACGAGTGAGGAGTGTGGACATACGAGACACATTTCAATATGTATATGTGACAGTGACGGTATATGGCCTAAACGGCCCCTCATACTTTCCCGTCCTCATGAACACGAGTGGGGAATGTGAAGATGGCCCAGTGCGACACTTCACTCTGTTAACACGGCGCGAGCCAGCATGACATATAGATTGACATAATATCGATTGAAAATCGTATCAACAGATTGCAGAATGGGTACAATGTAGTACGCCTCAATACACACAATTGTTAGGTGGATGTAGCCCAGGGCAAGACATAGTCTCAGTTACCTCTGGGCACCCCATTTCCATTTTATCATATATATATATATATTAGGGGTGGAACGGTTCGCATTCGAACCGTGCACCATTCGATACGACCTCCACGGTTCGGGGCATGTGTGTATTGTTCGGTTATAACATTAGCCGCAAGCTAACGAACGTTAGCCACAAGCTAACGAACGTTAGCCGCAAGCTAACGGCGGAAATGCTCACAGCGAAGTGACTCCACGACAAGATCCATTAGTGGGGAAGGGGGGGTATATTGACGAGGCTTGACAACAGAGGTTTAAAGATAACTTCACGTTTATTAGCTGTTCGTTTATATTATATCATCAGGGCTTCTCCAGGTTCCAATGCTGTGTGTTACTGTTGACTATTTACTTCCTGGTGTGATGTCACTTCAAATACGGCTAGCAAGACTCAAATAGCAAAAGCGAGTCAAGTTGATTAGGTACCATGCAGTGAAAAAACGGCATAAGGGAATACTTCATAATGTTTCATGCAATTAAAAAGTAAATATATATTTAGTACACATGATTTATTTATTTTAAATAACAGTGACTTTTCCTTTTTGATAAGAAAGTCTAGTGCTTGTTGAGCATATGCATACTCTGTGCATCCCCTTAACAAGTGTGTGTGTGTATTGAGCTGTACTGTATTGTACCCATTCTGCAATCTGTTAATACAATTGTCAATCAATCAATACTTTATGTTGATGGCCTTTGTCTATAATGTGGCAGGGCTGTACACTGCGACGAGATTATCGCAAATTGCCCCTTAATTTGGCCCGTGCGAGTGGACAATTATATTTGGGGGCAACCTTGCGAGTAGTGATTTCAACCCTTCATTTCGCATTTCACTCCTAAATTAATCCATACAAATTGGATAATTTTTTTTTAAAAACATTAGCCTACAACCAGGGCTGTACAGTGCGACATAATGTTGCGGTGCTATGAAAAAATCTGTCGGCAATGAATGAACTTACTGCGATAGCCTGTGCGGAAAAAAATATTTGAGTGTGAAGTGAATCTGGGCCACGCTATATACTTGGTAGTTGTAGTCTATCGTGCGATTAAATACCATGTCCCCGTCAGCGTAGAGTCCATACATCCAACACCAAATCCCATAATTCCTAGTGAACCATCGAATCGAAACTGAATGTTGCATCGCCAAAGAAGAACTTCATTTCAATAAGTTTAAGCCGCTAATTTTGCTCTGCAAGAAGAACGGAGCGGATATCAGTCCATTTTATGACAACCACGTCCGATGTGGAGAGATGATAATCTGGCAGTGATGATCGACAGGGACACACTTCTAACGTTCAGGTCAGCCATGCATTAGGTGAGTCGCCCACTATTAGGACGTTTTTCAATACTTAAATACTGTTTACTTAAATTTCCCTCCGGGGATCAATAAAGTATCAACCTATCTATCTAATAATGAGACAATATGCAAATAAGATAATACTAATAATTGTCATGGTTCCCCGTATGAAAGTGGCTTGCAACTTACTGCTGGTAAAATCACTGTTTATTTCTCGTTTTGCATAGTATTACATTCCTCTTCCAGGGCTGTACACTGCGATCATCTCGTCGCAAATTGCCCCCTAATCTGGCCGGTGCGAGTGGAAAATATCATCTGGGGGCAAGCTTGCGAGTAGTGATTGCAACCCTTCATTCGCATTTCACTCCTAAATTAATCCATACAAATTGGATAAAACATTAGCCTACAACCAGGGCATAATGTTGCGGTTGTAATTTCATTAGACAGACCAGCGCGGACCTTTAATAACATGCAATTTGATTGACACGAGCAATGGGCTAACGTTAGCTGCTATCCACGGTATCCATTAGGATTCTGCTAAGCTAACTAGCGTTAGCTGCTGCTAACCCTGGACACCAGTCAAAGCGGACTCCACAACACTAGTTCCATTCGGGAGGAAAGGGGGTGGGTTATATTGACAACGCTTGACAACAGAAGTTTAAACATAACTTCATATTTATTGGTTATTCGTTTCTGTTACTGTATATCATCCACTTTCCATCTCCGTCTGTTAAACGCATCCTGTTTACATTAGAGTGTGACGTCATCACCTACGGCAGCTTAGACGATCAAAACGCGAACCTAGAACAAAACCCGAGGGGGGGGGGGGGGGGGGGGGGGGCTGGCTCTCATTCGTTCTCGCCCCCTCTCTCTCTCTCGCTCTGATTGATTGAAAACTTTATTAACAGATTGCAGAATGGGTACAATACAGTACAGCTCTCTCTACATTCAATGATTTAAAGTAGCCAAACGTTACAGACAGTATAAATACTAACTGGATAGTTGATGATATAAACATTTAATTTCATTATCTGAAATATTCTAAAATAATTAAGTCTGCTATAAGCCATTATCCCTTTGTGTGTGTGATTATCATTTTCTCACAGTAGTGTGTGTGTGTGTATATATATATATATATATATATATATATATATATATATATATATATATATATGTGTGTGTGTTTGGCTAAAGTGGATAGAAAACACAGTACTGTGCAAAAAAAGGCACCCAAAAGTTTTTATATAAATGGTCTTAGATGTAAATACATTTTTTATTAGTGTGTCAGTAGACTACTCTTAGTACATTTTCATTAAATTATTTTTTAAAGCATCTTCATGGTTTAATAATGCAAACATATGTTGCAGGGACTTATTATAATCATCATATTGGCGTGACTGTATGCATCAAAGGGTTAAATCAAGCATTTTTAAGTGCTTTAGAGGAAATGTCAAAATATTGCGATATATATCGTGTATCGTGATATGGCCAAAAAATATCGCGATATCATTTAGAGGCCATATCGCCCAGCCCTACTATAATGGTAAAATAGTTATTTAAAAATGTGCCCCTAAAAAATATTCTTATACGATTAGTCGACATAATCGACGATGTCGATTATAAAAAATCGGCGACGAGAAATTGTTGCGTCGATTAGTCATTAAAAAAAAATTATTTAATTTTTTTTTATTTTTTTTTTGCACTACCTATCTTTGTGAGAGTGGCTTCTCAGGGTTCCAGACAACATCATAACATGATGATCCCATAGCAAATTTTGGACATTGAAAACATTGTTCCCCTGCAGGAGATGATGATCAGACTAGACACACAATACATTACACACGCACTCCTCTCACTCACACACAGCGATCAGGGTAAGACACACACATACACACTCCTCTCACTCACACACAGCGATCAGAGTAAGACACACACACATACACACTCCTCTCACTCACACACAGCGATCAGAGTAAGACACACACATTCACACTCCTCTCTCTCACACACAGCAATCAGAGTAAGACACACACATTCACACTCCTCTCACTCACACACAGCGATCAGAGTAAGACACACACACATACACAAATTACACACCTCTCACTCACACAGCGATCAGAGTAAGACACACACAAATTACACAGTACACACACTCCTCTCACTCACACAGCGATCAGAGTAAGACACACACACATAAACACATACACACACAGACTCCTCTCACACACAGCAAACAAAAGACCTAGAAGTCTGTCTGATCTGACTCATCCCCCTCTCCCCTTACAGCTGTTCCACGTCACCCTCCTGGTCCTGGACCAAGTTACAGCCCCATCAGCCGCGGTGCTGGGGGCAGATGCTGCTAGTTATTTTATTTTTTTATTATTATTTTTTTAGTTATTTAAAGTACACTTCCACTTTAATTTGTATTATTTAATTTATTTATCTTGTTATGAGTGATTGCTGTATTGTTCTTCAAATACATTTTCATTTAAAGTGGCTTAAGATCCAAATTCAAATGTTTCATGAGTCATTATTTTAATTTGCTATGGGATCATCATGTTATGATGTTGTTGTTTGGTCCTGACAAGAGTCTCAAAGTCTGGGGTGATGGTAGACAAGCAACTCTGAGGTCATGCTCAATTACCAATCTGTTCCTCTGCTCTGTCTTCAGCTGGACCAGAGCTGAGAAGCCACTTTCACAACGATACCGGTAGGTAGTTAAAAAAAAGTTTACATAATTGGTTTTCGATTAGTCGACTAATCGAAAAAATAATCGACAGATTAGTAGACTACCAAATTAGTCATTAGTTGCAGCCCTACCGGATATACATAAACATTAATTGGCATAGATCTCTATAAACGGCCCAACACATTGATCACTTTAGGCACACCCTGAAACCAGTAACATCACAAATAAGAAGCGGGTAATTACCCATAAAAATAATAAACCTTTCATGGGGTTATTTACAATAATAATAATTCATTTTATTTATAAAGCACTTTTCATTGTGAAACAAAGGTATGCAGAGTTTCTTGTCCTCCTGATTAATGCAATGGTGTGTGTGTGTTGTGGTGATCTCATTCAAGGAGCACTACAAGCGCATGCACACACACACACAGTTTGTTGTTTTTGTTCTATTAGTGATTTACACACTCTCAGTTGGTTCATTATAAAATATACAAACCTGAAAACAAACTCACTTAAATGTTAAATAAAAGGACCACGGTAATGAGGCAGGAGGAACATATTTTTTTGCACTATAATGGTAAAATTGTTATTTAAAAATGTGCCCCTAAAAAATATTCTGTGCCCCTAAATTTCTCATTTAGGGGCAAGTGTGCCCCTAGTGAAAAAGCTTAGCGTACAGCCCTGTGTGGCCACACACTTTTTTATTATTTTGTTTGTTTGCACTAAGTTAATACTTTGACAAATGTTGCCTATATTTTTCAGTCAGTTCGGTCTTTGTGTGCCAGTTCAGTCTTTGTATTTTTCGGTTTGTGTTCAGTTCGGTCTCCCTCATCTTTCTCTGCCGAAGACTTTGCAATCTTCTTTGAGGAAAAAGTGGAGAACATCCGCAGCGCCTTCTCCCAACCCCCACCCATTCCAAATACTGAATCGAGAACCTCATCCTTCACTCTGTCATCTTTCTCTCCCATTACAGAAGCCGAGACCCTGACACTGGTAACGTCGAACCGTCCGACTACATGTCAGCTGACCCAGCTACCCTCCCCACTCCTCCAGACCATAGCACCGGACATCCTCCCATTCCTAACTGCAACCATCAACTCCTCACTCAACTCGGGGGTGGTCCCCACCTCCCTAAAACAAGCCAGAGTCACGCCCCGCATAAAAAAAAAACCTGAACCCCACCGTCATAGGCAACTATCGTCCTGTCTCTCTTCTCTCCTTCCTTTCTAAAACACTTGAACGTGCTGTATCCAACCAACTTACTGCTTATCTCTTACAGAATGACCTCCTAGACCCTAATCAGTCTGGCTTCCGGACTGGCCACTCCACAGAAACGGCCCTCATTGCGGTCACAGAGGCACTTCACTTAGCAAAAGCGAAAGGCCTCTCCTCCGTCCTGATTCTCCTAGATCTATCTGCAGCCTTCGACACAGTCAACCATCAGATCCTCCTTGCGGCCCTCGCAGGAATGGGAGTGGCTGGCTCTGCGCTGACATCATACCTCAATGACCGATCCTACCAAGTGTCATGGAGAGGGACCCTGTCGGCCCCCCAGGGCTCGGTCCTAGGACCCCTTCTCTTCTCCCTCTACACTAAATCACTGGGTAACATTATCACGTCTCATGGCTTCTCGTATCATTGTTATGCCGATGATACTCAACTCTTCCTCTCCTTCCCTCCCTCAGATATCAACGTCTCTGAGCGGATCTCGGCCCGTCTGTCCGACATCTCCGCCTGGATGACGACCAACCACCTCAAACTGAACCTAAGCAAAACAGAATTGCTCCACCTGCCGGCCAAATCCTCCACCCTGACCGACCTTTCCATCACAGTCGAGAATGCAGCTGTGACCGCGTCCCCGACCGCCAAGAACCTTGGTGTTGTCCTCGACGACCAGTTGAACTTCTCTGCTCACATCGCAGCGACAACCAGAACCTGCATATTCCTCCTGAGCAACGTCAGAAGGCTCCGCCCCTTCCTGACAAAAGAAGCCACCCAACTCCTCGTCCAATCAACAGTCATCTCCCGCCTCAACTACTGCAACGCACTGCTCGCTGGCCTCCCGGCCACTGCCACCAAGCCTCTTCAACTCATTCAGAACGCAGCGGCCCACCTGATCTCAAACCTACTGAAGTCGGCCCATGTCACCCCACTTCTTAGGGACCTGCACTGGCTCCCCATTGCTGAACGTATCCGCTTCAAGGCCCTCGACCTAGCATACCGTGCGGCAAAGGGAACCGCTCCCGCCTACCTCCGGTCAATGGTCTCCAACTACACACCCTCAAGACCCCTACGCTCTGCATCTTCTGGCCGCCTCAGACCTACTCCTATCCAAGCCCCGGGAGGGTCATCAAAGAGATGCCGCCTATTCTCAGTCCTTGCCCCACAACCCCAGTTAGGACAGCCAAAACCCGTCCAATCTTCCGCCGTCGACTTAAGACGCACTTCTTCAACCATTATCTGAAATAATAATAAAAAAATGATAATAATAAAAAAGAACTCTAACCCTAACTAACCTTACTGTCATGCACTTGTCCTAATAAACGAACCTACACTGTAACACGCAACACTTTGATGAACATTGTTACTCAGCTGATAGAGTTGTACCCTTCCTGATGACTTGTCGTACAGAACTTGTAAGTCGCTTTGGATAAAAGCGTCAGCTAAATGACTAAATGTAAATGTAAAATGTAATGTATTTAAGGCAAACCGCTGTAAACCTTATTTTTTACCAAATAAATGAGAAACATGTTTAAATCAGCAATGCCCCTCTTGCTGTACCAACATCTCTCCTAGCTCTAACCGGTCACTGTCAAAATAATGTGCCTGATGTCAAACTGCCTCATTCTTTCAGTTTTTGCATGACTACCTCCTTGAGAATAACTGAAAAGTTGGATTATTTTTAGGCTATATATCTTATGCTGATGTATGGTATTTTTGGAGTGTTACATTTAAAAAAAATAAAAAACTGCGTATATCGAACCAAACCCAAAACCATTAAACCAAAACAGTGATACGAACCGAACCATGAATTTTGTGAACCGTTCCACCCCTAATATATATATATATATATATATATATATATATATATATACACACATATATGTCTAAAAAACACAACCCGCGACGTCGTGACAACACGAGTGAGGAGTGAAAACACTGCATGGCCCAGCGAGGCACTTCACTGTTAAAAACAGGCGAAATAAGTCACGAGCCAGCATGCCACATAGAATGTAATGACCAAGAAAAACACAGCAGAAACTGACAGGTGGGGTCCATTCACTCGAGAGAAAGGTGGGGTCCATTCACTCGAGAGAAAGGACACACAAACACCTCAGGGTTACACAGCATCGCACTACACCTGGGGCTGTTGCTGTACACCTGCCGCTCCGTTTCTGTCTCCTCCGTATCTGGCAAGGACGGGGCCCAGGGAATCCTCCTGTCATCCGGAATTCCCTCTGACGCGCCTCTCTCGAAGACGCGCTCCGCCACGTCCATTCTGCAATTAACCCCATCACGCCACGTGGGAGTAAAAAGGCATTTCGGAGGGGAGCACGCCAGGGAAGACAACGAGTCTAGCCAGTCCACCGGCCATGCCACAGCATACCGGCAGCCCTTCGAAGAGAAGCGCCGGTCTGCTAGGAAAACTCCATAACGAGTAACTACAGCGGCACCCCAATCGCTTCCCTTTCCGAACGCGCCGGGGAAGTCCTCAAACAAGGACTTCGGTGGTATATCCTTACAGCTCTTATCTAACTAACTAACTAACTTCTGTTACAACTGCCGAAGGCCTGTGAGCACATTCGTTTAGCTGAAACAATGAGGAAGGGAGAGCTGATCAACCACACCTGGGCTATATGCTAGCCGGAGGTGGGCGTGGTCGGGCAAATGGAAGGTGCATGCGAGAAGTTTTCATTGGACACACAGGCGCTGAGTGTATTCCCATAGGCGAAGCAGAAAAGCGTAGCCAATGAAATATAACCTCACGCCCGACTTAAAGTAATGTTCACATGGTATCTACCTTAAACCATAACTTCACCTCACGCTAGGGCTGGGCGATATGGCCTAAATATGATATCACGATATTGTCTGACCTTTCGGCGATACACGATACACATCACAATGTTTTTCTTTTTTACCCCAAACAATTCATTATGAGGCTTACCAAGACAGTATTTGAGTTTGCAAGCTAACATTAAAGACAAAATAAAATACCCATGCATTTAGCATTTTTATATTATATATTATATTTAGATTATTGGATTATTAGATTATATATTGCATATATTTAGCAATGAGATATTATATGATTTAGATATGAAATATGATTAATTGAAAATGGGGGACCCTGATGTAAACAAGACGAAAGTCTTTCTCTGGTCTGCATCCCCTTAACAATTGTATGTATTGAGCTGTACTGTACCCATTCTGCAATATGTTAATAAAGTTTTAAATCAATCAATCAATCAATAGCATTTTAACATTTTTATGAAACTACTGTATATTTGTATGTCTCTAAATGTTTTGATGAATTGAAAAAGGAGGACCCTTATGTAAAAAAGCCAAAAGTATTTGTCTGGTCTTCATCCTCCAGTCCACTGTACTGTATCCATTCTGTTAATAAAGTTCTCATTCATTCATTCATACAGCAAACAGAATAATTTTGATTGACTGTCGAGTCTGCCAATTACGTCACACTGCTTGCACTCGCCCTGCTGTTCTTAGCACCAATCGGCAAGCGTGTTGTGAAGTTGTTTACTTCCAGGGTCCTCCATTGATTTTGACGAGTGCTCACAACATAGCTACTAACGTTAGCTCCCCGCGGCCGACGACTAGATTACCAGCGCTCCGCAGGATGACTAAAACGAGGCATAATGATTTTACTGCAACGAATGTTATAATAAAAGCCTTGCCATACATCCGTCTGATTGAAATCTTTATTAACAGACCGCAGAATGGACACAAGTCAGTCAGCACAGGCGGAGATATTATGTAGGTCGTCCGCGGATGTTGCTATGTTCGGGTAAATACGCTGATGTTATTGAACGTGTAACTATATAATGTTAATGCCACAAAACGAATGCCTTTGGTAATCATAAGTAGTAACTTTGATGCAGTAGTGTGTGTGTGTGTGTGTGGACCAGATTGACGCGACACAAGCCTCTTGGGCAAAACATCACGATATCCACGATACGTTTAAAAAGTGTATCGTTAATGAACTGTACCCGATATTTATATAATATCGTCATATCGCCCAGCCCTACCTCACGCCCCGACTTAAAGGAATTTTCACATGGTATCTACCTTAAACCATAACCTCACCTCACGCCCCGACTTAAAAGGGAAACTTGACCAATTGTCAACCTTAATCCTACCGCTCTGTTGAAGACTTAAAACTCACCAGCGTTTCTTCCGGTGGTGCCGACGAAGCCGAGCTCTCGAGACACGCAACACGTTGGTGATGTTTATATGTCCGATTCTGACAGAACCACCATGGGTTAGGGTTAACACTTTCACTGCCCAAGCTTAATTCCTTTTTACCTCCTTGAATGCCCAGGGCCACTTCAATGTTAACGTTAATATCGCCTAATCTATGTTTTAAATTATGGCTAATTATGTGTCTAATCTGCCCGTCGCTTATCAAAGACTCATTTTCCAGTCAACATTGTCGTAGCTTCATTTTCGTTTTTTAGCATTTTGAAAATCACTTGTTTTCACGGAAAAAATAAAGACATTGCATGATAATCTCCTTTTACTGGAATATTCTAGAATGTTGTCATTGTTCGGCCTATTTATGAATCGTTTTCAAATAAACGCTAGATTATCGATAGTATGTGTGCGCATGCACGTGCGTGCCGCGAGTTGAAAATCTATTCTCCTAGTTACTGACCGCTCGCACAGCCAAACAGCAATATCACATAATCACATAAAAGCTTATATCTCTGTGAAAACGAGTCCGATTATCCTAATACTGGTAACATAGATTCCTTACCTGAGATCAGATGGTATCCAAATGGATTATTCCAATTCCTGATCGCCATTAGAAAAAATCAATCTTTTTATTGATCCACCGAGTATAGTGTAAAAACACATAATCCCTGCTGCTCTGAAACTCCAGAGTGAAACTGGTCGACGGCGGTTGCATGAGTGAGAAGAAGTAAAACGTGGATTCCGGGTTTTTTTTCTCATACATTTTCATCCAAAAGGGTGAATTACCATCTGGGAGACGATAGGGGGCGTTTTTTTCACATCTGAGCGCCTGGAGTGAGTGATTTTCCAACGGTAGACTTGGTTGATGAAATATGATTTCAGATCGCTAATAAAAAAAAATACAAGATAATACGAGAATTCTCGTGAGTGGGCATTCAACCCGCGGGGGGTAAACTCGAGAAAACTCGGGTTGGGCAATCAAGGTGTTAAAGAGCCGAGCCCCTTTAATTACCCGTTGGACACGGAGCATGAGATATCAAGTTTTTACTGAGTCCCACAGACAAGCCAGGTCATTTGTTTTCATGACATCACAGGTGTTTGTCTGCTAAATAATGTGACCAGAGATATCTGCCGTGTGTATGTGTATGTGTGTGTGTGTGTGTGTATATGTGTGTGTATATGTGTATGTATATGTGTGTGTATTATGTGTGTGTGTGCATGCATTTTTGGAAGGGGGGGGGGGGTTATTCTGTAATAAAGATCTGATTTTAGATTGGTATAGAACCAGTATACCGAACACCTGAGAATAGTCATCTTACGCAATATATAAAACATAGAAATACATGACTCAAGAAGTAGTGTTCGGAGGGCGTCTGTGATGATAACTCAATCCTTGTAGTAGTGTGGGAGTTGATACTGCTAAATCGCTATGTCTGTGTGAGATCAGTAATCGCTCAGCAATGGAGTGTGAGAGAGAGAGATGGTAAGTAGTGTTGTCACGATACTGGAATTTCGAACTTCGATACGATACCTTGAAAAGTATCGATATTAGATACCATTTTCGACACAGGGAAAAAGGTTCAATCTTAAAATGTAAAATATATATATATAAAAAAATCTTTAATAAATGTTGCTTTTGTTGCTGGTTGATTCTCCTCAGCTTCTCTCTGGTACTATAAGAGAAGATAAATATAACACTTTTAAAACCCTTTGTTTATCTTTAGGTCACACATTTAAAAATAACTGAATGATATAATCTTAGAAATTAAGTAAAGTTAATAGTACTGCGTGTTAACTAAGCATAACAGATTGATTGATTGCTAATTGTATTAACAGATTGCAGAATTGGTACAATACAGTACAGCTCAATACACACAATTGTTAAGGGGATGCAGACCAGAGAAAGACTTTCATCTTGTTTACATCAGGGTCCCCCATTTTCAATTCATCATAACATATGACATTTTCTTTTCTTTTTTTTTTATCAAATTTAATTTATTACCTTTTTTCAACTGCAAAGTAAAACTTTGTCAACATGTTTTATCTAATAAAATAAAGTTCAGTCTGTTCATCTCACTTCAATCATTTTTATTGCAGAACATGGTATTTTCTCAAGCAGACAGACTGAACCGTTTGTATTACAGTCATATTCCAACTTAACTGAATGCACATGTGTGCGTGCGTGTGTGTGTGTGGACTACTGTACTATTACAGGTATTGAAATGAACAATGCAACTTCCTTATACAAAAAAAATAAAAAATAATTTATGAATAATTAAATATTGATATTGCGGGAAATGCGTATTTAAACCGTTTTAAATATTCAGAATCGATATGTATCGAAAAATCGATATTTGACAACACTAATGGTAAGTACCGAAAGTTACAAACAGTTTAAAATGTCATGTCCACACAAATGTTTTTTAAAACAGTTATTTTGGCCTCCCACCAACATGAAAATGTGTTTTATGTCACTGAAAACAGGGCTTTTTTGTAAATGTGATTTTATTAAAACTATGTTTTGCCTGTATAAGTGTGGACGGGTGAAACACAGCTAAATATCCGCTAAATATCAGTGTATGTGTGGACATGGCCTTAGATCAGCTGCTTCCACAAGGATCAATTAATCAATACATTTTCAAGTTGAACTGAAAAACACACAAATGCTGTGTGTGGGTGTCTTTCAATTGTTGAATATGTAGTGAAGACAGGATTTCATCCCATCAAACTAAATAACTCAAAAGTAATTGTTTATTCTTATAATCACAGCTTTTAATGGACGTTATGGATTGACCACCAATCTGAACTGTGTCTGTATGGGTATAAGTGAAATAGAGTGATAAGACAGATAAGTGAAACAGAGAGAGTGCGTGTGCGTGCGTGCGTGCGTGCGTACTTACTATATACCACATGCTGCTCCACTTGGCGTCATTATAAAATATGTTGTTTTGGGCCGGGCTGCTCTGGGCGGAGCTTGTTAGGGAAAGGGGTGGAGCCTGCTTGTAATCCCTCTTGATCCTCCTCTTTACCACCTGCTGCTGTATCCACTCCACCTACACACACAAAGAAACTGTTAACAGCAGGGTATTTCAATCAGGAGACCTCAGACAAGGAAACATTTACATTGAATTTTGTTAAGTTTAGGTTTGGCCCAAGCAGCATTGTTGGCCCCCACCCACCCACCCAGAGAGAGACAGATCCTCCACCCTCCATAGTTAGATGGGGGCCATTGCACTGGTGGTGGTGGGGGGGGGGGGGGGGGGTAGGGGTTCCATTCCCTGTGTAGCTCAATGGGTAGAGCAAGGCACCAACACGGCCAGGGTTAGGGGTTCCATTCCCTGTGTAGCTCAATAAGTAGAGCAAGGCACCAACACGGCCAGGGTTAGGGGTTCCATTCCCTGTGTAACTCAATGGGAAGAGCAAGGCACCAACACAGCCAGGGTTGGAGGTTCCATTCCCTGTGTAGCTCAATGGGAAGAGCAAGGCACCAACACGGCCAGGGTTAGGGGTTCCATTCCCTGTGTAGCTCAATGGGAAGAGCAAGGCACTAACACTATCTGCGTTTACATGGACCCTAATAGTCCACTAATAATCGGAATAATTCTCGTGCACATACAAGCTCTAGCCAGATGCACCAAGCTCCCGGTAGCCCCGCAAAAAACAACAAACTGTTTAAGACCTTGAATTGAGAATTATGAATTTAAGATTTTTGAATACCGTAATTCCTCTAATAGTAACCGGGTCTCAAATACAAGCCGGGTCTCTATTAATGGCCGGGTGCGCTCTTGAGCTAAGCAATTATAAGCCGACCTCCTAATACAAGCCGGGTTACTAATATACTGAGCTGCATACTGAGCTAGTTACTTGATTTCACTTTGAAAACGTTGAAATGACCAGTGACCACCTGTAATTGCACTGTTTACTATTTCATACAGTACTTGGTTTCAATAAATGAACCCAGTACATTTTACTGGGTTCAAACTGACACAAAATGTTGATTTATTCATTATGATCCGTTTGAAAATTAGAAATATAGGCCTCCCTCTTATACATGCCTCCTCCTAATACAAGCCTGGTACCCGCTACAGTTGAAACAAATACAAGCCGGGGTTACTATTAGAGGAATTACGGTATTTAAGATACGCTGTATAAATGTTTACCCCACTGACAGTCCTACCTCACTCAGTCCTATAGGGCTGGGTATCGCCACTGATTCCCCAAAACGATTTGATTAAATTAGATTCCGATTCACAAGGTACCAAATCTATTCGATTTCCAATTAAATTCGATTCAATGCTATAAAATCTAAATGGTTCAAGGAACCCTCTAACATGTTGCATTGTTAAAAATATCAATATTTACATTACATGAATTGACTCAAGCAGTTACATGAATGCACTTTTTATTGGAACATGCATATGTCACGTCTGGGTGATGTCTCAGTGGTTTCGTAGATTAGTTGTATTTCCACAATCATTATCTATGTATGTCTGTGATTATAGCCAATGGAAATGCTAGAAATTGTCACGTGGGCTGGGAGAACCAATGGAAAATGCCTATCCCGAGGCCAAACTTAATTGCAGACCCCTTGGTCTACACCCTCCCCAAATGACAGTGGGGCAATGCGCGCAACGACCAGGAAGGGAATTGGCATAACGACTAAATTGGGGGATGAAAAAAAAGATAATCAAATGAAGATCGATTCAGAATCAGGAAATAGATACCCAGCCCCACAGTTCTACCTCACACAGTCCTACCTCACTCTAAGGCTGTCCCCCGAACCCTGTTTTTGGGATTCGAACTTCGTCAGGGTTTTTCGAACGAACGTTCGAAACTTTTTTTTTTAATAAAAAATAAAAAATCCTCAATTTGAATAAAGAGATTAATCTGATTAAATTAGTATTTTTTTTATTATATCAACTTTCCAGCCCCAGCCCCAGGGAGAAGGCCCAGCCCAACTAAATCAACTTTCTTTAATGAATATAACTTTAATACTATAAGATTAGTGTAGCCTAATCTTTATCTGCAACTGTGAAGAAAAACCCCATTGGTTTAAACAGAATTAATAGAAAATATATTATTTAAATAAAATAAAATAAAAACTTTAAATAAAAAATTCAAATGTTGATTTAGAATTCGAATGCCAACGTAACGAACGAAGGTTCGAATGTTTGGGCTCAGCCCTACCTCACTCACAGTTCTACCTCACTCAGTCCTACCTCACTCACTCAGTCCTACCTCACAGTCCTACCTCACTCACAGTCCTACCTCACACAGTTCTTGGTACTTAAGAAGAGCATCTCCCACACTTTTCAAACAAATAGACTAAGATTAGCAAGAGTGCAAAATAGGGGTGGACGGTATAAACGGTATACGGCAGTGGTGCCCACGACCGGTAGATCGCGTGCTGGTTTCAAGTAGACCGCGAGATTATTTTGGAAAATAATTTAATTTGATTTGATTTGGAGGAGAGGACAAAAAACTTTCGAGCAGTCCTGTGTATAACAGGCAGTCAGGCAGCCTGAGCCAATCGATACAGTCTACATTCCGTACAGCGAGCTTAACCCATAGGGATGCAAATTGGTGCCTTTGTTTTCATGGAGTGGCATGAGTGGGGGTCGGGCCCATCACCTGGCAGGTACAGTATAAACGTGGCTCTGAGACCAGCCTTGAGTCACTCGAAACTGCAAGATGAATGGAACACCACCAGCAAAAAAGAGGTTCATTCAGAGGACGCTACTTTTCAACAACGCCAGCAAGACCTCACTGCCGCCAGCCAGGACCCTCCGACGAGCTGCCGCCGTCGCCAGGGAGCAGCTCCAACGGCGCCTCCGACGAGCTGCCGCCGCCGCCGCCAGGGAGCAGCTCCAACGCCGCCTCCGACGAGATACCGGATAGCACCAGCGTCAGCGCCGTAAGCAGAACCGGAGCAGCCAAAAGACCAAAAACATATCATTTCCATGAAGAGTGGGAGGAGGCTTACTTTTTTGTTTATTTCAACGCAAAATCAGTGTCTGATTTGCAAACAAACCGTGGCTGTGCCGAAAAAGGGTAATTTGGAGCGGCATTATATAACGATGCACAAGAAACACTGCACGGATTTCCTCCAAAAACAGTCCTACGAAGAACAGAACTCCAGCAGATGAAGTCTTCACTAGTGGGACAACAGTCCACTTTTACGAAGCCCAACACCAAGGCAAAAGCTGCAACAATTGCATCTTATAGTCACATTCTCGCTAAAAAGAAAAAATCCTTCAAAGACGGCGACTGTGTAAAAGAGGCATCGACTGTGGCTGCCGCTTTCTCTCACATGAAGATCATCAAGTCCAAGTACAGAACCACATTGACAGATGGCCATCTTGTGGACTGCCTGAGGCTTGCAACCAGCTCCTACAACCCAGAATTTGAAAAACTAGCTTCCTCTTCCCAGTGCCAGCATTCTCACTAAGGTAGAGACATTTGATTAAAAAAAAACAGATAAAGGAGAACTATCAGTGACTGTTGACGGACCTTTTTGTGGAATTGTTTTTTGATTGTATTCCATTTTGCAATGTGACAGCTCCGTTTACACATCATTCCTATTCCCTTTTAATTGTACATATATTTTTGTTTTGATTGTATTGTTCCACTTTTGCTTTGGCAATGTAAACATATGTTTTCTCATGCCCATTGAACTGAGTGTGTGTGTGTTGTCAGTGTGTATGCAGAGTGTGAAATAAACTTGAGAAGTTACAGTTAGTCTTGTCATTCTTGTTAATTCCTACACTACACTGTTACAATGATATATAAAATAGCATATTATATTATATACCCATTCAATATGCACATGCAGGGAACAAAATAAGCACCCGCCAAACGCCAATGGCGTGTAGATTTCCTCGTTGGCTGGTAAATTACAGAGGCTACTAAGCCACTCTGGGAGCCATGAGCATATTAGAGTATTCTATCAAGGCTATACAGTGCAAGCATGTCACTCACATTTGCCCATAAAAATATATTTGTGCGAACCGGAAAAATCATTTAGAAGCACAGTGTGCGAGTAATCGTCTTGCGTAGTGGCCGTGTCAACAACTGCGCAATTGTCATTTCATGACAAGACACAATGCAGCGTGGACCAGGCTCTGAAACAACTCATCTCGAGTCTGCTTCTATGTGCAACGAAAACTCTGCACGAGCAGCGGTTCCAATTGTCTAACATGCTTTGCATCCTCGCCAGTCCTGTACCCACGTTGCGCTAAAACATTAACTACTGTAATGTTATCTGCTAACTGAGTACTCCAACTAAGCTAACCTACTACTGCTAACGCTAATAACTGTGAACGCTCAAAGGCATAGTGAGGGAAGGAGGGGCTGAGAATCTGTCTCTCTCTGTGTCACCGTGTGTGTGTGTGTGTCTCGCTCTCTCCCTCTCTCTACGTCTCTCCTGAACCTATTTCATTCAAAAGGAAGATATTGATGGACAGTAGCTATAGTATAACTATTATTCAATAGCGTTTAAATTATAATGAATTAAATAATTGTACGGTATAAAGAATTGTCCATGTTCTGTCTAATAATATATTCCATTACCTTTCCTATCTGTATCAAAGTCAAAATGTTGGTATCGTGACAACACTACAACATACAAAAGCAGCTTGACAACCGATATCCTTTGCGTCTAGTAGGCATCATGGGCCAATGTGTGATTTTGGTGCTATTTGCACATTTGTCCCTTAGTATGCACACGCACAGTATAATGCATGTAATAAATAGTTTGTTTATAAACTCTTACTTGAAAAATGTTCACTGTGCTCCTAATTTTTATTTTATTTAGGAGCACATGTGCTCCCTGGGAAAAAGGTTAGCGTAGAGCCCTGTATATAGTAATAATAATTACACATGGCGATATACTAAAAAGCTATTTCAAATTTTTGGCTGGTAAAAAATCTGCCTGGCTGGTAGTTTTTTTACAGTTTTTCTCAATTGCTTTGGTGCATTTCTCTGATCAGAATTAAAGTTCTCATAACTGTTAGTGCATTTCTCAAAACAATTAGTACAAACTGCAAAACCTAGGTGATAACCTGCAGAAGCGTGTCACTTGCTCAAAATGGATAATTCATTCCTCAAAAGCAAGTATTCATGTCAATGAAAGTGTCACTGTCATCAAAATAAAAAGTCCTGACACCATTGTTTATGAACAAGATAGTCAAATGGCTTTGCCATGTTTTCGTTATGACAGTTCACTCTGTAAGTGTTTTCCAATGCAAAAAAGTCAGATCTTGGTGACACTTTCTGAAAATGCTCAAGACAGCACTATACACTATTTGCACAGCCATTTGAAATCTACAGTTACACATTGCTGTATTTAGTGAGGTAAATGAGTACAAGACACGTATGTTTCAAATTTTTACTGCATATGCTCTTTGCAATTTTAATTTGTTCACAGCATTGTGCAAAAGAAAAATACAAACTAATTTACAACAAACATAAGAAACACCCTTTGGCCTTTGGGTAGAGCTGTGCACAACTGTAAACAATATTGCAGTACATATTGGAACTGAATTGGAACATACAACATACACAGTACTGTAAATCATTCATTCACATCCAGACGTTCCTGTCTGTCTGGCTATTGGATTCAGGAATGGGGAGTAGGGAGGGAGATATTCCACCAGCATCCTTTCATGTGCTGCAAACCACTGTGTGACAAGAATTGCGTGGTGAAAACGCACATTATCCCATACAACAACGTACTTGGTCAGATGGTCGCCATTTAGACCCCTCTCATTCTCAGGGACTATGTCCCTGTAAAGAGTGTCTAAAAAAGTCAGCAGATGTTGTGTGTTGTATGGACCAATGCGGGGCATATGGGTGAGGACGCCGTTTTCTGAGATGGCTGCACACATTGTAATATTCCCTCCTCGTTGGCCTGGGACATCAGTGGTTGCTCTCTGTCCAATGCGATTCCTTCCACGCCTTCTACCTTTTGCCAGATTGAAACCCGCCTCATCAACATAATATATGAATGTGTGCAGCGATTCCCTGGCATCCAGCTCCATTCAGGGGAAAAATTATAAAGAAATGTATAAAATTTGCTTGACAGATTTTGACAACTAGTTCAACATATTTGTATGTAATGACTCAAGCAATGAAATGAGGACTATTAGTTTTATAGGGAATGACTATTCAGCAGTCATAAGTATAGTTCATTTTGACTGACATGACCTAAGCAAATGATAATGTTATAAAACAGCAGAGAATTGTATGAAAGCAATTGATGCATGTCCAAAAGCATTTGCAATTTGTTCGGAGGAATGAGAAACTGCTACTATGATGTGCACAAATTACAAAATGTTGTGGAGGTTGAACTAACAGTTATGAGAACTTTAATTCTGATCAGAGAAATGCACCAAAGCAATTGAGAAAAACTCTAATCTACCAGCCACCTTGGCTGGTAAGCCAAAAAGTAAATTTTGTTCCCTTTGCACATGACAGAAAATATTATATGCCATATAATATTTTCTGTCATGTGCATATTGAATGGGTAATACTATTACTACTGATTGAAAACTTTATTAACAGATTGCAGAATGGGTACAGTACAGCTCAATACATACAATCGTTAAGGGGATGCAGACCAGAGAAAGACTTTCGTCTTGTTTACATCAGGGTCCCCCATTTTCAATTAATCATATATACTACTACTATATATATATACACTACTACTATATATATATATATATATATATATATATATATATATATATATATATATATATATATATATATACTAATACTAGCCGAGAGTAGGGAAAATTTGGGCTGGTAGCTCTCGGCTAGGTGGCAAATAAAAAAGTAGATCTTGGTTCAAAAAAGGTTGGGCACCCCTGGTATACGGTATGAATTTGCGCTACGGTATGGATTTTTACTATACCTTGTGAGTTGTGACCGGTAGACTAGAGCAGTCAGGCCACTGAACTTAGAAGCAGGCCAGGACAGTGTTTCTAGTTGTATTCTAAAATTATTTTCTATTGTATTCTAAAATGTGACTATATGATTTTATATTAACTTAATAAATAAACAAAAACGAAAAATCTACTTATTTCAACGAACATTTCAAGCTAAATAACAGATTATGCACATAAAACGCTGAAAACAACCGAAGCAACAATAGTATTTTAATGAGGCTATTATAATTATCATTATTATTTTGCAACAAGTTAGCCCTCTCATAAATAGCACATATAAATGAATAACTAACTTGAACTAACTTAATAGGATTGAAGTGATATTTGGCTTAAAAAATCGGTCACCTGGCAAAAAAAAAGAAAAAAAAAAAAGCCAGACGATGTGCATTGGGCCGCGGCTCTCTGACGCCTTATTTTCTGGGTCCCGGCCTGAAAAGTTTGGGAACCCCTGAGCTAGAGCAGCTCTAAAGTAGCAATGACGTTAACGTTACTTGATGATTCACTCTACGTTTGCAGTGGTCTTTGCATAGTGTATCTGCCGGTTTCAACAAGTTAAATTAAGACTTAATACCACTTAAGAGCTAAATTGAATACCAATTACCAACCACAAATATACTAGCAAAAAAATAACAACATCGTTTTTGGCATTTCAATTTGGCTAAGGAGGCTGAGAGGAGACTTGCTTTTGCGCAGCAACAAGCTAACGTTCTAACGTGACTCCGCGGCACCAGTTCCATTAGTGAGGAAAGGGGGGGGGGGGGGGGGGGGGGTATATTGACGAGGCTTGACAACAGAGGTTCAAAGATAACTTCACATTTATTGGCTATTCGTTTCTTTATATCGCTTTACCCATCGGGCTGCTGCCGTTTCCAACTCTGTGTGTTGACAATGACATCCTGGTGTGACATCATCAACTACGGCAACTTAGGACGCTCAAACCTATTACATCAGTCTCTCTCGCTCTCTCTCTACATTGTCAAACATGTACACTAAAGTTAAGTTATGTTGGAGTTGTATTGTGTTTGAGTTGTTTGAGGGAAAGAAACCTCCTGTCCTGCTGCAGTTTTTATTTTCACTTTGTGCCGCTTGATTTTATTGTATTTCATGAAAAAAGTGTTTTTCAGAGATGGAAGTAACTTGAGAAAAGGTTTTGCATTTTTCTATTGCAGTTGTGCACAATAGAGTACAGTGATAGCTGCAATACCAGTGTTTTACCCCTTCAGAAGAATTTATATAGACATTAAGATAAATGAATATACCGTGATATATACCGTTACCGTCTATGCTTCAAATGATACCGTGATATACATTTTAGACCATACCGTCCAGCCCTAGTGCAAAACCTCCCGGATGGACAGAATCAGAGGCCGAATGGACAGAATCAAGAGGCCTGATGGACAGAATCAGAGAGTACAGAATCAGAGGGTACAGAATCAGAAGCCCGATTGTAATAGAAGATAGAATTAGACTTCCTGACAAAAGAAGCCACTCAACTCCTTGTCCAATGAGCAGTCATGTTTCACCTCGACTACTGCAATGCACTGCTCGCTTGTCTACTGACCACCGCCACCAAGCCCCTTCAAATCATTCAAAACGCAGCCGCTCGTTTGATCTCCAACCTACCAAAATCAGCCCATGTTACCCCACTTCTCAGGGACCTGCACTGGCGAAGGGAACGGCTCCCGCCTACCTCCGGTCAATGGTCTCTATCTACACACCCCCAAGACCCCTCCGCTCTACATCCTCTGGCCGCCTCAGACCCACTCCTATCCGAGCTTCGGGAGGGTCATCAAAGAGAAGCCACCTATTCTCTGTCCGGAGAAAACTTCCCACCAGTTAGGACAGCCGAAACCTGACCAATCTTTCGCCATCAACTAAAAACACACTTCAATCAATCTGAAATGAATTAAAAATAATAATAATTTAAACTAACCTTCTTACGGTCTTATACTATCATGCACGCAACACTGTGCAGCACCCAAGTTTCAGCACTGTTTGATGAACAATGTTACTCAGCTGTAAGAGTTGTACCCTTCCTGCTGACTTGTCGTACAGAACTTGTAAGTCACTTTGGATAAAAGCATCAGCTAAATGACTAAATGTAAAATGTAAATGTACTTCACATTGTATATTGCAGATTTAATAGTCCTTCAAGGATTTATCTCAGTTTTTTGTGAAAAATGCTCGATTTTGCATTAGATATTTTTTTTGTAAAACTGCTCAGCTTGGCAACAATTGCAAGTCAAGAAAAAAGTTAAATAATTTTTTTTTAAAGATTGGATAAAACCAAGTTGTATACAGACGGTCTTTCCCAGTGCAAAACGAGTAATGTTAACGTTACACAGGTCGAGCTACGCTATGCGTTAGATAGCAGTGTTGATAACTAATCGTCCGAAGGAGCCGTCTGCCAACTCAATATTGTTTCATCAGAGAACAAACCTATTCACAAAATCGATCACCATTCAACGTTAGTGAAGACTCCTGAATATATATGAATATCGCAGTTTGATTGAATTTGCATTACTTTTAGATGTCCCAAGGTCTAGGCTTTTGCAGTGGCTGCCCCTAAGTTGTGGAACAGTCTTCCACTGCAAATTAGGTCTGGCAGACCCTAGAGATTTTCAAAGCACAGCTGAAGACTCACTTGTTTTCATTGGCTTTTTTGAGGCTCGTTAAGCCATACATCCCCGGTCGTGTCGTGATTGTTTAATGTATTGTATCTTTTGATTTTGTGTATACTGTATTTTAATTTTCTTTTTATTTATATTGTAAAGCACTTTGGTGCAACTTCGTTTGGTTTTAAATGTGCTATATAAATAAAGTTGACCTTGACCTTCATTATTCGCAAAATGTCCTGCCATTTAATATAGCAATTTCCTGGAGGGACAATTGATGTACGTCAAGATGCTTCCAATCCGTTTGGGAATGTATGTCAGTTTTCATATCTAGCAATTATCCTTGGCTTCTAAATATAAACATCACACAACTCTTTATTATGAAACATTGTCTTCACGTTTCTCTCCGTTTCCAGGCAGAAGTCAGCTGGGGTCTGCATTCAGCTCTGGGCTCACTGACAGATGCACACACCCATGAATGTACGCACACACTCACACACACTCATGAACACACACACTCCTCATGAACACATGAACGCACACACACACACCCATGAATGCACGCACACACACACTCATGAACACACACACTCATGGCTCACTGACAGATGCACACACCCATGAATGCACGCACACACACACTCATGAACACACACACTCATGGCTCACTGACAGATGCACACACCCATGAATGTACGCACACACACACACACACACACACTCATGAACACATGAACGCACACACTCATGAACACATGAACGCACACACACCCATGAATGCACGCACACACACACACTCATGAACACACACACACACTCGGATACACATACACACAAACAAAATGCATGCAAGAGCAAACACACATGACCATATGTACACTGAGGCCCACACACACACAAACACACGTGGAAGACATAATGCTCTCGTAGGTGACATCAATCTCTCAGATGTTATGGACTTTCTTCAAGGGGTCTGGAATTCCTTGGCAGGCATCTTCGTCTCGGAACGCGCCGCTTACAGGCGGAATCTTTCGGATTTCCAAATCGACATAGTTGGACCAGAATATAATGATTCTGTTGGGGTGGCGGCCAGGCCCGTTGTTTAGTCTAGTGAGGCCCAGAACCCACCCGGCAGCCGATCTCTCATGGTTAGACTGGTGGCCCGACACCGAGAGTCCTGCGTCCTAAACCGTCAGTAACGGCTGATAAAGACTGCCGATCCATCGATTTTACTGAACAGTAGCCTATAGACCTGTTCGCTGATGACATGACAGATTTATGCGCGCGCAGGTAGGGAGCAACTTAGTCACGTGACTCAGTTGGTATTTCTGATTGGCTCGAACACGGTATGTTTGTAAACAGCGAACAGGTCTATAGACTTAGACCTTCAGTTTGGGGCCATTGGACAACACATGTTTCTCCACTAGAGATCGAACAGGCTTATATGTTACAAACGCAGCAAATCAGGCGTCTATGTTACAAACGTAGCAAATCTAAGTTTTCTCAAGACAAAATGAGAGCAACGGAGCATGCGGCACAATAATCGTTTTATCTCGATTATCTTGTTTTCTTGATCGTGGGAAGTCAGTCGTTAATGATATGACATTTTCATTTATAATGCGCCCCCCCAGCCAATTTTTACATGGCACCAGTTTGGCCCGCGGGAGCCTCAGACACAGTTGGTCATTTGATCTGAAGGACCTGGAGCTGACAGGTTGGACCAAGAGTTCCTTATTGAAATTTTAACGGGATTAATCTCCCAGCCCTCGATGGATCCCTGCAAAATTATGGATCTTTACTACAGAGTCGTCCGCGATACATATACGATAGCTTTGTGTTCCCTCTTGATTGATGGGACATTAGCTATAGTATAAAGCTCAGCAGCTGTAACGGAATCATTTGTATTATTTACCCTTTAACAGAGTCAAAATATTAATTAAAATTCATTAAAGAATTTTCCATGTTCCGTCACCTTTTCATGATATTTTAGGTTTTTGCCGTGGGATCGTTTTAGAATCGGTATCGTGACACTTGGGCTGGTATCGGTATGGAAGTATCGAAATGTTGGTATTGTGACGACAATGTAACATACAAAAGCAGCTGGACAACAGATATCCTTTGCCAAAGTGTGATTTTGGTGGTATGTGCTATTGCACAGATGTGTGTCCCGTAGTATGCACACGCACGCACAGTATAATATGCATGCAATAAATTGTTTGTTAATAAACTGTTACTTGAACAATTTTCACTGTGCTCCTACATTTCTTTGTGTGCTCCCTAAAATTAGAAAGCTATCTGGCTGCATGTTAGCCTAGCTTAGCACAATGAATGGAAGAGGCCGGTTAGCCTTCGGGAGAGGTGTCTGTTGGACAATGCCTAGGCTAACCGGCCATGTCCGGTTCCATTCATTGTGCTAAGCTAGGCTAACGTGCAGCCAGATAGCTTTCTACTGAACGCACAGAGAGGAAACTGGTATCCATCTTCTTGTCTCTCTCTGGAGAAGATGATAAGCTAATTTCCCAAAATGTTGGCATGTTCTTTTAAGGGAAAACCTGTTAGATACTTTCACCGACAACCACATCTGTTTCAACCACACGTCTAACTTCCCTGTAGGTTTCAACCACACGTCTAACTTCCCTGTGGGTTTCAACCACACGTCTAACTTCCCTGTAGGTTTCAACCACACGTCTAACTTCCTGTGGGTTTCAACCACACGTCTAACTTCCCTGTGGGTTTCAACCACACGTCTAACTTCCCTGTGGGTTTAAACCACACGTCTAACTTCCCTGTGGGTTTCAACCACACGTCTAACTTCCCTGTGGGTTTCAACCACACGTCTAACTTCCCTGTAGGTTTCAACCACACGTCTAACTTCCCTGTGGGTTTCAACCACACGTCTAACTTCCCTGTGGGTTTAAACCACACGTCTAACTTCCCTGTGGGTTTCAACCACACGTCTAACTTCCCTGTGGGTTTCAACCACACGTCTAACTTCCCTGTAGGTTTCAACCACACGTCTAACTTCCCTGTGGGTTTCAACCACACGTCTAACTTCCCTGTGGGTTTCAACCACACGTCTAACTTCCCTGTGGGTTTCAACCACACGTCTAACTTCCCTGTGGGTTTCAACAGAGAACCCTGCTCAACACAAAAGACACCATGTCCACCTTAACTTTAAAATAAATAATTAAATAAACAGCAGTAGGACACAGAACTGAGAACATATGATAATAGTAAATATATGGTTTAATGGTAAATAAATTATAGAATGAACAGGAGAAGAGAAGAGAAGCAAATCCATGCATCAATCGGGAGAACCCAGGAGTTAATAACAAGCGTACCAGGAACTCAAAGTTTGACATGTGGATGTGTAACGTATATAAATATATATATATTGGTGATCTTCACATGGGTGAATTACTTAGTCGTTAGTTCCAAACGCATCTTTTAGGCCCAGTCCACACGATCACAGGTATTTTTGACACAGAGGTTTTCAAAAAAAGAAACCTCCGTACACAGTGGTTTAAAAAAAATAACCGCAACTGTAAAACCCGGCTACAGAGTGATGTAATATACATGTAGTACAATGCCAAAGCAATAGGTGGCGATGTAGTTCAAACATGAAGGCCATTTCAACCAATCAGAAGGGTTGAAAGCGTCACTACGTTATAACGTCCTGTCCACAAAACAGAAACCTGGCATCTTTAAATTGCTCGCTTGAACATTAACATTCATTATTTGTTTGCAGCCAGAACAAAGTGCAATAAACAAAAAAAGGATACATTCACTGTGTGTTCTGCCTCATTTGTTGATGAAACAAAACCAACATAAACACAATTTACCACCAAGAGCGGAGAGTTTAGTTTCACAAAAAGATTGCAGATTTTGTTAGCTTACGTGCTAATGTGATTGGGATTTGCCATTATAATAGTTAGCATTGCGGCTAGCATACATTAGCGTAGTAACGTTACACATAAGAGACTAGCTTGCTGGACACAAACATTGTTGATATAGCAGTCTGGTTAATGTTATATCGCTCGCTATTGATTGTAACGTTAACGCTAGTAGAATGAAAACTTTATTTAACAGATTGCAGAATGGGTAGTAGGGTACAATACAATACGGCTCAATACAAACAATTGTTAATTGGATGCAGACCAGAAAAATACTTTCGTCTCGTTTACATCAGGGACCCCCGATATCGTTTGTTACAATCATTTTCATATAACGCTACTTGAGACAGCTCTGCCATAAATGCTGGAAATAATCCACACGCAACCACTGAAACCGGGATGCGCCAAAAACTTCACCCTGGACTCCGGTTTTAAATTAGCGTGGTTGCAGTGTTCCAAAAACCCGGTTGCGTGTGGACGAACAGTGCAACTGCGCATGCAACATTAAATCACGGTTACATAAAACCCCGCGGTCATGTGGACAGGGCCTTAGTGTAGAAACGTGAATGGTGCCTCTGGGTGTTGTTTGTACCAACGACCATCAGCGTTTTGCAATTGAAACAGCTGTCCTGTCGTAATTAGCACATGTATAGCTGGTTATGGACTGGGCTGAGTTCCGTCCTTGAAGCGTTTGCAATTGAAAAGATGCTACAGTAGGTCTGAGGCAGTGACATCAAGGTGTGCGAGTGCGTTTCAATCTGGAGAGACTACTGTGTGCCTAGCAGCTTTCTCAAGAGTATTGTCCACCCCCTTTGCTTCCATCTTCTCTATATCGATCTCTTAACATCAGGGTAAAACAACACTTATATCTTCTCTATATCTAGGGTTGCAACTAACGATTATTTTGTTATCGATTAATCTATCGATTAGTCAATTAATCTAAACGATTAATTTAACAGAAAAAACAACAATTTATTATATTTGCAATTGAATTTCTAAATATTTTACTAGTATCCTTAGGTCACATGGGTAGTTGCCTCTCCGACAACACCTACTGAATACCCAGAGTAGGAGATGAGCCATGAAGTTTATTATGGCTGACCTTCGATTATTTTTTTTGGAATTCGAAGCTGAGAAAAATGTATTAAAAAGAATATATAAAAAAAATTATTTATATAATTTTTTTTTGTTGTGAGACTTGTACAGCACTTTGTTCAACTTTGTCAGTGCTGTAATGTTTAAACCTTTTTAAATCTTAGACAAACTAAACACCGCTTTCATGAAATATTGTAAGCCGTCATTTGAGGCTTTATAAAAGCAGCACAATGAACACAAATCTGTCAGTGCCGAGTCCGACCTCATCTTAAATAACAAACATCATTGCTTGTTGTAATTAACAAAGAGAGGCAGAGTTGATTTTGCACACAAAAAAATATATATATATATTAAATTATAATTTTATTTGACATAATCACATTTTTTTTCCATATTCGAATCCCATGCCCATCGAACGAAGCTTCGAAGTATTTAAGACAGCCCTAAAGTTTATTGACGTCTGTAAATGCTGTGTGGTGTGGATGCCTACTGTACATGAGTAGGGTGAGTAATCTACACACACCATTACTGCTTTTTATCACACCCACCGTTACTATGACATTATTTATCATTACATACAATGTATCCATGCCTGTAGCTAAATACTGAAAAACACGGAACAAAATTTATTTTTGAGCTTTAGATAAAAAAAGAATACCAGCAAGAATTTTTTTTTACCGGCTTTATATATAAATTCAGATTCCGGTTTACTCTCCATACTCATCCTCCTCGACCTCAGCGCTGCTTTTGACACCATTGATCACAACATCCTACTCTCCCGTTTAGAACACACAGTTGGCATCACAGCCTCAGGCTCAGTCTCCACCTATTTCACTCCTCTCTATCAGGCCATGGTTAGACTAGTGTATTTGTGGCGTTTTTTTATACGTTTTTGAATACGTTTCATGACCCTATTACACAGAAATGCGTTTTTTGGCATTTTTTTGTGGATATGGCTGAAACGCTAAATTGTGTTTGCGTTTTGGAGAAACGCTAAAATACGCGCCGACAACAGCGTGTAGTCTGCACGGAGCCGTTGTTGCGAAAACGCCCATGCGCAGTAGATACAATCTGCGTGCCCTTCTGGTGACACTGTCCCAAACCAAATAGCTGCACTATGGCTGCAGCTACTATGTGTTGTCAAGTTATTGTTATAAGGACCCCAGTCCAAGCAACAACAGTCTGCATTCCCTTAACAATTGTTTGTATTGAGCCGTATTGTATTGTACCCATATGCAATATGTTAAATAAAGTTTACATCCATTCATTCTGCTAGCATTACCGATTGGCACTGCCACTGGATAACATGAGCTAGTGTTAGCCATCAAACCCTGTTAGCTCAAAGCTCCTCTTTCAACTTAACAAGCATTAAACAAAATGGCCCAGTCATCTATTCACCTTTGTTTAATACACACAGCGTTGTCTCTAATGTTATCTAACCACTGATAGCTCCCGATATCATCAGTTTGGTGCTGGCTAAGTAGCGTGAGCTAACGTTAGCTTCTAGCCACAATGCTATACTGTTATAATGGCAAATTCCATTGACGTTAGCATGCAGCTAACAATGCTACCGATCTTTTTTTAGACTAAACTATCCGCTCTTGGTGGTCACTTGTGTTGATGTTAGTTTTGTTTCATCAACAAATGACAGGCAGAACACACAGTGAATGTATCCGTTTTGTTTATTGCACTTTTATTAGGCTTTGCTGAAAAATAATTGCTGCATTGAGTAAATAGGCAAGATGGTGGCGCCCATAGGCGTCTGCCTTGTTGACATTTTCTTTGCTGGAGCTTCCAGGAAGTGTATTGGCACATTCAAGTTCTGATTGGTTGAAATTGCCTTCATGTTCGCCACCTACTGCCACCTACTGCTTTGGCAGTGTACTACATCAGTGTGCTCAGGTGACAAAAACAAACAAAAAACGAAAGTGTGACTCGAGGCGCAGGACGTCGCGGCGAAACGCGTATGACAATGATACGAAAATGAAACGAAAGGTGTAACCGCAGCTTCAGACAGACAGCAATTCACTACCATGGACGGTCATACCTCAACTTCTTTCCCAGTCACATCTGGTGTCCCCCAAGGCTCAGTCCTTGGTCCCATACTCTTCTCCCTCTATGTTACCCCTCTGCCACATTTTCAGGACACATGGTCTTCAATACCACTGCTACGCCGATGAGATACAGTTATACATTCACTCCCCTCCACTGCTGCTACTACTGCCCTCTCCTCCTGCCTCTCTGGAAAAAAAATCTGGATGAACCACAACCTTCTCCAACTCAATAGCACTAAAACTGAAATCCTTGTAATGGGCACACCTAGGGCTGGGCGATAAAACGATAACGATAACTATCGCGATAAATTATTTCCTCGAAATAAACATGAAACGTGGTCGCAAAGTTTCGATATATCGATTTTCCAAGCTTGGATATGAGCACACGCACTAACAACCAATCAGTGAAGGAGATGGCAGACAGCGGAAGGAGACGCGGAGGTAGGACTCAGTAAACAAGGCTGGCTAGGCTAATTAGCTTGCACGGCGCTATTTTACAGTTTACCTGCCGAGTTGGTGTGTGTTTTGAATTCTGAGGGTAACTGTTATAGTAGTGTGTGTGGGGTATACAGTGGACGTCGTTGCAATGTATTTTTGGCCATATCGCCCAGCCCTAGGCACACCTCACCTTCTCCGTAAAAACCCTGACTGCTCCATATCCATCAACAACCACTCTATCCTCCCCCCCCCCCATAGTGAAAAACTTGGGTGTTCTTTTTGACCACAAACTAACATTCGAACCACACATCAACAACATTTCACGCATTAGACCGTCTAGACTACTGTAATTAGGGATGCCCCGATCACGTTTTTTGCCACCGATACCGATCACCGATCGTTGTGAGCCATATCGGCCGATACCGATCAGATACCGATCGTTTTTGATTAAAAAAATTAAAAATTATTTTATATAATTTTTTTTTTTTTTATAAAATATATATATTATATAATTAGACTTGTACTTGTATTATCTGCGAGACATCGCCACCACGCAACAAGCTCCACTGTCTGCGTGTACTCTAGTAACCTCCAGCTACGGCCAGGATTCTCCGGAGCTGCAGCTGGTCCCTATACTAGAGTAGCCTGCAGCTACGGCCAGGATTCTCCGGAGCTGCAGCTAGACCCTATTGATCATATTCAACAACATGCCCTCAGCTCGAATACGAATCGAATGAGTGTTATAAAACATTGATATCAGGAGCTATCTGTGGCTACTGCTGGCCGGCTATATAACGTTGATACAGCGCCTCGGTGAACTATTTAGTTCAGTGGGACATTTCGTTTTGAACAGTGAGCTGGTGTCAGCTAACATGAGCTACAGCTGAGGTATCATACACGTCTCTACTAGACTTGCTGGAGCGTTTGTTGATGTCAGGAGCTATCGGTAGCTGGCCGGCTAGATACCGTTCGGTTAGACAATGCCTCATCATGTATTGGACTGGAAGTGAATGGTTGACTGGGTCATTTTGTAACGGTAGCTAACGTTAACTCAGGGAGACGCAGTCCTCCCGTCCCACTAGACTAGACCCGTGTTTACATGGGCGCGGGAGGGGCTGGAGGGAGGAGCAGACGAGGGAGCAGACGCTGCACCACTGCAGGGCTGTACGCTAAGCTTTTTCACTAGGGGCACACTTGCCCCTAAATGAGAAATTTAGGGGCAAAAAATATTTTTTAGGGGCAAATTTTTAAATAACAATTTTACCATTATTTATATCGATTGTTTTTGATAAAAAAAAAAAAAAAAAATTTTTTAATAAAATATATATATTATATAATCATAGTTGTAGTTGTATTATCTGCGAGACATCGCCACCACGCAACAAGTCAAAATGCTCGCTATATGCAACCAGCTCCACTGTCTGTGTGTACTCGAGTAGCCTCCAGCTACGGCCAGGATTCTCCGGAGCTGCAGCTGGACCCTATACTGTAGCCTCCAGCAACGCCAGGATTCTCCGGCGCTGCAGCTGGACCCTATTGACTATATTCAGCGTGCCCTCAGCTCGAATACGCATCGACTCAGTGTTATAACTTATAAGACATTGATATCAGGAGCTATCTGAACTATTTAGTTTAATGGGACGTTTCGTTTTGAACAGTGAGCTAACGCGAGCTATCATGCACTACTAGACTTGCTGGAGCATTTGTTGATATCAGTAGCTAGCCGGCTGGCAGGCTCACCGAGGTCCCAGTGTCCCACTAGAGACTAGTGTTTACAACAGCCACGGGTGCGGGAGGGAGGAGGAGCAGACGCCGCAGCTCTCTCCGTGTGTCTGAGTTCAGTTCAGTTCGGCTCATTATAGGAGGTCGAACGCGTCGGAAATATGAAGCAATACTAACTTTACTTTTCTTCATAGCTAAATCAGACAGTCAGCCAGTCTATCAGAGTGAGTGCTCAGTCGATTGTTCCCGCTGATCATACCTGCTGAGTGCACACTGCTCAGCTCGCGTGAGTGGCGTCATCACACGCCTTGGATAATTTAATTCATTGGCTCAACATCTAAATCCCTCCATAAACTTCAACTAGTCCAGAACACCTCAGCCCGCATCATGACCCGCTGCCCCAAATTCTCCCACATCACACCTGTCCTCTCCTCAGTTCACTGGCTCCCTGTCAAGCAGGGAGCGAAATTTACTTTGACTCACCGGCCAGTGGTGGGTAGATGGGAAGAATCTACCCGCCAAGCATATTTCTTACCTGCCAACTTTTTTTTGATAACTTTTTTTTATTATTTTATATATAATTTTTTTTTAATACAATATATATATTATATAATCATACTTGCGATTGTGTTATCTGCGAGACATCGCCACCTCGCTGTCTGCAAACAGCTCCACTGTCTGTGTGTATACTCGAGTGGCCTCCAGCTCCAGCAAGGATTCTCCGGCGCTGCAGCTGAACCCTAAAGGCTACATTCAGCATGCAAAAGGATTCTCCTGAGCTACAGCTGGACCCTATTCAGCAGCCCTCACTCATGCGATGTAAGCCAGGGACTCGAATACGCATGTTGTTGTAGGACATTGATGTCAGGAGCTATCTGTAGCTACTGCTGGATGGCGTTGGGACAACGCCTCAGTGAACTATTTAGTTTACTGCGACATTTCGTAGTGACTAGTGAGCTACCTAGCCAACGGAGGTATTATGCACTGGACTATTGCTGGAGGATTTGTTGATGTCGGGAGCTATCCGTAGCTAGCCGGCTGGATAACGTTACACAATGTCTCATGTATTAAACTAAGTGAATAGTTGACTGGGTCATTTTGTAACAGTAGCTAACGTTATCTCACGAAGGTCCCACACTGACTAGACTAACGTCACGGTGAGGCAATAGCCTCTGTTTACATGCAGGCATACAGGGGTAGGAGCAGCAGCAGTGCGCGGTGCGCTGCATGTCTGTGCTGAGACAGCGAGTGAGAACTCCGCTAAATAATTGGATCATGATTTTCGGTTTTCACATGACTATTTGATTGCCCGCCACACGGCGGTCAGACCTCTCAGTGGGAGGCGCCAAACGTAAAAACTGAGCGCCAATGGCGCTTGGCGCTCTCTAGTTTCGGTCCCTGCTGTCAAGTATAGGATTGCCTTTAAGATCTGTCTCCTCACTTACAAAGCCCACCACTCCCTAGCACCTGATTACATCTACAACCTTCTTCAACACTACACTCCCTCCCGCTCACTCCGTTCATCCAACTTAGCCCTTCTGAGCACACCACGCTACCACCTTAAATCCACAGAAAACAAATCATTCTCCTCCGCTGCTCCCTGACTCTGGAATCAACTCCCATTACACATCAAAGAAGCCCCATCCGTAGAAACATTTAAGTCCCACCTCAGCGTTCAACACCATAGTCCCCACCAGATTGGTGGACAAGCTGATCGAGCTGGGTCTGAGCTCCGCTCTGAGTGCCTGGATACTGGACTTTGAGTGAAAGGCCCCAGGCGGTCAGGGTGGGGGGTCAGACCTCCAACACAATCACCCTGAGCATCGGGTCCACCCAGGGCTGTGTTCTGAGCCCCCTGCTGTACTCACTATACACACATGACTGTGTGGCCAAGTTCAGCTCGAATTCCATAGTGAAGTTTGCGGACGACACAGTGGTGGTGGGGCTGATCTCGGACAACGACGAGAAGGCCTACCGGGAGGAGGTTGAGGTACTGGAACGCTGGTGCCAGGACAACAGCCTGCTCCTGAACATTGGTAAAACCAAGGAGCTGATCGTGGATTTTAGGAGGAGACAGCAGGAGACACACACACCACTGAGGATAAACGGGGCTACCGTGTACAGGGTGAGCAGCTTCAAGTACCTGGGGGTCCACATCTCAGAGGATCTGACATGGACAACACACATACTCAGTCGTAAAAAAGGCGAAGCAGCGCCTCTACCACCTGAGACAGTTAAGGAAGTTCAGAGTATCTGGGAAGATACGCCAGTCATTCTACTCCGGAGCTGTAGAGAGCATCTTGACTGGAAACATCACTGCCTGGTATGGAAACAGCACGGCACAGGACAAGAAGGCCCTACAGAGAGTGGTGCGCTCAGCCGAGCGTACCACGGGTATTGCACTACCACCCCTGCAGGTCCTATACAACAAGAGGTGCAAATCCAGAGCCTGCAGAATAATGAAAGACCCTCACCACCCCAACAACAGCCTGTTCATGCTGCTGCGGTCAGGCAAACGCCTGCGAACGCCAGCAACTAGGACAGAGAGACTTCGGCTCAGCTTCTTCCTCCAGGCCATCAGAGCCTTGAACACTGAACTCTCCACACACAAGCACACATGAGCACACACACAACACACACACTGTACACGCTCACACATTAGCAGCCACTTTAACATGAATACACACACTCATGCTGCACACGCTCACACTTATGGTCACTTTACAAAAGGAAAGGTCACTTTAAGAATAGTATAGTATAACTTGAGATTGTATAATATAGCATTGTATAACAGTGTACATAAAGACCCAGTGCCTCATCCGTAGCTAACAGTGTATTGCACTACCACAGGACCTAGCATGTCCTACCATGCTCTGTAAATAACTCATGTACCGATATGCCCTACTTTGTTTTTCTTGTTTTATTGCACAATGTCGTTCTATTGGATTCTTATTATATATTACTATTGTATTATGCACATCGTTGCGGGCAAGACCCCCCCGCATTTCATTGTATACTTGTATGCCGTGACAAATAAAACTCTTGACTTGAAAACCCACCTGTTCAAACTTGCATACCATTACCCTCACTCCTGACCCCCCAAACCCTGCATCACTTACATTTTCACTTCTGTACACACCTATACTAGTATTATTATTTATTTAATAAAAATCTCTGTCTTGTCTCTAAGTTGTCTCCCTCTCTCTGTATTTCTATGTTGTCATTGTGAAAGTCCATGTACTGTGTTTGTCCCTGTACTGTGTTTGTTTGTATGCTGTAATGCCATGTATGTAAAGCGCTTTGAGATTCCTAATCTAAGGCGCTATATAAAATAAATGTATTATTATTATATATATATATATATATATAGGCCTATACATATTTAAATCAATATTTTCCTTTTGAATAAAATAGGCTCAGTAATCAGGATTGTTAAAGCTAATTAGCCTAATCCATGTCAAAAAGAGTAGCATATAGTACATTTATACACACACAAACCAAACACAAGAGAGAAAAAGAATAGCTTATAGCGGACTTAATGATTTTACAATATTTCTGCTAATGAAGAGAAATATTTATTATCATCAACTATCCAGTTCGTTTTTATAGTGTAACGTTTGGCTACTTCAAATATATATATATATTTGTATATATACATAGTATATTGTATATACTATATATTTGTAAATACAATCAAACTCTTACTTCATTGTTCATTATTATCACTGTTTATTTTATTCTACCGTAATTGTCTGTCAGTTAAACGACCAAATCAAATTCATTGTATGTGTAAACTACTTTGCAATATAGACCTTTCTGATTCTGAAATCATTGAACGTAGAGAGAGAGAGGGGGGGGGGGGTATCAGGCTCAGCCCCTTCCATTTCGCACTGTTGTAGCTGTAGTTGACATCAAACACGAAAGTTATCAAATGCGAGCAAAGTTATTTATATTTTTAATGTGATTCATTGCACACTCGTTAGATCACATGTTGTGCATGTTATGACTTTGAACCACTGCAAAGCCGGCACATAAGTAATGATACGATGCATAGGTCATGAATATGCAAATCGACAAAATGTCATGGTCGACATCATCGACGGCGTATATCCATCTCTTATCAGGATAAAACTACACGTCTATCTTCTCTATATCACTCTCTTAGCCCTCTAAGCCTACATAGTAGGGATGGGTACCTTTCACATTTGAACCGATACGGTACCAGTACCGGTACCTGTGAATCGATACCGACGGTACCTTTTTTCGGTACTTTAGTCTCAAGAAATGTAATTTACCTACCTCAGTCGTGAAAAAAATCCAAACTTCAAATAACTACAATTTCGACAGTTTTCGGCTTGCCATTGCTCCGACTGCTTTGTTGTTGAATCAAGTCAAATCCTAGGTAAGCATATATTGTGCGTGTGAACGTTGACATGAAAAGAAAAAAGTTAAAAGTAAAAAAAAAAAAAAAAGTAAAAAAAAAAAATCTCACTTGAATCGATACTCTGTAGTACCGACGTGTTTCGGTTCGGTACCTCAAAAGTACCGAATTCGGTACCCATCCCTACTACATAGACAAAGGTTCACCAGGACATAGTGTTATATTTTTGCCAATTCTGAGCCTATTCTTTGAGTCAATCAATTCAATTTATTTAATGACCACCCAGCCAGGCTGGTGGAATTTAGTTTCAGTGCAGGTTTCATAGCAGTTCCAACATAAAAACATAAAAACATAGAACATATGACATCACTTACAGCGTACATAAAAGAAAACACAATTACATAGATACATAGTCAGTATTGTTTTACCTTTTATGATTCAGGGGAACCTACACTTTATTTCTGCGACAGTGTAAAGTCACCATCATGCATTACCTTTGTGTGAGCGTACAATATCTGACACCCAGTGAAAAAAAACTTGTGTTTTGTTGAATAACACCATAGTTTACCAGGGAATTATTGTTTTTTCAAAATGGAAAGTTCTATTTAGGTGTTTTGAACCACCATGTGAAATACGGTGCAAAAATACATTTTGGTGTTGCCTTCACTATGATTGTCATGTTTATGTTTATTAACCTGTTAAGCTTAGGGACCCTGCTGTTTTTATCATAAATCGATCAATACAGACCGTATTAATTAATGTTGTGTTTCTTTTAAATGTAGCCAAGAGTAAAGACCTTAACCCTATCAAAACAGCAGTCAAAGTGCATATTTTCAGCTTGTTTGTTTACCGACGTTTAAGATTAACCGAAAATAAGAATATATCAGAAAAATTCTAATTATATCTCTCTTTCATTGTAAAACCGTGAGGAAATGACTACATCCAGATTCAACACTGCCATTGGAAAGAGGAGCTTTTTCCCTATCCATAGATGTATGATTTGGCCATAATAAGGTCAAGGTCAATTATGAATGTATAATTCAAACACTTCACACACATTGACAGTGTTGTGAAGAAGGCACGACAACGCCTCTACTTCCTCAGGCGCCTAAGGAAGTTTCAAGTCAGTCAGAAGATCCTTAAGAACTTCTACTCATGTACAATAGAGAGCATCTTGACCGGCAACATCACCTCCTGGTTTGGGAATAGCACTGCACAAGACCGAAGCAGACTACAAAGAGTGACACGTTCAGCCGAACGCACAATTGGAGGGGGGCTCCCCACCCTCCAGAACATTTACAACAAGCGTTGCAAGGGCAAGGCTAAGAGAATCATTAAAGACTCCAGTCACCCGAACAACTGCCTCTTTGAACTGCTGCGGTCAGGCAAGCGATACCGGAGTCACAAGGCGAGCACAGAAAGACTCAGAAGAAGCTTCTATCCCCAGGCCATCAGGCTGCTAAACGAACAATGAATGAACACTACACAACAACAACCACCAAACACACTGTAGCACCCACTCCACACACTTTATAGCACACACCCACTTTAAACAAACACACTGTAGCACCCACTCCCCACACTTTATATTTATTGATGAAGGATTGCACTACAACTCGTACACCTTACTGTAAATTGTACCTAAATTGTACCTCATCCCATTTCTGCTTTGCACTAGATAGTACTGTACATTAGTACACTGCATAGTATTGTATATTATATGGTAACTCAGAACATTGTACATATGTCTATACCGAACACTGTGACCTCTTTTTCTTCTTCTAAATTACATGTATACTATGTTTGATACTATCTTGTCTAGCACAGTCTCTGGAGCGTAACAGTAAGAAGCATTTTGTATGAAAGTATTCTGTACTTCTGTATGACAACTATTAAAGAAACTTGAAACTTGAAATGGATTATAATTGATTACTGTATCTACAAATCCTTCTGTTTAATCCCTTTATGATAGATAAATACAGCAGATTAGATGCAGTCTGCATTCTAAGAGAAAATGACCAATCTAGATATTTCAAGATTCTATGCCAACTTCCGCACACTGCCACTCAGCCTCTGAGAGGTTTTCTCCTAGTTTTCTCCTGATGTTAAGAGATAGAAGTGTAGTTTTATCCTGATGTAGTTTCAGTTAATTTCCCTGCCTGCGCAGTAATCATTCTTATCATCACCTCCAGCGCCACACACTCCGCTTATACATGCCATTAGCCTCAACACTACACTGTAATCAGGAAGACGTGAGCATGTGTGTGTGTGTGTATGTCAGTCAGTCAGTTGGTGTGTGTATGAGTGCAAATGTTTGGTTCCCAAAAGTGCCATTATAATTATTATGCATCCCATTAGCATAACAGCAAACAAAATGTTGGTATTACTCGATCTCTCTTCCCCCCCTCTCTATTTCGTCTGTGTGTGCGTGTGCGTGTGTGTGTGTGTGTGTGTGTGTGTAAGGGTTTGCAGGTGGCTGGCTGACTGGACTTCGTAACAGGGGAACTGGGTCAGAGTTCACCTCAGTAGAACACAAGAGAACAAATGTATCTGGTTTCATTGCTGTTTGTGACTCAGTTTCAGCAGCAGGCACACGTTTTAGGGTTGTTTTAAAGGGTCAGAGGTTAAGGCAGCTGAAAGGCCCTACCGGCATGTAGACTCCGAGTAGGAGCTGAAAGCTACAAGAGACACCAGGCCATTCTGTAGACTCCCAGTAGGAGCTGAAATCTACAAGAGACACCAGGCTATTCTGTAGACTCCCAGTAGGAGCTGAAAGTTACAAGAGACACCAGGCCATACTAGGGGTGTGGAAATTTCTCGATTCTAAGATGCATCGCGATGCGGACGTGGATGATTCAGCATCGATGCAGTGACAGAACATAATCGATTATATAAAAAGAAAATTATAAAAAAAATAAAAAATAAAAATAAAAAAGTTAAAATAGCTGGTCGTCCGCACTAATACACATTGGCAGTATTAGGGGGGGGGGAAACTGATGGGTGGGGATCGGGCGTTGTGGACAGCGACTCCTACAGGTCGGTTGGTGCGCCTGCGCAGTAGAATTGGGAAGCGACGGGGCGGGGCCCCTCCAAAGCCCAGACCCCTGACGCTGAAAGAACTGTTACCTCGAGTACCGGAGGGGACTCGTGCTATGTATGACTTAGTCCACATTGCAGCCGGCTTGTGGGAGGCATGAAACAGCGTTCAAAGACAGGGGATGGTTGAATTGGATGATACGAAAAATTTGGATGGGAGAAAAATTGAAAATGGGAGAAAAAGTAGATAAAAAATAAATAATTTCTTTTTTACTCTTGCTAGCTTTTATGTTATTTTACAATGTAGCGCTTTGGGATTTGCTCCACAACTATAAAGCACCCTACAAATCAAATATATTATTATTATTATTATTATTATTATTATTATTATTATTATTATTATTATTATTATTATTGTATTATTAAAGCTAGTGCTCTGGTCATGCATCAACTCAACTCATAGAAAATACAGCATCAGGCTATTCTAAAAGTATTGATACTAATACAAAAAAAAGAGTAGTATCTGTATCATGCAACACAAGTTTTGACATTCTGATTTAAGAACTTTCTAAATAAAAGTTAATTTATCTGACTGCTTGTATTAATTGACGTAAAAGTAGCCATGTGCAGTAATATAGATTATAAAGTATATAATATAATATATAGTCTATTTTCTTCTCACGGCCGTGTGCGGGACACGCGTGCGTCGCGGCACTTTGCTCTCGTCAGTCAGCTCAGGGCGTCATTTGACAAGCGAGCGTCATTTGACCACTTTTGGTTCTGACCTTTGTCCAGACTCTAGCGTCAGAATGTTATGAAGTGGACGGCCATTTTGGATAATCACGCTGTTTTTACCGGTACATTACAAAACATCTACAAAAAAAAATTCCGTGGGATTTTTATAAACTTTGGACTGTATGACTAACACTATGGAACCGTTGTGTTGTCCAGCTCCTACCTCTCATCTGGAACCCAAAAAAAGGAATCTGGCGACAAGTCAACACAAAAGTAAGAAAATACATTGAATGTTGAATTAATAGCGTGTTTTGCTTTACATCGTGTAAGTGTGATTGATATCGCAACTGGGATTGTTCCGAAGCAAATAAATCAACATGTGAATGCAGCGTGACGTGAATGCATAGGGGAATAGGAGCGAGTGTTTTAATGCAACTGATCTCCATTTTCACGCAAATGCAAATACATCAGAATCGTCGTCATTTAGAAATGAGATCGCATACGTCGAAGAATCGAGATCCACTTTGTTTGCCACTTGTTAACATGGTAAAACGTGGTTGGATGCCAGCACCCACTTCAATGAACGCCCGTCGTTTATCACTTTTTTTTTTTTTTTTTTTTTTTTTTTTTTTTTTTAAATAATCGGTTCATTTCCGTTTTATAGCATTTTGAAAAGCCCTCGTTTTTCAGGGAAATGTATAGATTCTGTGATAAACGGCATTTACTGGAATATTCTGGCATACACAAAAAACTGTCATTTTTCGGCCTATTTATGAATCGTTTTCAAATAAACGCTAGATTATCGATAGTATATGTGTACTTATGCACGCTATATAAGCGATCTGAAAAATGTATTCTCTCATTTCCTGATCAGCACGCACACACACACACACACACACACACACACGGGGCACACACTGATATATAGGTCAAAACCGATCCGATTACCCCAAGACTGGTAAAATAAATTGCTTACCTCAGATCAGATGTAAAATGAGGAAACTGCCCCCCCCCCCCCCCTTCATCAGTCTAATCTAATGGGGTGCAGTTACACAGGGACGATAGGGGGCGGTATTTTCCCAATGGAGCTCAGAGAGAGTCTGTAACACTAGCGTGAGGCTCAATTGATGAAATATGAATTCAAATCGCAAAAAAAAAAAAATACGACCAACAAACGCTATATAGCGTTGCTGGCATTCAACTGGCGGCATGAACTAACGACAAAACGCGTCCGTGGCACTCAAAGTGTTAACATGCTCGGCAAACACGATCACAGTTTTGAGTTAAAACGACCCCCCACCCCCCCCCCTTGATCATTTTGTGAAGGTACATATATACATGTTATATACCTTTGATTTGGGAGTATTTGGGGGTTCAGGGAATCAACCAGAACGGTTCGGGCTTATTGCACATAACGCGTTTTATCTCGCGATCTATGAAAAAAGACTGGATTATCTTGGAAATGCACGATGGTTAGTGTGTAATAAACTACAAACTACAGTGTGTAGAAACAAACAATTTTTTTCCATGTTGCACTACAAGTAATGTCCGTCAAATGAGCCACACCATTGTCTCCACAGCTATAATACAGAACACACACACGGCTTTGCAAACAGTGAAACACTGCGGAAACTACTATCAAGCTGGCCATCTAGCCGTAGAGATAACCGATAAGCGTGGCGCTGAAAGTGTTAATGGTTTCTCCGAGATGGATGAAAAGGTCTTCAAATTGAAGCCGAAAGTCCCAAAGTAATAAACATGGAGTGATTTTTTTTTGAGATGCCGTCAAAATAGTTTTAGGAGTTCGCTGAAGGCCTGTGTGCTCAGGACCACGATGCACACTCAAAACGTCAGGACAGGGCAATAAAATATGTAGAACATTCAGAAATATTCACTTGTGATTTTCCATCGCATGAGGGGGGGGGGGGGGGGGGGGGGGGGGGGCGGGCGCTGAGTGCGTCCCGACTACAGAGCGAACCACTCATGTTCCCCAGGTGTCCCGCCTGCACTCTGTGGGAAGCCTCCCTGGCGCCCATTCTGGGCCACTATTGGGAGTTAACCTGCCACTCAAAGCCAAGAGCCCGCCTCACAGCTGTAAAGCACAGGGATAATATGCATTTAGATCGTCAGATCAAAGTAACCGAGAAGGAACAGAAAGCACTTGGATTACATTACTCAAGATTACTTTACTCAGATTACATTACAGAGTTCCACGTGCCACGGGAGTGTGTTTCCGATCAGTCAAAAAAACGTGTAATCTGTCTTTTGTACTGGATTACATTTGAAAATACAGTGACCCTCCCGACCTCGGTGTCGCCGTGCCAACGACCTCAACGGGGTCGTTCAACCCTGCCGGTTCGAGAACAAACGTGTGACCTTTGACCCAGATGGAGAGTGACAAGGCAGTCAGAGACAACTGCCATAAAGTGGTAATCAGTGCTGCGCTGCGTCACTATGGAAACAAGCATGCCAACAAGAGAGTACAGTGGATGGCAGGGTGCGCCCTGCATGGCCCCACTACACCCTTCTGACTCACACTCGCACACACACACACACACACACACACACGGATGTCATTATTACAAAACAATGTTGTCTGGGAGTGCTTGCATTCATTCATTTATTTGCATTTATTTTAAATTTGTTGGACCTTATGGTGTTCTTGTTTTGTTCTTGACTTATTGTTATGTTTCTTCTTGACTTGTTTAAAGAAGACGTGTCCGGCCAATGGGGACATTAACGTGTGTTGTCGGGCCTTACAAATACATTTGATTTGATGCAAAACATCCTTAGCTGTAGGCCTAAAGATCGCAAAGGAACCAAACCAACCATTATACTGATCCACAAGACAGAGGGGCAGCACTGAGTGACTTCACATGCACAGCATATTCCAGATACTAGCTAGGGCTGTCTTAAATACTTCGAAGCTTCGAAGCTTCGTTCGATGGCACAAGCTTCGAACATTAAAAAAAAAAATCGAAGTTATAAAAAAAAAAAAAAAAAAAACGTAGGACAGTTAGGACAGCCGAATCCCGTCCAATCTTTCGCCGTCGAATTATATCATCACTATTGCCTGTTTGAAGGATATCATCCTCAAATACATATACACCTACATGCCTTGTAGAATTCCACACATAAGAAAGAAAGATACTGGGATGAATAAACAAAATAGGAAATAAAATTTAGATAAGGTGCTACTGAGATGTTTTGGTGAGTTCTTTGTTTTTTTGTGGAAGTAGCCCTTCTTAAAAATGCATGAACATTCACTGATAATTGGTCTGTAGTGGAGTCTACAAGGTCTACATTGCCGGACCATGTAGAATCCGGACCTTGTAGACTGACATAATTCTGTGCATAGTTTAGTCTACACAGGCCATATTTCAAATAATCAAAATCTTACTTCATTCATCTTAAACATTCTTGATTTGGGGGATTGGTAGTTCCCATGAAATCTGAAGTTGTTCAAACGACAACAGCGATCCACCTTGAATTAAATCACACAGCCGAGTGAAACCTTGTTGGCTCAGTCACGAAAGGGGCTACTTAATTAATTAATCCAACCCACTTTATTTATAGAGCACATTTTTTATTTTATTTTTTATTTTTTTTCGAAGCTTCGAATTAAAATCGAAGCTCGGCCCCCGAAGCTTCGATTGCCAAAAAAAGCTTCGAAGGTCAGCCCTAATACTAGCTAATATCCTGGTTAACGTCTTATTCAGGATAAGGTGCTGCTTATATATACACACACATTAATACTCTACAAACTAGCAATATTCTGGTTAAAGTCTTATTGAGGATAAGGTGCGTATAATATATTTGTTAGTTTGTGGAGTAATACTGTACATATTATGTACAGTATTACTCCACAAACTAACAAATATCCTGGTTAACGTCTTATTCTGGAGAACGTGCCAGTAGTAACAACAACAACAACTACAACCATGGCGTGATGGCATGACTGTCGCAAAGTCAGTGATCTGCACTGCACAATGTAAAAGCCCCGTTTGGAAATACTTCAGATTTTGATCAACTTGTGAAACCTCGAGACAAAGTTGTAAACTACAGCTGGCCTGGCCTACCTTCTTTTTTCATGCTAACGCTGTTTGGAGAGTTCTAGCATCCCAGTTTTTAGCACGTTATTGTAAATCAACCCTCAGGGTAAAACTTGTAGATATTGCATAATGAATAGAGACAGAAGTGTCATGCAGGTCCCTAATGGTTTGATGACTATTTCTCATTTCATGCCAAGGAAAAGATATCGCTTCATGTTTATCACACCTTGTGTGTCCGTTCTATATGCTGTAAAGTTTCATTAATTTGATCTCGCTCCGTGAGACAGCCCCTTCCCAATTTAGAAACAATCTCCCCTTGTGCACAGAGAGAGAACGTGTGTGTGTGTGTGTGTGTGTGTGTGCGTTAGGGGTGGGAATCACCAGTTTCATCATGATACGATACGATATCGATTCTTTGGACAACGATACGATATTTGCCGATATCACAAAGTCTCTCACGATACAATACGATACAATTAGATTCAGGTGCCTGCGATCGATATGAGATGATATCATATGCCCATTTAACACAATCAGTAACATTTAGATCAACCAAAAAAAGGTAATGAAAATATCATTTGACATTTGTATTTTTGAGCTCTTCCAGACATTTAAAGGAAAATCAATCTATTGTTTTTAATACAAATAGACCTGTTCACTGTAAAGTGCCACGTTTTTATATATTGAGCTTTAAACTTTAAGCTACATTTTTTGGAACTCAAAACTCACAACCTCCCTCTCCCAAACCGTTCCTACAACAATTTGTTGATGTTGCATGATCATGTATAGGCCTACATTTATTATGTATTATATTGTTTATGTTTAAATAACATTTAAACATCAAACTCCTCTGACCTCATCTGGTCTTTCCAAAGACGCGCGCACACACGCACACACAGAAAGGGAGAATGCTATGCTGTAACATCTACACACACGGAGCTACTGCTGTTGTTCTTGGGCGGATATGAGACTCGCCACAGGATTTTCAAAATAAGAGTATCGATATGAATCGATCTTATTACATCGCATCGATCCGATTCGATTGTTGATAATTACATCGATGTATCGATCTGGATCGATGTATCGTCCCACCCCTAGTGTGCGTGCGTGCGTGCGTGTGTGTGTGGTCTTCTAGCTCTGGCTTGTTGTTCGCCACACTATGAGGCTATGCTAAATGACAGGCAATCTCTCAGTGGTGTGCGTGGACTGAACGAACAACATCCGGCCCATTGCGCAATTTTCGATTTTGGGAAGGGATGGGGAGTTGTAGTTTGGAATTAAGTTCTGCACGCAAAAAGAAGTTCTGCATGTGTGTTCCGTTAGTGGTTAAAGTAACGTTGCATTCATTCAGTACACAGCGCGTACTGAAGTGAAGATAGCGTCCCGAAATGGTTCGGTATGAATACGTGTACCGTTACACCCCTAGCAAACACCCACACTAATAGCCACAGCAGTCTCCTCCTCACCTCTCCTGCCCTGTCCCAACTCCTCTTAACTTCCTCTCCTTTCATCCTATTCTCCTTCCCTTCTCCTCTCTTCACTATACTCCTCTCTTCTCCTCCCATTGCTTTTATCCAATTCCTCTGGCACCGTCATTTCCATATAGGCCAGCCTGAGGTTCTACTGAATGAGAGGTATGTATAAATGCTGTGTAGTGGTCATTATCTTCTCCAGTATGCCATTTACGTTCTGTAGGTAAAAACACGTTCATTCTCTCCTCTAATCTTCACCACTCTTCCCTTACCTCCTACAACTTCCTCCCTTCTCCTACCCCTCCCCTCCACCTCTCAGCCAGCAGGATATACAGGCCCACCGCCATAAAACCCTATCAGAGAGGGAGGGACCGAGAGCAACGAAAGAGATGGAGAAAAGAGACAGAAATATGAGAGAGAGAGAGAGAGAGAGAGAGAGAGAGAGAGAGAGAGAGAGAGAGAGAGAGAGAGAGAGAGAGAGAGAGAAGAGGAGCCTGATGGAGAAGAGGTTGGAGAGAGAAACAAAAAATAATTACAGGAGCAGGAATGAGAGAAACAAAGAGAGAAACAAAGAGAGAAACACAGGTCGATTCCTCTCTCCATCTTTCTCTCCCTCAGTCTCCCTCCATCTCTCTCTCTCTCAACCTATATCTCTCTGCATGCCTGAATATGTGCATTATGAGAGTTCATCGAGCGAGTGGAAGAAGTTCTCCGTTCGTTGACCCACAGTGGTCATGTGCAGGTAAAGTAGTGTTCGATCAGAGGTGTTTGTGGGTGGAGTTGGTGGTCAGTGTAGGAGATGATTTCTATTTATTAACTTTTTTAAATGAGCTTGTTTAGCTTGGCTGTGACTCAATATATATTTTGTTGTGTGCCAGTTACAGTCTCTACACCAGACCTGGGCAATGTACGGCCCGCGGGCCACGTCCGGCCCGCGGCCAATCAGAACAGCGTACCAAACTTCTTTGACCAAACATGAAGAGAAATACAAGAACTTGTCGGATGAAGAGCGAGCGAGGGAGTCTGATGCTTTACTTGCTAAACTGCAAAACCAACAAGGACTTTTTACAAACCTTTGCGCACCCAGAGAAGCAGTTATGTAATATCCCACAAAATCGCCAGAAGAAGTAAGTGTTTTTCTGACGGAGAGTTTATTAAAGAGTGTTTGTTGGACTCTGCAGCACTAATATGCCCGGAGAAAAAAGGCGCATTTGAGAACGTGCCCCTCTCCCGACGCACTGTAACGAGGAGAGTTGAGGACATCGCACAAAATCTGGAGCTTCAGCTGAAAAACAGAGCGGTCAACTTTGACTATTTTTCCCTGGCTCTGGATGAGAGCTGCGATGTACGTGACACTGCCCAGCTGCTCATCTTCTTACGTGGGATAACTGCAGACTTTAAAATCACGGAGGAGCTGGCAGCCATGCAGTCAATGAAAGGGACAACAACCGGGAGTGATTTGTTCACAGAGGTAAATGCATGTTTGGACAAGTTGGGACTTAAATGGGACAAGCTGGCTGGTGTGACAACGGATGGTTGTCCAAACCTGACGGGGAAAAATTTTGGACTTTTGAAGAGAATGCAGGATAAAGTGACAGAAATTAACCCTGGGCAGAAATTGACATGTTTGCATTGTATTATACATCAGGAGGTGTTGTGTAAGTCAGTGTTAAAAATTAATCATGTTGTTGATGTTGTAACTAAAGTAGTTAACTTCATCAGGGCGAGAGCATTGAATCACAGAGAGTTTGTTGCACTTTGAGGTAGGGCTGGGCGATATAACGATAACGATAAATATCGCGATATATTTTAATAATCGATATCGAATATCGAAAAAAAAAAAAATTATATTTTTTTTTATTTATTTTTTTATACCTGCAACAGGGCAGTTTTAAAACCAGAGACAGTGGACAGACTTGTCTTTCTTGCCTGCAACTTAAAGTAATGGCTTTGCTTGTCCAAATGACAATACTGACCAAATTCAGATTTCTTTTTCTCTTGTCCATTTATTTTGTTTGCTTTCTAATTTAAAATACATTTTGAAACCGTCTGTACTAGGGATGGGTACCGAATTCGGTACTTTTGAGGTACCGAACCGAAACACGTCGGTACTACCGAGTATCGAATCAAGTGAGAAACCGAAAAAAAATAAAAAAATAAATAAAAAAAAATATTTTTTATTAATTTTTTTTTTTTACTTTTTTTTTTTTTTTTTTACTTTTTTTTTTTTCATGTCAACGTTCACACGCACAATATATGCTTACCTAGGATTTGACTTGATTCAACAACAAAGCAGTCGGAGCAATGACAAGCCGAAAACTGTCGAAATTGTAGTTATTTGAAGTTTGGATTTTTTTTTTACGACTGAGGTAGGTAAATTAAATTTCAACAGTTTTCGGCTTGTCATTGCTCCGACTGCTTTGTTGTTGAATCAAGTCAAATCCTAGGTAAGCATATATTGTGCGTGTGAACGTTGACATGAAAAGAAAAAAGTAAAAAAAATAAAAAAAAAGGTAAAAAAAAAAAATTAATAAAAAATATTTTTTTTAATTTTTTTTTAATTTTTTTTTAAAGTACCGAAAAAAGGTACCGTTGGGTACCGGTATCGATTCACAGGTACCGGTACCGGTATCGGTTCAAATGTGAAAGGTACCCATCCCTAGTCTGTACACAGTAGGCTATGTGTGCTAGCAGAACTAGACTCCAGTCACGAGTCACAGTGCACATGTGCGGTGGTTTGTCCACCAAAAAAGCGCCAAAAGATCGAAAATAAACTAGCAGAGCCAGAACTGTTCAACTCCTCTGGAGCCACAGCCAGCAGAGAAGCCTGTTTACTTTAGCTTTTAAACCAGCTGCAGCCTGAGAACTGGAGTGTGAGGGGATGTAACACTAAAGATGGCGGCAATGACAAAGAATTGCTGCAAAATAAACATACACATGTTGTTAAAAAAAAAAAAAAAAAAATTATACTTATAACAATTCGATAATTATCGATATCGAGAAATAAAATAAAATTATCATATCGTTATCGCGATATGATTTTTTTCCATATCGCCCAGCCCTACTTTGAGGAAACGGACACTGAACACTGTGACATAAGCTACCACACATCTGTCAGGTGGCTTAGCCTGGGCAGTGCTGAACATTTTCTGGGACCTGAGAGAGGAGATTCGAGAGTTCTGTGTGAAGAAAGGAAAAGACATCCCACAGCTTTGGATCTACCTACATGAACAGACATTCTCAGTGATGATGTTCAACAAATCCAGATACAGATCCTCTATCACTGATGATCACCTCTCAGATGTCCTTCGCATATCCACCTCAGATAAGCCAGATTTCAATGCACTTGTTCAAGCCCAAGCCAGACTGGATTTCTCTCACTGAACAAGTAAAAAGTTACACATAGGGCTACTGTACACAGGCTTTTAACATGCTGCAAAACATCTCTTCAGTGTTTGTGAAGAATAACAAGTTGAAAATAAAATGGAACACTGATGTAATGTAATGTAATTAGGCCTACCTAATTCAAGCATCAAAAATCTTCAACTCGTGCAAAATGCGGCTGCACGGATACTAACTAGAACTAGAAAATGTTATCACATCACACCAGTTTTGTCCGCCCTACACTGGCTTCCTATCTAAGCCCGATCTGACTTTAAAGTGCTACTCCTCACCTACAAAATCTTAAATGGGCTTGCACCGCTCTATCTATCCGACCTCATCTCCCGATACTCGCCCGCTCGTGCTCTACGCTCACAAAATGCGGGGCTTCTATCGATCCCTAGGGTTAAAAAGAAATCCGCCGGCCACAGAGCCTTTGTCTACCGCGCTCCCTACCTGTGGAACAAATTACCTGCCGTCATCAGGGGCGCTTGCTCAGTCGAAGCTTTTAAATCCCTGCTTATGACCCATCTTTTCTCTCTCTCCTTCAACCTACCCTGATCTCACCTGGTCGGGGACTGACCTCTAGATTAATCTGTCTAGTTTAGTTAGGAAGTTTATTTTATTTTTCCCCAAGTCTGCTTTTTTGCAGCACCACAAACATGGGAACTCTCCAACTCCCCCCCCTCCCCCCCCCTCCCTCCCCTCCTTTCCCCCCCCCCCCTTCCCTCCCCCATCTCTCTGAGTGCCCGTCTCCCAGCGCTGACTAAGGTGATGGATGCCTCGGGGTCTTGGCCAAGATTGCAGTGACTGCTCTACATGCACCACCGAGGCCTTGGATCAGTTACTTACCGTCGTCTGTCCGTGGTCCTGTCAACTGATGTGCCAACGCGGTTTCATTGCTGGGTTAAGTACTTCTATTCTATTCACATAATATGCTTACTTCATATATCTACTCCATTCACATATATGCTTACCACTTGTATCTATTGCTATGTCCGCCCACTACAATCACATGAGCTGTCTAACGCCTGTCCCGTCTCCCTGTCCCCCTGCGAGTTGCTGTCCTGGAGTGCTGACCGGCGTGTCGGACGTCCCGTGATGAAGGCCGGGAGGATGCAACCCCCTCTGCGTGCCCTCCTGTCTCCGGAGGTCTCGTAGTGGTGACCGGAGTGCCGGACGTCCCGCGATGATGTCGGGGAGTTCTCAACCCTCTCTGCGCCGCCCCCTATCTCCCTGTCTCCGGCTGTCCCTGAGCAATGACCGGAGTGTTGAATGTCCCGTGATTAAGACGGAGAGGACGCGACCCTCTCTGCGCCGCCCCTGTGCCTCAAATAGATTCGCTATCAGCTCTATCTTCAATATTTCAAAATGTTCAGTTGCTATCGCTATCAGCTCTATCTTTAAATCTTTCAAAATGTTCAGTTGCTATTGCATGCACTCATCTGTGTTTCACTACACACTTGAGTGCATGCTTACCAACTGTTAGTCTGCAACACTACTATCACCGACATCTAAGAAGGGAGATCCCCCCTTGAATGGCCCTTCTAAGGTTTCTCTCCTCCACACTGCCTGTGGAGCATTTTTACCTATTGTTAGGTTTTAGTGAGTTTTTCCTTACCTTCGCATGGGGTATGTCTGGGAGTGCTTGCATTCTTTCATTTATTTGCATTTATTTTAAATTTGTTGGACCTTATGGTTAGTGATGCACGATATATCGGCCGCCGATATAATATCGGCCGATATGGCAGTTTTTTTACACATCGGTATCGGTCCGATATCAAGATAGGGTCGATATTTATTAAAAAAAATAAAAATAAAAAAATTATCTTTTTTTTTTCTTTTTACATGTTTTGGCCTTAAATAGTTTCAAAATATCAGTCATTTCTGAAAATAAGTTACAAAAGTAAAATAGCTCTTTATTTGATTATCATAAAAAAGTGTTTTCTATACAGAGATATCGACATCGGTAAATATCGGTATCGGCCAGAACAGCAATATTATTATCGGTTATCGGTATCGGCCACAATTTTCACATCGGTGCATCACTACTTATGGTGTCCTTGTTCTGTTCTTGACTTATTGTTATGTTTTCTTCTTGACTTGTTTAAAGAAGACCTGTACGGCCCATGGGGACATTAACGTGTGTTGTTGGGCCTTATAAATAAATTTGATTTGATTTGATTTATGATTGTTTTAGTTTACTGTTTATTACTTCTATATTTCTATATGTTTATTGCATCTTCTGATTACCAGTAGCAGCTAATCAAAATACATAATCCCTCCTATAGTTACACAGTCGTCATATCTCTCCTAGTTACTCATACAAGTAAAAAGAACTGAAGAAAATCTAAAGCATGTATTGCTTTTTGTATAAAGTTTATAAATTGCATATCTTTTAACATACTGCAAAACATCTCTTCAGTGTTTGTGAAGATTAACAAGTTGAAAATAAAATGGAACACTGATGTAATGATTGTTTTAGTTTTTACTGTTTATTACTTTATATATGTTTATTGAATCTTCTGATTACCAGTAGCAGCTAATCAAAATATATAATTGACAACTTTTTACAATGGGAGATAATGAATATTGAGCAGAATTAAGTTAAAGTTATCATTGGTTCGGCCCTCCAACACAGTTCAGGTTTCTTATGTGGCCCCTTGTAAAAATGTATTGCCCACCCCTGCTCTACACTGTGAAGGCTACATTGTGGGTCAATGTAGGCCTACAGGTGTGTATTGTTAGTGTGTGCTGTCTTCCAGGCTAGGGAGTGTGTGTAGCTAACATTAGGTGTGTATTGTTAGTGCATGCTGGCTTCCAGGCTAGTGAGTGTGTGTAGCTAACGCTAGGTGTTAGGGGTGGACGGTATGGTCTAAAATTTATATCACGGTATAATTTGAAGCATAGACGGTAACGGTATATATCACGGTATCAGTGTTTCCGTTAGAATTTTTTTTTTGCCTGATAGGAAGGCTATATAAAGAATGACATCCTCAAGGCATGTAGATTTATAATATTTTTACTTAAAACTAGGCTACTTTTGCGTATAAAGTCATTATATTCCAAATAAAATAAGTCCCGAGTCGAGACTCTGTGCTGCTCCCATTGCAAACAGCGAGGCTGGATGCTGGATTTTGCTAGAAGCATATGTAGCTGCAGAGCCACAGAACCATGGGCGCTTTCAGGAGCCATTGGCAATTCAGCCGTTGGGTGGGGGGGCGCTGTTGAGCGGGCCTGTGACCAGACCTAAAAGCGCCCATGGTTCTGCGGCTCTGCAGCTACATGCTATTCGCAACTCCACTGCTGCAGCCGTCCTCCCGCTGCAGCCGTCGTTATCATAACACTACACACATATCATAATGTTTACAGCAAACTGTAGTTGATCACCAGGTATGTTTTATTAACGTAGAATAATTCATATAAGAAAAACTATAGGGAAATCCCTTACCTTTCTCCACTGGTTAAAAATGCCAGGAACTGAAATTGAAACTTGCTGTGCGCCGCGGTGATGTGTTTATTATGAAATGACAATTGCGTGTTGACACGCCCACTGCGCGAAGCCTCCTAAATAACTTTTTCCAGTTTGCACATATCTATTATCCATGACTAATTCTATCTATTTTTAGGGGCAAATGCAATTGAAATAGTCGCGCTGTGGTTACATGACGTCATTGCTCTTTTAGAGCTGCTCTACCGGTTACACGGTATAGTCAAAATCCATACCGTAGAGCAAATTCATACCGTTTATACCGTATACCGTTTATACCGTCCACCCCTACTAGGTGTGTATTGTTAGGGCGTGCTGGCTTCCAGGCTAGTGAGTGTGTGTAGCTAACATTAGGTGTGTATTGTTAGTTAGGGTGACCATATTTTGATTTCCAAAAAAGGAGGACATGCTGGCCCCAGTCTCGAGATACTTAATGATACTTTGCACAATCGAAGCTTGCATGGCCACCTTCATTTCACTATGTCTTGTGTACTGTACTGTGTGTGATGAATAAACCTCTTGAATCTTGAATCTCTACTCAAAGTTTACTCAAAGATGCCTTTATTGTTTTAACTTATGCTTGGAAACATGCACCTAGAAAAGCGGCAATTTTTTTTACTTGAACTTGAGGACTGCATACTTTCTTTGCAAAGCTTATCTTTATACGTTATGCTTATAGCACATGCATAAGCCTGGTCTCTTTTGAAAGATAACATTCTGAAGTTACTAATGCAAAAAAGGAAAACCACTTTTAGTGCTAATGAAATAGAGTAGCATATAAGTCTGAACTTGAGTTGAACGTGAACTTGTGTACTCACATTTTTCTGCAGTGGTTGCAATATCCCAAATTTAACCACATAACATGCGCCCAGAAAAGTGGCATTTTTTTTTACTTGAACTTGAGGACTGCATCCTTTTTTTGCAAAGCTTATCTTTATACTTTATGCTTATAGCACATGCATAAGCCTGGTCTCTTTTGAAAGATAACATTCTGAAGTTTCATACACAATAAAGAAAAATCACTTTGTGCTAATGAGTAACATAGGGCTGAACAGTTGAACTTGTGTACTCACGTTTTTGTGTAGTAGTTGCAGTTGCAATATTCCAAAATAATATATATATATATTTTTTGTATAAGCTGGAAAACACCGCAAATCCATAGCCTGAAGGGACATGGGCCTGAAGGGACATTAACGTGTGTTGTTGGGCCTTACAAATACATTTGATTTTGATTTGATTATCAATAAGGTAGGATATCTGGAACACACACACTATTTTTTAAATCACATGCCATGAAACTCTGGGACCTGGCTGAATTTAAGACTGCACAAATCATGTTTAAAGGTGCTATGCACTGCTATTCCTAGCACTATTTGGGCAACTTTACACAATTCCTGTTAGTCTATTGAAGACATTTGTAATTTTTTTTTCAAAAAAATTCATTGTTTTATATTTCTAATCAAGTACTCGAAACCATCATTTTTCAGCCTCAGGAAATCAGGCTGTTATGGCCTGGCTCCGCCCATAAGCACTTTGAGTGACAGTCAGACCACAGTCTGCACTGGTAGAGGGAGGGAGGGAGGGGGGGGGAGAGAGAGAGAGTTCAGTTCAGTTCAGTTCAGTTTTTATTTGCCACATGGAATAATACAATCATAGTTTCTTCATTAAAAAATCATAAATAGTCATTCCATGGACAAAAGGAGCAGGAAGAAGAATAAATCTTATAGTTATATAGTTACCTGCCCCTTATTCCTAAACTAACATGTATTTTCTTAATGGTCGGCGTATAACCTTATTTACACAAATAATAATTTATACCATGAGAGAGAGAGAGAGAGAGAGAGAGAGAGAGAGAGAGAAGCCCCTCCCTCTCTCTTCCTTTTTTTCTTTCTATCACTCTCCCGTTCGGAGGTGTGTTGTGTCGCGCGGACCTCCGTGCGGCAGGTCCCCCCCCCCCCCCCCCCCCCAAGTGCCCCCTCTCTCTCCCTCCCTCCCTCTCTCTTCCTTTTTTTCTTTCTATCACTCTCCCGTTCGGAGGTGTGTTGTGTCGCGCGGACCTCCGTGCGGCAGGTCCCCCCCCCCCCAAGTGCCCCCTCTCTCTCCCTCCCCCTCTCTTCCTTTTTTTCTTTCTATCACTCTCCCGTTCGGAGGTGTGTTGTGTCGCGCGGACCTCCGTGCGGCAGGTCACCCCCCCCCCCCCCCCCCCCCCCCCAAGTGCCCCCTCTCTCCCTCCCTCCTTCTCTCCTTTCTCTCCCACTCGGCTCTCGCTGATGAGACGAGGCACCGCAGCACTCGCTGTCTAGTCTAGGTAGAATGGGGGCGGGCATTAGCTCCAACCACAGAGCCAATCGCATCACTGTGTCTATCCACAGCGCCCAGTGACATGCTCAGGGACTTCAAATCAAAATGACCCGATTTACTAGAGGCACAGAGGGGCTGGGCTGAAACGGAGAAATTCGCCAATATTGTATTTAGACCCTAAAACACATTGATACTAGGGATGCCCCGATCGATCGGCCACCGATCGTTATCGGCCGATATTCAGTATAAATATGCGATCGGGGAATTCCGATAATGAGTCATATTCGCCGATCGCGGAAACTGATCAAGTGGATATCTCACTCGCTTGTCTCAGACGCACAGGACCTGCAAACTGCTCCTCCTCCCTAGCCCCGCCCGCCCCCGTGTAGAGTTTGTAAACACAGACACAGAGGAGGTCCGCTGAGTGAGTCTAGATAGTGCATTCGACCTGAGCTAATGTTAGCTACCTAGCTATCGTTACCGTTTTATTTTCGCCGATCGTCAAAACAGATCTCACTCGCTGAGTTCTGTCTCAGACACCGGGAGCTGCACACAGTGCTGCGCGTCTTCTGCTCCTCCTCCAGCTCCTCCCGCATGCATGTAAACACGGGTCTAGTCTAGTCTAGTGGGACGGGACCTCCATGAGCTAACGTTAGCTACCGCTACAAAATGACCCAGTCAACTATTCACTTTTAGTTTAATACATGATGAGGCATTGTCTAACTGAACGGTATCTAGCCGGCTAGCTACTGATAGCTCCTGATATCAACAAATGCTCCAGCAATAGTCTAGTTATCTAGTACTAGTGTATGTTACCTCTGTTAGCTCACGTTAGCTTAGCTCACTGTTCAAAACGAAATGTCCCATTCAACTAAATAGTTCACTGAGGCGTTGTCTTAACGTTATATTTCCGGCTAGCAGTAGCTACAGACAGCTCCTGATATCAATGTCTTATAACACTCATTCGATGCATATTCGAAGCCCGGCTTGCGTCGCAGTCATTAACGGGGATAGCTGAGGGAGTAGGGTATATCTGCAGAGCCTAGGGTAAATCTGCAGAGCCGAATGTGATTTGATCAAAGCAGAGTATGTACACACAGACAGTGGAGATAGCGAGCATTTTGACTTGTTGCGTGGTGGCGATGTCTCGCAGATAATACAAGTACAAGTCTAATTATATAATAATATATATATTTTATAAAAAAAAAAAAAAAAAAAAAACGTTATATAAAATAATTTTTAATTTCTTTTTAATCAAAAACGATCGGTATCGGATCGGTATCGGCCGATATGGCTCACGACGATCGGTGATCGGTATCGGTGGCAAAAAACGTGATCGGGGCATCCCTAATTGATACGAACTCCTATTACTATAATACAATGCTAGAGACTGAAAAATGACATTTATAATGCATGGGACCTTTAAAGCACGAAACAATTCACTCCCGGGTAACGTCCAAAAATTCTGTTATAGAGAGGGGGGTTACAATTTAGAGGAGAGTCTAACTTCAAGAAACAGGCTGTTCATTCAACAATCTATGTATATTTCAGTTTGTGGGGTGAATATGAGTTGCATAAGATAATAGAGTGTGAAGGTATACTGAATACTGTCTATCTGTATGTCATGTATGTCATATGTTATGATGAATTGAAAATGGGGGACCCTGATGTAAACAAGACGAAAGTCTCTCTGGTCTGCATCCCCTTAACAATTGTGTGTATTGAGCCGTACTGTATTGTACCCATTCTGCAATCTGTTAAAGTTTTCAATCAATCAATCAATCAATCAAGGGGGTAGGAATACATACGTTTACACTTCATCCTATACTCCTGCTTGTTTGTTTTTTTAATCTGTTTATTACTTGTTTTTTATTATTATTTATTTTCAATTTATGTTCGAAATAAATAAACGCATTCATTCAAGATATTGTGTGAGCGGGGAGCTCCAGTAGCTCACCACGTACCTCGGACGCTATTTCGGCGTCGGGGACAACCGTGCGCGTCACGGATCTGGGGTACACGAGTTCGACTCCCGGACTCGCCGTATTTTCTCAGAGTGTCTTTCCCCCGATCTATACCCTATTCAACCTGTTTCTGTCGGTCATGCTTGACCAGAAAAAGCGATAAACGCTAAAAGAACCAGCTGACTGGTCAAAGTTTAAAAAAAATATATATATTGTGTGAGCAAAAGTATAGTTAATTTACTCATACAGTATGTACATCCTCTGGCCTCGCGCGGCTCTCACAGCTGTGCCCGCACAGTGCAATACTCCAATTCAGCCATTGGGTGGGTGGCGCTGCTGAGCGGCCCTCACAGCGCAGCCGTCAGAGCCTTGCCCTGAGCGCGCCGCTGGCTCTGCAGCTGCATGCTTCTCCGGGAGTCCGGGGTGATAATCTGGCGCGCCACGTAAAAAGTCGCACGCCTGACATATCGGCATGTAACTCGAGAACAGAGTCACGGATTTTGGCGATTCAGGTGGCATTCGAACGGCAACAAATAGCACTTTAATTCGGTCATTTATATGTTCGGCGAAAAATGCAGTCCCGAGCCTTCAGATGCTCGCAAAGGGCCGTGAAACTGAAAAACAATGAAACCCGGACATTTCCATGAATTTATAAACCCCCCCCGGACGCCCCGGACAGGGCGTGAAAAGAGGACATGTCCGGGCAAAAGAGGACGTTTGGTCACCCTATTGTTAGTCCGTGCTGGCTTCCAGGCTAGTGAGTGTATGTAGCTAACATTAGGCGTGTATTGTTAGTGCGTGCTGGCTTCCAGGCTAGTGAGTGTGTGTAGCTAACATTAGGCGTGTATTGTTAGTGCGTGCTGGCTTCCAGGCTAGTGAGTGTGTGTAGCTAACATTAGGCGTGTATTGTTAGTGCGTGCTGGCTTCCAGGCTAGTGAGTGTGTGTAGCTAACATTAGGCGTGTATTGTTAGTGCGTGCTGGCTTCCAGGCTAGTGAGTGTGTGTAGCTAACATTAGGCGTGTATTGTTAGTGCGTGCTGGCTTCCAGGCTAGTGAGTGTGTGTAGCTAACATTAGGTGTGTATTGTTAGTGCGTGTTGGCTTCCAGGCTAGTGAGTGTGTGTAGCTAATGTTAGGTGTGTTTTGTTTACGCACAGTAGCTATCCAGCCTTTTCACTAGTTTCTGACAGCTTGTTTCTTTTTTTAATAAAAAAATATGAATATAATTTTATTTATCGCGATACACAGTACAGTATCGCACAGTATCGCAATCATCATGGGCTGAGTGCATCATTCCAACCCTAACACTAATGATTCTTCATTCCTCAGCACCTGTTAATGTGCATGCATGCGTACACACAGATATGCAAGGGTGCCTACACATGAGCACACACGCACTTGCTTCAACTAAAAAACATACCCATGCGCACACTAGGGCTGGGCATATGGCCTCTAAATGATATCGCGATATTTTTTGGCCATATCACGATATATATTGCGATATTTTGACATTTCGTCTAAAGCACTTAAAAATGCTTGATTTAACCCTTTGATGCATACAGTCACGCCAATATGATGATTATAATAAGTCCCTGCAACATATGTTTGCATTATTAAACCATGAAGATGCTTTAAAAAATAATTTAATGAAAATGTACTAAGAGTAGTCTACCGACACTACTGGAGAAATTATTTACATCCAAGACTATTTATATAAAAACTCTTGGGTGCCTAACAGGGCTGTACAGTGCGACGAGATGGTCACGAATTGCCCCTTTAATTGGCCGTTGCGATTGGTAAATATTATCTGGGGGCGGGCTTGCGAGCAGTGCTTTCAAGCCTTGCATTCGCATTTCACTCTTAAATTATCCAAGGCGTGTGATGACGCCACTCACGCGAGCTGAGCAGTGTGCACTCAGCAGGTATGATCAGCGGGAACAATCGACTGAGCACTTACTCTGATAGACTGGCTGACTGTCTGATTTAGCTATGAAGAAAAGTAAAGTTAGTATTGCTTCATATTTTCGACGCGTTCAACCTCCTATAGTGAGCCGAACTGAACTGAACTCAGACACACGGAGAGAGCTGCAGCGTCTGCTGCTCCTCCCTCCCGCACCCGTGGCTGTTGTAAACACTAGTCTCTAGTGGGACACTGGGACCTCGGTGAGCCTGCCAGCCGGCTAGCTAGTAGCTACTGATATCAACAAATGCTCCAGCAAGTCTAGTAGTGCATGATAGCTCGCGTTAGCTTACTGTTCATAACGAAACGTCCCATTAAACTAAATAGTTCAGATAGCTCCTGATATCAATGTCTTATAAGTTATAACACTGAGTCGATGCGTATTCGAGCTGAGGGCACGCTGAATATAGTCAATAGGGTCCAGCTGCAGCGCCGGAGAATCCTGGCCGTAGCTGGAGGCTACAGTATAGGGTCCAGCTGCAGCTCCGGAGAATCCTGGCCGTAGCTGGAGGCTACTCGAGTACACACAGACAGTGGAGCTGGTTGCATATAGCGAGCATTTTGACTTGTTGCGTGGTGGCGATGTCTCGCAGATAATACAACTACAAGTATGATTATATAATATATATATTTTATTAAAAAAAAATATATATATATTTTTTTCTTTTTTTTTTAAATCAAAAACAATCGATATAAATAATGGTAAAATTGTTATTAAAAAATGTGCCCCTAAAAAATATTTTTTGCCCCTAAATTTCTCATTTAGGGGCAAGTGTGCCCCTAGTGAAAAAGCTTAGCGTACAGCCCTGCCTAAGACTTTTGCACAGTACTGTGTTTTCTATCCACTTTAGCCAAACACACACACACACATATATATATATATATATACACAAAGAGCCAGCTAATGGCACGCATACCAGAGGCTAACTGCCTAATAAAACAGGCACAGAGGCACTGAAAGAGGATTTCACCCATCTAATGAACACACTAGACTAGACAAATATCAAGATGTATCCATCAGTGGACCAATTGCATGATTTTGCAGAGGACAAGAAGCCTTCAGTCGACTCCTTCAGACATTAAGCACCCCCACATCCCAAATGGAATGATAAAAATATATATATATATATTATGATTAGGGATGTCCGATATTATCGGCCTACCGATATTATCGGCCGATATTGGCATTAAAATGTGATATCGGAAAATATCGGATCGTTTTTCTTCTTTTTTTTTTACATATCTATAACCTTTATTTAACCAGGCAAGCAAGTAAGAACAAATTCTGATTTTATTTATTGTCAAAAGTATGCATAATGCTGTGTTAATTCCACAACAAGAGATATGTAATGTTAATTACCTGAAATTATTCCGTTTTTGGGGGGGGAACCCTGCATATATCGGTATCGGTTGATATCGGTATCGGAAATTAAGAGTAGGACAATATCGGTATAGGTAAAAAAGCCAATATCGAGCATCCATAAATAATTATGATACTTTTTTTTTTGTCGACTAATAGTCGACTAACGGCAAATGTTGGCCAATCATAGTCGACTATCCAAATCCTTAGTCGGGGACAGCCCTAATAAACATACTTGCACACGCACACAGCCACTAAATGCACACCCATACAAAACGTTCATACACACACAGGCACCAACAGTTACACTCCTTCGGGTACACGCATGCACACACAAATTCCTTGGTAGACTCAGAGGCTTTAAACCAGATGTAAGCTCATATGGTTTCCATACAGCAGGTGTGGGAGGGGCATGGACTAAGCCTCCACACAGCTGATTGGACAAGCTCACACAGATGTCTCGTCTCCATGTGCCAATCTCCTCCAGAGATCGGTCACACTGCCCCAAAGAGCTCTGGCCCAAGTGCCTTATAACAGTAACCATTTACTACCTCTGTGACTATATTAGACTATACACTGGCATTGAAGTAACCAGTCACTGTGAAGTAACCAGTCACTGTGAAGTAACCAGTCACTGAAGTAACCAGTCACTGTGAAGTAACCAGTCACTGAAGTAACCAGTCACTGTGAAGTAACCAGTCACTGAAGTAACCAGTCACTGAAGTAACCAGTCACTGAAGTAACCAGTCACTGAAGTAACCAGTCACTGAAGTAACCAGTCACTGTGAAGTAACCAGTCACTGAAGTAACCAGTCACTGTGAAGTAACCAGTCACTGTGAAGTAACCAGTCACTGTGAAGTAACCAGTCACTGTGAAGTAACCAGTCACTGTGAAGTAACCAGTCACTGAAGTAACCAGTCACTGTGAAGTAACCAGTCACTGTGAAGTAACCAGTCACTGTGAAGTAACCAGTCACTGTGAAGTAACCAGTCACTGAAGTAACCAGTCACTGTGAAGTAACCAGTCACTGTGAAGTAACCAGTCACTGTGAAGTAACCAGTCACTGTGAAGTAACCAGTCACTGTGAAGTAACCAGTCACTGAAGTAACCAGTCACTGAAGTAACCAGTCACTGAAGTAACCAGTCACTGTGAAGTAACCAGTCACTGTGAAGTAACCAGTCACTGTGAAGTAACCAGTCACTGAAGTAACCAGTCACTGTGAAGTAACCAGTCACTGAAGTAACCAGTCACTGAAGTAACCAGTCACTGAAGTAACCAGTCACTGTGAAGTAACCAGTCACTGAAGTAACCAGTCACTGTGAAGTAACCAGTCACTGTGAAGTAACCAGTCACTGAAGTAACCAGTCACTGAAGTAACCAGTCACTGAAGTAACCAGTCACTGTGAAGTAACCAGTCACTGTGAAGTAACCAGTCACTGAAGTAACCAGTCACTGTGAAGTAACCAGTCACTGAAGTAACCAGTCACTGTGAAGTAACCAGTCACTGTGAAGTAACCAGAGACTGAAGTAACCAGTCACTGAAGTAACTACCAGTCACTGAAAAACAATGGCGGTTGGGTTCTTTGGAAGCAGGCAAACAAGCTGCACAGAATGCTGTGCGTTGCAGCAGCTCAGACACAATGTGTTGAACTTCCCCCAAAGAGACGTGGCAATAGAACCAAGCAATAGAATAGAGCAGGACTAACTAACCAGACCCCCATCTCTTTGCAGGGAGTCACCCATAATCTAAAGGAGCTCGTCTGCCACCATGCCATGTCGTACCGAGCTACGGTACCCATGTTGATTTTAGGTTCTGCCGTGGGGTCGGTAGGGAGGGTACTATCCGTTGGGGTTGCTAAGAAACTATATTTAGTTGAATCGTGACCCCAAGAAACTAAATAGAATTCCCAAATCGCTGCACCTCTAATGGAGACAGTCTGTAGTTATTCTTCTGGGGGGAAAAGAACACCCATAAATAATATAATACATTTTGTACTCTACCTGTTGTATTTTCTGATGTAGGGGAGGGAACTGGATTGTCACTGGAAAATCATTGTAAAAACCCCAATAAAGAGATTTACAATACATTCTTTTTAAAAGAACACCCGCTACTTCCCTTTTGGTATGAACACAACAGCCATTGTTTTCAGTGATGGGCCACCTCATACCTGCCAATCATATCTATGTCAGCCCGCCCAATCAGCTGTGTGGAGGAGGGCCATTTTACAAACATACCGCGTTCGAGTCAATCAGCAATACCAACTGAGTCATGTGATTAAGTTGCCCCTGACCTGCGAGAGCTGCTGTGCCAAAAAAAAGTACATGGGGCTCTATGGAGAAACCATGGCACTCCCCTGACTAAAAGTTGTTTCAAACGAAAACGACTGGATGTCATTTAGCCAAATCAGCATGGCTGTGAGTGGGAGTCTTTCACATATCTAGGTTCCAACACCTTGTGGACTGCTGGTGAATACAGATATACATATGAGTGAGAGTGAGTGAGAGTGAGTGAGTGAGTGAGTGAGTGAGTGAGTGAGTGAGTGAGTGAGTGAGTGAGTGAGTGAGTGAGTGAGTGAGAGAGAGAAACAAATAAAAACAGAGAGGGGAGATAAAGAGACAGAAATGGAGAGAAGGAAAGAGGCAGAAAGAAAATATGAGAGAGAAATGTCTTTATCCAATAGGGCTGGGCAATAAAACGATAATTCTAACGATATATTTTAATAATCGATATTGATCGTTAATAAAAAAAAATTAATTATTGTGACCTGCAACAGGGCAGCTTTAAAAGCAGAGACAATGGACAGACTTGTCTTTCTTGCCTGCAACTTAAAGTAATGGCTTTGCTTGTCCAAATGACAATACTGACCAAATTGAGATTTCTTTTTCTCTTGTCCGTTTGCTTTCTAATTTAAAATACAGTTTGAACTTTGAAACCATCTGTACACACTAGACTATGTGTGCTAGCAGTCGCGAGTCACGGTGCACATGTGCGGTGGTTTGTCCACCAAAAAAGAGCCAAAAGATAGAAAAGAAACTAGCAGAGCCAGAACTGTTCAACTCCCCTGGAGCCACAGCCAGCAGAGAAGCCCGTTTACTTTCGCTTTCAAACCAGCTGCAGCCTGAGAACTGGAGTGTGAGGGGATGTAACACTAAAGATGGCGGCAATGACAAAGAATAGCTGCAAAATAAACATAAATCTGTCGTTTAAAAAAAAATAATAATTTTTATTCTTTTTTTTCAATACTTATACAATATCGATAATTATCGATATCGAGTGATATGATAACATTATCATATCGTGATATCATTTTTGGCCATATCACCCAGCCCTATTATCCAACATCCAGCGATTTATTTAAAAACCATAAACCTCCATCCATCTGTGTTCAGACAATCCAAACAAGCTATTAGTCAAGACAGGACTCGTCAAACAATCTTCATCCCTGGCCCAGAGGGAGACAAGCTGATAACGTCTCCAGAAGAGGATGACACATCCACAGAAAGGATGAGAGCAGGCTTACTACTGAAGATTAGAAAGTAAAGATACCAACATTTGACCACGTGACGTAATCCAACACCACAGTACAACTATAACGTGTAATCCTGACCAGGTATACAATATTTACCTTTAAATCAGTTTATGTTATCCGTTTCCCAGACTATTACTACCACAATAGCAGGGAGAACCATCACTATCAGATCCCGCAAACTGAGAACATATTGAATGAAAGTAGTCACTACGTGTCTCGTGTATGTAGTACGTGACAAATAAATCTCTTGAATCTTTATCATTATAGTTACACACTTCTCTACGCTACTCAACGACTGTTCCAGCCACTACAATGACCCATGAACCTGCGGAACACACTGCTGTAGAACACACTGCTGTCTGCTGTAGAACACTACTGTAGAACACACTACTGTAGAACACACTGCTGTCTGCTGTAGAACACACTGCTGTAGAACACACTACTGTAGAACACACTGCTGTCTGCTGTAGAACACTACTGTAGAACACACTACTGTAGAACACACTGCTGTCTGCTGTAGAACACTACTGTAGAACACACTACTGTAGAACACTACTGTAGAACACACTGCTGTAGAACACTACTGTAGAACACACTGCTGTAGAACACACTGCTGTCTGCTGTAGAACACTACTGTAGAACACACTACTGTAGAACACACTGCTGTCTGCTGTAGAACACACTGCTGTAGAACACACTGCTGTAGAACACACTGCTGTCTGCTGTAGAACACTACTGTAGAACACACTACTGTAGAACACACTACTGTAGAACACACTGCTGTCTGCTGTAGAACACTGCTGTAGAACACACTACTGTAGAACACACTGCTGTCTGCTGTAGAACACACTACTGTAGAACACACTGCTGTAGAACACACTGCTGTAGAACATACTACTGTAGAACATACTGCTGTAGAACATACTGCTGTAGAACATACTGCTGTAGAACATACTACTGTAGAACATACTGCTGTAGAACATACTACTGTAGAACACACTGCTGTAGAACATACTGCTGTAGAACACACTACTGTAGAACATACTGCTGTAGAACATACTGCTGTAGAACATACTGCTGTAGAACACTACTGTAGAACACACTGCTGTAGAACACACTGCTGTAGAACATACTACTGTAGAACACACTGCTGTAGAACATACTGCTGTAGAACATACTGCTGTAGAACATACTGCTGTAGAACATACTGCTATAGAACACACTACTGTAGAACATACTACTGTAGAACATACTGCTGTAGAACATACTGCTGTAGAACACACTGCTGTAGAACATACTACTGTAGAACACACTACTGTAGAACATACTACTGTAGAACATACTACTGTAGAACACACTGCTGTAGAACATACTACTGTAGAACATACTGCTGTAGAACACACTACTGTAGAACATACTACTGTAGAACATACTGCTGTAGAACATACTACTGTAGAACATACTGCTGTAGAACACACTACTGTAGAACATACTGCTGTAGAACACACTGCTGTAGAACATACTGTTATGGAACACAGCTGTAGAACATACTACTGTAGAACATACTGCTGTAGAACACACTACTGTAGAACACACTACTGTAGAACACACTACTGTAGAACACACTACTGTAGAACATACTGCTGTAGAACACACTACTGTAGAACATACTACTGTAGAACATACTACTGTAGAACACACTGCTGTAGAACACACTGCTGTAGAACATACTGCTGTAGAACATACTGCTGTAGAACATACTACTGTAGAACATACTGCTGTAGAACACACTACTGTAGAACACACTGCTGTAGAACATACTGCTGTAGAACATACTGCTGTAGAACATACTGCTGTAGAACACACTGCTGTAGAACACACTACTGTAGAACACACTGCTGTAGAACACACTGCTGTAGAACATACTGCTGTAGAACATACTACTGTAGAACATACTACTGTAGAACACACTACTGTAGAACACACTGCTGTAGAACATACTGCTGTAGAACATACTGCTGTAGAACATACTGCTGTAGAACACACTACTGTAGAACACACTACTGTAGAACACACTGATGTAGAACACACTGCTGTAGAACACACTACTGTAGAACACACTACTGTAGAACACACTGATGTAGAACACACTACTGTAGAACACACTGCTGTAGAACACACTGCTGTAGAACATACTGCTGTAGAACATACTGCTATAGAACATACTGCTGTAGAACACACTGCTGTAGAACATACTGCTGTAGAACACACTGCTGTAGAACACTGCTGTAGAACACACTACTGTAGAACATACTGCTGTAGAACACACTGCTGTAGAACACACTGCTGTAGAACACACTGCTGTAGAACATACTGCTGTAGAACATACTGCTGTAGAACATACTGCTGTAGAACATATTACTGTAGAACACACTGCTGTAGAACACACTGATGTAGAACATACTACTGTAGAACATACTGCTGTAGAACACACTGCTGTAGAACACACTGCTGTAGAACATATTACTGTAGAACACACTGCTGTAGAACATACTGCTGTAGAACATATTACTGTAGAACACACTGCTGTAGAACATACTGCTGTAGAACACACTGCTGTAGAACACACTGCTGTAGAACATATTACTGTAGAACACACTGCTGTAGAACATACTGCTGTAGAACATACTACTGTAGAACATACTGCTGTAGAACACACTGCTGTAGAACATACTGCTGTAGAACATACTACTGTAGAACATACTGCTGTAGAACACACTACTGTAGAACATACTGCTGTAGAACATACTGCTGTAGAACATACTGCTGTAGAACACACTGCTGTAGAACACACTGCTGTAGAACACACTACTGTAGAACACACTATTGTAGAACACACTGATGTAGAACACACTGCTGTAGAACATACTACTGTAGAACATACTACTGTAGAACACACTACTGTAGAACATACTACTGTAGAACATACTGCTGTAGAACATACTACTGTAGAACACACTGCTGTAGAACACACTACTGTAGAACATACTACTGTAGAACATACTGCTGTAGAACACACTACTGTAGAACACACTACTGTAGAACACACTACTGTAGAACATACTGATGTAGAACATACTACTGTAGAACATACTACTGTAGAACATACTACTGTAGAACACACTACTGTAGAACATACTACTGTAGAACACACTGATGTAGAACATACTGCTGTAGAACATACTGCTGTAGAACACACTACTGTAGAACATACTGATGTAGAACATACTACTGTAGAACATACTACTGTAGAACATACTACTGTAGAACATACTACTGTAGAACATACTACTGTAGAACATACTACTGTAGAACACACTACTGTAGAACATACTACTGTAGAACACACTGATGTAGAACATACTGCTGTAGAACATACTGCTGTAGAACATACTGCTGTAGAACACTACTGTAGAACATACTGCTGTAGAACATACTGCTGTAGAACACACTACTGTAGAACATACTGCTGTAGAACATACTGCTGTAGAACATACTGCTGTAGAACATACTACTGTAGAACACACTACTGTAGAACACACTACTGTAGAACACACTGCTGTAGAACATACTGCTGTAGAACATACTGCTGTAGAACATACTACTGTAGAACACACTACTGTAGAACACACTACTGTAGAACACACTACTGTAGAACATACTGCTGTAGAACATACTGCTGTAGAACACACTGCTGTAGAACACACTACTGTAGAACATACTGCTGTAGAACACACTACTGTAGAACATACTACTGTAGAACACACTACTGTAGAACACACTGCTGTAGAACATACTACTGTAGAACACACTACTGTAGAACACACTGCTGTAGAACACACTACTGTAGAACATACTACTGTAGAACATACTGCTGTAGAACATACTGCTGTAGAACATACTACTGTAGAACACACTACTGTAGAACACACTACTGTAGAACACACTGCTGTAGAACACACTACTGTAGAACATACTGCTGTAGAACACACTGCTGTAGAACATACTGCTGTAGAACACACTACTGTAGAACATACTGCTGTAGAACATACTGCTGTAGAACACACTGCTGTAGAACATACTGCTGTAGAACATACTGCTGTAGAACATACTGCTGTAGAACACACTGCTGTAGAACATACTGCTGTAGAACATACTACTGTAGAACACACTACTGTAGAACATACTGCTGTAGAACATACTGCTGTAGAACACACTGCTGTAGAACACACTACTGTAGAACATACTGCCGTAGAACACACTGCTGTAGAACACTGCTGTAGAACATACTACTGTAGAACATACTACTGTAGAACATACTGCTGTAGAACACACTGCTGTAGAACATACTGCTGTAGAACATACTGCTGTAGAACACACTACTGTAGAACATACTGCTGTAGAACATACTGCTGTAGAACACACTGCTGTAGAACATACTGCTGTAGAACATACTACTGTAGAACACACTGCTGTAGAACATACTGCTGTAGAACATACTACTGTAGAACACACTGATGTAGAACATACTGCTGTAGAACATACTACTGTAGAACACACTACTGTAGAACATACTGCTGTAGAACATACTACTGTAGAACACACTGCTGTAGAACATACTGCTGTAGAACATACTACTGTAGAACACACTGCTGTAGAACACACTACTGTAGAACACAGTGCTGTAGAACACACTACTGTAGAACACACTACTGTAGAACATACTACTGTAGAACACACTACTGTAGAACATACTGCTGTAGAACATACTACTGTAGAACACACTACTGTAGAACACACTGCTGTAGAACATACTGCTGTAGAACATACTACTGTAGAACACACTACTGTAGAACATACTACTGTAGAACACACTACTGTAGAACATACTACTGTAGAACATACTGGTGTAGAACATACTACTGTAGAACATACTGCTGTAGAACACACTACTGTAGAACACACTGCTGTAGAACATACTACTGTAGAACACACTGCTGTAGAACACACTGCTGTAGAACACACTGCTGTAGAACATACTGCTGTAGAACACACTGCTGTAGAACATACTGCTGTAGAACACACTACTGTAGAACACACTGATGTAGAACATACTGCTGTAGAACATACTGCTGTAGAACATACTGCTGTAGAACACACTACTGTAGAACACACTGCTGTAGAACATACTACTGTAGAACATACTACTGTAGAACACACTACTGTAGAACATACTGCTGTAGAACATACTGCTGTAGAACATACTACTGTAGAACACACTACTGTAGAACACACTACTGTAGAACACACTACTGTAGAACATACTGCTGTAGAACATACTGCTGTAGAACACACTACTGTAGAACATACTACTGTAGAACATACTGCTGTAGAACATACTACTGTAGAACACACTACTGTAGAACATACTGCTGTAGAACATACTGCTGTAGAACATACTACTGTAGAACACACTACTGTAGAACACACTACTGTAGAACACACTACTGTAGAACACACTGCTGTAGAACACACTACTGTAGAACACACTACTGTAGAACACACTACTGTAGAACACACTACTGTAGAACATACTGCTGTAGAACACACTGCTGTAGAACATACTACTGTAGAACATACTACTGTAGAACATACTGCTGTAGAACATACTGCTGTAGAACACACTACTGTAGAACACACTGCTGTAGAACATACTGCTGTAGAACACACTGCTGTAGAACATACTACTGTAGAACATACTACTGTAGAACATACTGCTGTAGAACATACTACTGTAGAACATACTACTGTAGAACATACTGCTGTAGAACACACTACTGTAGAACATACTACTGTAGAACACACTGCTGTAGAACATACTACTGTAGAACATACTGCTGTAGAACACACTGCTGTAGAACATACTGCTGTAGAACATACTGCTGTAGAACATACTGCTGTAGAACATACTACTGTAGAACACACTACTGTAGAACATACTGCTGTAGAACACACTGATGTAGAACACACTACTGTAGAACACACTACTGTAGAACATACTGCTGTAGAACATACTGATGTAGAACATACTACTGTAGAACACACTGCTGTAGAACATACTACTGTAGAACACACTGCTGTAGAACACACTGCTGTAGAACATACTGGTGTAGAACACACTACTGTAGAACATACTACTGTAGAACATACTACTGTAGAACATACTGCTGTAGAACATACTACTGTAGAACACACTGCTGTAGAACACACTACTGTAGAACATACTGCTGTAGAACATACTACTGTAGAACACACTACTGTAGAACACACTACTGTAGAACACACTGCTGTAGAACACTGCTGTAGAACACACTGCTGTAGAACATACTGGTGTAGAACACACTACTGTAGAACATACTACTGTAGAACATACTACTGTAGAACATACTACTGTAGAACATACTACTGTAGAACATACTACTGTAGAACACACTGCTGTAGAACACACTACTGTAGAACATACTGATGTAGAACACACTGCTGTAGAACACACTACTGTAGAACATACTACTGTAGAACATACTACTGTAGAACACACTGCTGTAGAACACACTACTGTAGAACACACTGCTGTAGAACATACTACTGTAGAACACACTGCTGTAGAACATACTGCTGTAGAACATACTACTGTAGAACACACTACTGTAGAACATACTGCTGTAGAACACACTGCTGTAGAACATACTGCTGTAGAACATACTGCTGTAGAACATACTGCTGTAGAACACACTGCTGTAGAACACACTGCTGTAGAACACACTGCTGTAGAACACACTGCTGTAGAACATACTGATGTAGAACATACTGCTGTAGAACACACTGCTGTAGAACATACTGCTGTAGAACATACTACTGTAGAACATACTACTGTAGAACACTGCTGTAGAACACACTGATGTAGAACACACTGCTGTAGAACATACTACTGTAGAACACTGCTGTAGAACACACTGCTGTAGAACACACTACTGTAGAACATACTACTGTAGAACACACTGCTGTAGAACATACTACTGTAGAACATACTGCTGTAGAACATACTACTGTAGAACACACTGCTGTAGAACACACTACTGTAGAACACACTACTGTAGAACATACTGCTGTAGAACACACTGCTGTAGAACATACTACTGTAGAACATACTACTGTAGAACATACTGCTGTAGAACATACTACTGTAGAACATACTACTGTAGAACACACTGCTGTAGAACACACTACTGTAGAACATACTGCTGTAGAACACACTGCTGTAGAACATACTGTTATGGAACACTACTGTAGAACATACTGCTGTAGAACATACTACTGTAGAACATACTACTGTAGAACATACTGCTGTAGAACACACTGCTGTAGAACATACTGCTGTAGAACACACTGCTGTAGAACATACTACTGTAGAACATACTACTGTAGAACATACTGCTGTAGAACACACTGCTGTAGAACACACTACTGTAGAACACACTGCTGTAGAACATACTGCTGTAGAACATATTACTGTAGAACACACTACTGTAGAACACACTGCTGTAGAACACACTGCTGTAGAACACACTGCTGTAGAACATACTACTGTAGAACATACTACTGTAGAACACACTACTGTAGAACACACTGCTGTAGAACACACTGCTGTAGAACACACTGCTGTAGAACATACTGCTGTAGAACATACTACTGTAGAACACACTGCTGTAGAACATACTACTGTAGAACATACTACTGTAGAACATACTACTGTAGAACACTGCTGTAGAACACTGCTGTAGAACACACTACTGTAGAACACACTGCTGTAGAACACACTGCTGTAGAACATACTGCTGTAGAACATACTACTGTAGAACACACTGCTGTAGAACACACTGCTGTAGAACATACTGCTGTAGAACATACTACTGTAGAACATACTACTGTAGAACACTGCTGTAGAACACACTGATGTAGAACACACTGCTGTAGAACATACTACTGTAGAACATACTACTGTAGAACACTGCTGTAGAACACACTGCTGTAGAACACACTACTGTAGAACACACTGCTGTAGAACATACTGCTGTAGAACATACTACTGTAGAACACACTGCTGTAGAACACACTACTGTAGAACATACTGCTGTAGAACACACTACTGTAGAACACACTACTGTAGAACATACTGCTGTAGAACATACTGCTGTAGAACATACTGCTGTAGAACATACTGCTGTAGAACACACTGCTGTAGAACACACTACTGTAGAACATACTGCTGTAGAACACACTGCTGTAGAACATACTGTTATGGAACACAGCTGTAGAACAATGATCCAATAAACAGACATTTCTGTTTACATTTTTAATTAATGAAAACTCCACAACACATGCATAAGCTGTACACATGCAATCAATCATGCATTTCAATCTGATGGTTCAACTGGCTCTCTGAATGCCAGTCCTTCGTGCATCATCATCATCATCATCATCATCATCATCAAAGCGAAACCTGCTGCCAGGCAGTGCTGTGTGAGGTTGTGTGACCTCATCATTAATGCAGGCGGGTGTTGATGACCCGGCATGGTGAGGCGCGGCGCTGGGACGGTGGGGTGGGGTCACCTCAGGTCACACAGAGACCTCAGACCACAACACGGCTCACAGCTTTAAAGGGGGAATACCACTACATCTGAGCCATTTAAATCATTATTCTCACCGTGTATCTGAGCCATTTTAAATCATTATTCTCACCGTGTATCTGAGCCATTTAAATCATTATTCTCACCGTGTATCCGAGCCATTTAAATCATTATTCTCACCGTGTATCTGAGCCATTTAAATCATTATTCTCACCGTGTATCTGAGCCATTTAAATCATTATTCTCACCGTGTATCCGAGCCATTTAAATCATTATTCTCACCGTGTATCTGAGCCATTTAAATCATTATTCTCACCGTGTATCCGAGCCATTTAAATCATTATTCTCACCGTGTATCTGAGCCATTTAAATCATTATTCTCACCGTGTATCTGAGCCATTTAAATCATTATTCTCACCGTGTATCTGAGCCATTTAAATCATTATTCTCACCGTGTATCTGAGCCATTTAAATCATTATTCTCACCGTGTATCTGAGCCATTTAAATCATTATTCTTCTCACCGTGTATCTGAGCCATTTAAATCATTATTCTCACCGTGTATCTGAGCCATTTAAATAATTATTCTGAATGAATGGACATGGCTGGCATCTTGATGACATCACAGGATCAAGTCTTCGTGGCGTTGGGTGAAAGTTGTGAGTGGAAAGTCCTACGCCACAGGAAAACTAGCTCCAGTTTTTTGGAATGAGAAAGAGGCTTTTGGTGGTAGAAATAAAGAGTTTGAGAACGCAAAGCTCCACCCAGCGGGGACGCAGGCTGATGGAAACCTACCGCCACTCTGCTCTCTCTATAGTCGAGAGCCACGGCGACACACGCTCACCTTGGAATCCATGGAGATGAAGCTGTGGCGGCCGCGGCTGGACAGCGTGGACCTCTTGATCGTCCGACTGTGGAAGAAGTGATAGTGGTCCTCCAGGTTCCCAATCTGAGAGAAGAAAGAGAGAGACAGAGGGAGAGAGAGAGACAGAGCGAGAGACAGGGAGCGAGACAGGGAGCGAGAGAGCGAGAGACACAGAGAGAGAGAGAGACAGAGAGAGACAGAGACAGAGAGAGAGGGGGGGTTAAGATGACATGAGCACAGCTACAGCAGGAGACAGCACACCACTGTTGTAGGACTCGAGTCCTGGACTGATTTTCAGGACTCGTGACTCGGACTTGAGCATCGACTGCATTCGGAGTCGTCGGAAGGTGCAGACGAGGACTCAACTTGTTAATTGACAAATATATATATATATATTTTAATTTTTTTGTAATGGGCCCTAATAATTTGGCATAAGATATTGATGCCTATAATAATACTGTAACATTATTTAATTTCGGTGGTGACCACTGTGTCGTTTATGTTTAATGTAGACCTTTTTTTTTGTATGTCAGCTCCTTGACTGCCAGAGTGGAGTGGAGTGGACTCAACCTTGATGACTTGGACTCGGACTAGGGTAATGGGGACTCGACTTGGACTCTGCCTCGGTGACTCGGACACTGGGGAGATGAGACTCGACCTCGAGATTTTGTGACTCGACTACAGCTTGTTGTCGGGATTCCAATTCTTGGTATTAAACCTATGAAACACATTTACATTTTGTGATTTAGCTGACTCTTTTATCCAAAGACTTACAACAAGTTCTGTGCGACAAGTCAGCAGGAAGGGTACGACTCTTACAGCTGAGTAACAACGTTCATCAAACAGTGCTGAAACTTGGGTGCTGCAGTGTTGAGTGCATAGTAGTAGTAGAGACATATTAGTATAGTAGGTAGAGTGCATGATAGTATAAGACAGTAAGGAGGTTAGTGTTTTGTTTATTTATTTTAAAATTGTATTCATTTCAGATATTGATTGAAGAAGTCGTGTGTAGATGCTACGGATCTACAGGTTACCCATTGCTTTTACCTCGTCATTATTATTACTATTATTAGGCGTTTATTTCTTGCCTTTTTAATTATTTGAATTACTCTTTGCAATTATTTTCTGTGAAGTACATTGCCGTTAGACTTACTGTATGAAATGTGCTATACAAATAAAGTTTGATTGATTATACTGTACATGCAGCCTTGCTCACAGGCACACAGGCTGACACAACAGAGCGACTGTAGAGGGGGGGGACCAAAGCTATAGTGGAGTCACTAAATATCCAGCAGGCGTTTCTTCAGATGCTTCAGTTCTCACAGAACACAGGCGCCTGGGGATCACAGTGCTATCTCACTCCTCTGGATCCTCAGGAGAGAGCGCTTTGTGTTCAAATAGACTTACTAAATAGAATAGAATAGAAGTACTTTATTGATCCAGAGGGAAATTCAGCACTACAGATCGCTCACAGTAAACATTTAGGTAGTCAAAAATCTAAAATCACAAATAAGAATAGAAATACAGTCAGGGATATACATTTTGAACAACATGGGAATTCCGTTCCTAGGTGGATCTAGGGTAGATCTAGGCTGGATCAAAAGGTGGATCAGAGTGGGTGCAAGATGGTAATTAGGGTGGATCTAAGGTGGATCTAGGGATGAACAGGAACACAAGATGTCAAAAAACATAAGAGGCAGAAATAGATGCAATCAGAAACAAACCGACGGTAATAATAAAAGACTAATTCGCCTCATGCGCCCACTCCTGCCATTGTCTCATTATTTCCTGCAGGTGAACTTTGTGATAAAAATGCCATCTAATGTGGCTATTCCCAAACAGACTAAATAATGCATTTATAAGCACAAAACCTTTCGATAAAAGATTTCACCAACTCACCCTTACAGGCAAGATATGTGACGAAACAAAACAGGGGGACTTGGCATAGATGTACAACAGATCTACAGTGTGTTGTTTTCTAAGTTCAGGGACCAAAACTTCTCATTACCAGAGTTAATTGACAATGTTAAGTAAGTGGTGCAACAGATGGATGCAACTGATTGTACTGCAACCTCTTAGAGGATGCAACTGATTGTACTGCAACCTCTTAGATGCCCAACAAGGATGGACGGTATAGAAAGAGACAGACGGAGATGGATGGACATACAGACAGGCGAGCAGACAGACAGGTGGTTAGCGATTATTGTGAATAATTGATAAAGACCACAGCAGCTCTGGGATGATCTGATCACACCGTCATGGCTGCCAGGTATCCTGGTGCTTCAGAGACTCAGAGAGATCTGCTCATCACACACACACACCCTCAAGTATACACACACACACACATATATATACACACACTAGGGATGAGTTAGAGTTTTCGAATAGTCGTGCCAGTCTCCACATTCGATTTTCATGTCAAGAGTCGAAAAATATATATATAAATTTATTTTTTGTATTTTCTTTTTAGTGAAGCAAACCATTTTTCTTCATTTTTTTAACAACATAGAAAATACAGTTCAACATACAAAATTATAAAGACATAGTATCAAATAGAAATAAAAATAAAAAACAAAGACAAAAATAAGAAAAAAAAGGGTGACATGGGTCCTTCGGTCCATTCTATATTTACATTGTTTATTTACATTTACATTTGTTTTCCTGTTTCCTTTTCACTCTTCTGTGATGTCGTTCTCTTTCTTCCTATATTCCTCCCACTTTTCCCATTTGCCTCAAATTTCTGAAGCAAACCATTCTTATTTAATAAATTTTTATATTTAGAGGCAGCGTAATTTTCATAGCCTAATTGATCTAAAAGATGCACATGCTACTGTTTCAGTTTGTTTATTAAAACCGGATGATAGGCCGATGCAGTGCTGTTATTAGAGGCTACGATGGTGAATGGTGTCATTTTGATTTATTGTCGGTCAGCTGAGCCGATCAACGTTCTGAAGGATTATCTGAAGTGCCTATTTATGTGCAATACCCTTCGATTTTAATGATTTATTCTATTAAAAAGAATAACTGAACACATATATATATATACACACACACACACACACAAGTATTACGAATACACACACATATATACACACACACCCTCAAGTATACGAATACACACACATATATATACAAATATATATATATACACACACCCTTTTACCTGAGAAGATGTGTTCATTGTGTCCGATTTCTCTTTTACCCGAGATGTGTTCATGTTCAGTGTCCGATTTCTCTTTTACCTGAGAAGATGTGTTCAGTGTGTCTGGTGTCTGCTCTCAATACCTAGCTAATTTAACCATCAGCTGTAGTCCAATACCTAGCTAATTTAACCATCAGCTATAGTCCAATACCGACCTAATTTAACTATCAGCTATAGTCCAATACCTAGCTAATTTAACCATCAGCTATAGTCCAATACCGACCTAATTTAACCATCAGCTATAGTCCAATACCGACCTAATTCAACCATCAGCTATAGTCCAATACCGACCTAATTTAACCATCAGCTATAATCCAATACCGACCTAATTTAACCATCAGCTATAGTCCAATACCTAGCTAATTTAACCATCAGCTGTAGTCCAATACCGACCTAATTCAACCATCAGCTATAGTCCAATACCTAGCTAATTTAACCATCAGCTGTAGTCCAATACCGACCTAATTTAACCATCAGCTATAGTCCAATACCTAGCAAATTTAACCATCAGCTATAGTCCAATACCGACCTAATTTAACCATCAGCTATAGTCCAATACCTAGCTAATTTAACCATCAGCTGTAGTCCAATACCGACCTAATTCAACCATCAGCTATAGTCCAATACCTAGCTAATTTAACCATCAGCTGTAGTCCAATACCTAGCTAATTTAACCATCAGCTATAGTCCAATACCTAGCTAATTTAACCATCAGCTATAGTCCAATACCGACCTAATTTAACCATCAGCTATAGTCCAATACCTAGCTAATTTAACCATCAGCTATAGTCCAATACCGACCTAATTTAACCATCAGCTATAGTCCAATACCGACCTAATTCAACCATCAGCTATAGTCCAATACCGACCTAATTTAACCATCAGCTATAATCCAATACCGACCTAATTTAACCATCAGCTATAGTCCAATACCGACCTAATTTAACCATCAGCTATAGTCCAATACCGACCTAATTTAACCATCAGCTATCGTCCAATACCGACCTAATTTAACCATCAGCTATAGTCCAATACCGACCTAATTTAACCATCAGCTATAGTCCAATACCGACCTAATTTAACCATCAGCTATAGTCCAATACCGACCTAATTTAACCATCAGCTATAGTCCAATACCTAGCTAATTTAACCATCAGCTATAGTCCAATACCGACCTAATTTAACCATCAGCTATAATCCAATACCGACCTAATTTAACCATCAGCTATAGTCCAATACCGACCTAATTTAACCATCAGCTATAGTCCAATACCGACCTAATTTAACCATCAGCTATAGTCCAATACCAACCTAATTTAACCATCAGCTATCGTCCAATACCGACCTAATTTAACCATCAGCTATAGTCCAATACCGACCTAATTTAACCATCAGCTATAGTCCAATACCGACCTAATTTAACCATCAGCTATAGTCCAATACCGACCTAATTTAACCATCAGCTATAGTCCAATACCGACCTAATTTAACCATCAGCTATCGTCCAATACCGACCTAATTTAACCATCAGCTATAGTCCAATACCGACCTAATTTAACCATCAGCTATCGTCCAATACCGACCTAATTTAACCATCAGCTATCGTCCAATACCGACCTAATTTAACCATCAGCTATAGTCCAATACCGACCTAATTTAACCATCAGCTATAGTCCAATACCGACCTAATTTAACCATCAGCTATAGTCCAATACCGACCTAATTTAACCATCAGCTATAGTCCAATACCGACCTAATTTAACCATCAGCTATAGTCCAATACCGACCTAATTTAACCATCAGCTATAGTCCAATACCGACCTAATTTAACCATCAGCTATAGTCCAATACCGACCTAATTTAACCATCAGCTATCGTCCAATACCGACCTAATTTAACCATCAGCTATAGTCCAATACCGACCTAATTTAACCATCAGCTATAGTCCAATACCGACCTAATTTAACCATCAGCTATAGTCCAATACCGACCTAATTTAACCATCAGCTATCGTCCAATACCGACCTAATTTAACCATCAGCTATAGTCCAATACCGACCTAATTTAACCATCAGCTATAGTCCAATACCGACCTAATTTAACCATCAGCTATAGTCCAATACCGACCTAATTTAACCATCAGCTATAGTCCAATACCGACCTAATTTAACCATCAGCTATAGTCCAATTACCGACCTAATTTAACCATCAGCTATAATCCAATACCTAGCTAATTTAACCATCAGCTATAGTCCAATACCTAGCTAATTTAACAATCAGCTATAGTCCAATACCGACCTAATTTAACCATCAGCTATAGTCCAATACCGACCTAATTTAACCATCAGCTATAGTCCAATACCGACCTAATTTAACCATCAGCTATAGTCCAATACCGACCTAATTTAACCATCAGCTATAGTCCAATACCGACCTAATTTAACCATCAGCTATAGTCCAATACCTAGCTAATTTAACCATCAGCTATAGTCCAATACCGACCTAATTTAACCATCAGCTATCGTCCAATACCGACCTAATTTAACCATCAGCTATCGTCCAATACCTAGCTAATTTAACCATCAGCTATAGTCCAATACATACCTCATTTAACCATCAGCTATAGTCCAATACCTAGCTAATTTAACCATCAGCTATAGTCCAATACCGACCTAATTTAACCATCAGCTATCGTCCAATACCTAGCTAATTTAACCATCAGCTATAGTCCAATACCGACCTAATTTAACCATCAGCTATAGTCGAATACCTACCTCATTTTGAATAGTCAAATAATAACCGTGCCAATCTATCTAGCCAGAATCTGCTCCTAAGGTGCTGCCAAATGGCCCGTCGTCCCCGCTCTTGCCCACAGGACCTATCGTCCCCGCTCTCCCCCACAGGACCTGTCGTCCCCGCTCTCCCCCACAGGACCCGTCGTCCCCGCTCTCCCCCACAGGACCTATCGTCCCCGCTCTCCCCCACAGGACCTGTCGTCCCCGCTCTCCCCCACAGGACCTGCCGTCCCCGCTCTCCCCCACAGGACCAGTCATCCCCGCTCACCCCCACAGGACCAGTCATCCCCGCTCACCCCCACAGGACCTGCCGTCCCCGCTCTCCCCTACAGGACCCGTCGTCCCCGCTCTGCCCTCCGTCTCCAACAATGTCTGTCCCTTGACTGCCTCGTAATAAGGGAAACATGATTGGCCATTCCCTCTCTCTCTCAACACATTTTACACAAATTTATTTATTTAACGTGAATTAGTCATGTTTTCAACAGTTGAATCCAGGTGAAATAACTCTACCTGAACACGGAACGTAGCAACATCAGAAGAAGACAAGAGGAGCACAGGTCAATATCCTGATTAAGAAATCTTAAGATTAAGATTACATTTAGGGAGGCTTCAGCCCCTAAAAAGGGTCTAGAACCGCCACTGGTTGTAACGCCTACTGGGTCAAACAGGGACCGCTCCGCTCTGGGTTGTAACGCCTACTGGCTCAAACAGGGACCGCTCAGCTCTGGGTTGTAACGCCTACTGGCTCAAACAGGGACCGCTCCGCTCTGGGTTGTAACGCCTACTGGGTCAAACGGGGACCGCTCAGCTCTGGGTTGTAACGCCTACTGGGTCAAACAGGGGCCGCTCCGCTCTGGGTTGTAACGCCTACTGGCTCAAACAGGGACCGCTCAGCTCTGGGTTGTAACGCCTACTGGCTCAAACAGGGACCGCTCCGCTCTGGGTTGTAACGCCTACTGGGTCAAACGGGGACCGCTCAGCTCTGGGTTGTAACGCCTACTGGGTCAAACAGGGGCCGCTCCGCTCTGGGTTGTAACGCCTACTGGGTCAAACAGGGACCGCTCCGCTCTGGGTTGTAACGCCTACTGGGTCAAACAGGGACCGCTCAGCTCTGGGTTGTAAGTAACGCCTACTGGGTCAAACAGGGACCGCTCAGCTCTGGGTTGTAAGTAACGCCTACTGGGTCAAACAGGGACCGCTCAGCTCTGGGTTGTAATGCCTACTGGGTCAAACGTTTACCACAGTTGGCCACGAATCGCTTCAATATTTTGACTTCGTTATCTCTTAACACATTGGGCGCCATGGGTTATATCCATCAATATAGCCAGTCTGCCACCGTTGAAAGCCTATGGCTGCAGGGCTATAGCTTTTTAAATTGTATATCAAATGTATATGATCGGTATACATTATGCTTCATCATGCATGAAGGAAAGGGGGGGGGGGGGGGGGGTCATTTATAATTCCTTGATCGTCAGTAACGGCTTTATTTACTATGGGTTGATATGTTGAGCAGATGGTTTGCAGTGAAATGAATAAACAATCGGGCTGAAAATAACGTTAGTGTCCTCTTACCGTGCGCCGATGAGACTGGAGGAGAAAGATCCCAATTATTTGACGCCGATCTCCTACATCCATTTCCCGTTTGTATAGCGCAATAAACGCCTAAATCATATCGATTATTGCGTTATGAAAGCGATCCAAATGCACTATAGTGTTTGTCTGGAGTCCCGTAACAAGATGTGCCTGCCGGAGGGATTTCCTCGATGCACCGATCGGCACTTCCGGTTTTGGCGAGAGTGTAACTCGCCCGGCCATCCACCAGGCGGCGGTATTGAGGCGTTGCAATCTCATACAGGGTCCCGCTGGAGTCCGGAGGTTGGCTGGATGAATTATGAATGTCATGGCGAAAAAATTTAATATTTATCCCAAAAACGGCGTACGCCGTTGTTGGCGTTCAGCGCATGGCGGGCAAAAACGGCGTAAGTCGTTTTTTGCCCGCCAGTGTGTTAAGCAGTGGTGGAAAGTAACTAAGTATTTTTAGTACTGGGTCTTGTACTCAAGTACAATTTCAAGCTACTTGTACTTGATGGGAGTATTTTCATTTTAGGGAACTTTATACTTTTATTCCAGTACATTTCATGGGGAATATTGTACTTTTGTACTCCACTACATTTATCTGAACCCATCAGTTACTAGTTACTTTGAAGAAAATAGTTTTGCATACAAAACTTAATATATAATACAACATTTAAAAAATTATAAAGATATACATTTGAAGCTCGTCAACTTCAAGAGGACATAATCAGAGCAGCATAACTGGACCACATACCACTTTAACAGAACCTTTAATCAGAGCAGCATAACTGGACCACATACCACTTTAACACAACCTTTAATCAGAGCAGCATTACTGGACCACATACCACTTTAACATAGAGGTCAATGGATACACAAACGTCAAGTATAATGTGCTTTTACTTTAGATACTTAAGTACATTCAATAGCAAATAGTTCTCTACTTTTACTTAAGTAGAATTTGAATAGAGGACTTTTACCAGAGTACTCATTTATCTGAGTATTTCTACTTTTACATAAAGGAACACGCCAACATTTTGGGAAATTAGCTTATCGTCTTCTCCAGAGAGAGACAAGAAGATAGATACAAGTTTCCTCTCTGTGTGCGTTCAGTAGAAAGCTATCTGGCTGCCCGTTAGCCTAGCTTAGCACAATGAATGGAAGCGGACAGTGCCGGTTAGCCTTCGGGAGAGGTGTTAGTTGGACAATGCCTAGGCTAACCGGCACTGTCCGCTTCCATTCATTGTGCTAAGCTAGGCTAACGTGCAGCCAGATAGCTTTCTACTGAACGCACACAGAGAGGAAACTGGTATCTATCTTCTCGTCTCTCTGGAGAAGATGGTAAGCTAATTTACCAAAATGTTGGCGTGTTCCTTTAAGGAACCACATGAATGACTAGTGGATGATCTCCTCGTGTAACAGGCAAGAATGAATGCACGCATCCACACATAACTTACACACGTACACAGCATCCCAGGAACACGGCTCTGGCCACAATTCCTATTGCCCTGGTGAAAATTGGACCGATAGCTAGATCTGGGCTGGGGGTTCACCAGCTGGTCTAGAATCAGTCTAAGCAGGGGGGGGGGGGGGGTTCACCAGCCTGTCTAGAATCAGTCTAAGCAGGGGGCTGGGGGTTCAACAGCTGGTCTAGAATCAGTCTAGGAAGGGGGGAGGATTCACCAGCTGGTCTAGAATCAGTCTGCTGGGGGTTCAACAGCTGATCTAGAATAGTCTAGGAAGGGGGGGTTCACCAGCTGGTCTAGAATCAGTCTGCTGGGGGTTCAACAGCTGATCTAGAATAGTCTAGGAAGGGGGGGTTCACCAGCTGGTCTAGAATCAGTCTAAGCAGGGGGGGTGGGTTCACCAGCTGGTCTAGAATCCGTTGATCTACTGTCTCAGCTTGGGCAGGGGGCTCCGTGTTTAAGAGGATTACCCAGAATTCCTGATGGAGGTGCTCTCTCACTCCATGCCAACTCCTTTCATCCATCCATCCCCCCCTCCCTCCCCCTCTCTTCGTCCATCTCCCAGTGTGTGTGTGTTGTGTCTTTGTTTCATCTCCTCTCTCCAGTCTGTCAACCTGATTATTGTCCTTCTCTGTCACACATTCCCCCCCCCCCCCCCCCCTCTCTCTCTCACCAATTTACGTCTTTTCACACAGGCTCCTATTTAACCCCTGCCTGTTAACCTCCAGCAGCCCACCTACACAGAGGAACCATGAATGCCGCATCTTGTCCTTTTGCACAATGCATTTGAATAAGTTCCCTCCAATAGCGTTAATGAACAAGTCACAATATGTGCGATAATCGATACATTGCAAGTAGTGATGCACGATATATCGGCCGCCGATATAATATCGGCCGATATGGCCGTTTTTTTACACATCGGTATCGGTCCGATATCAAGATAGGGCCGATATTATATATAAAAAAAAAAAAAACTTTTTACATGTTTTGGCCTTAAATAGTTTCAAAATATCAGTCATTTCTGAAAATAAGTTACAAAAGTAAAAAGAATTATGCGTTTTGGAAAATAGCTCTTTATTTGATTATCATAAAAAAGTGTTTTCTATACAGAGATATCGACATCGGTAAATATCGGTATCGGCCAGAACAGCAATATTAATATCGGTTATCGGTATCGGCCACAATTTTCATGGAATACTATACAATAAAACAATGTTACAATACTGTACAACAGGGGTCGGCAATAGGCGGCAATAATATCTGGCCCCTCAGATTTTTTTTTTTTATTATATATCAGACCAACTAGGCTAGGCTATATGTTAGCTATAATGTCCAAATAGAGAAACTACCACCACCTAAAGAATGCTTATTATACTTTGTTTTATCCATGTTGAGAGAGTGAATAACAGGTAGGCAGTGAGGTGCAATGTAGCGCTTGCTCAACATGAAAAAAGTCGGTGGACAGCGCCTGGTGCTGAAATAACAAACAAGCAGTGTGGTGTGAAATTAAAACACCAGTTCAGTAAGTCATTCAAACTTTATCTTTACTTATATAGGACTGACGGCACCACACATGTGAACAGTAACAATGCATTTAAACTAAAGTCAAATCAGAGCAAAAAAAGCTGAATCTGCTTCAAGAAGATGCGCTACATTAGGTATATAAGGAATTACAACGAGACATTTATTAACTAAGTAAAACATACAATTAGGCTTTTAACCCTCTAAAGCCGGGCGCAACACTAGACATGTTTTGTAAAACATTGAATATCTTTGGATTTGTTTGTGATAAAGACTTGCTTTATTGTATCGGAATCGATTGTCATCTAAAAATGTAGTGCATCTCTCAGAGAATGCGCGGATGTAAAGCACAGAATCTTGAAATGTCTAGATTGGTTGTTTTCCCTGGACTGCATCTAATCCGCTGTATCTATCCATTTATCACATATATCTGTCTGTCACTATAGCCAATGGAAATGCTAGAAATGGTCACGTGGACTGGGAGAACCAATGGAAAATTCCTATTGTTTTTCAATAGTCCAGTGCGCTCCACAGAAAGGGCTGTCAGATAGACGCATTGGTTGCGCGTAATGTAAGATAGGCCGATAGAGAGGCGCTTGTCTCTGGTTTTATAATAAAATGGCAAACAGACAAAGGTATAATGTTCAGTGCAAATGTGTATGTCGTTTACAGTTTATTATGCCACCTATGCAGCTCGTTTATTTTGTCCATTCTCTGCCTCTGCCACAAATGTATGTCTTAGTTATAAGGTGGTCTGTCACAGAGTTAAAATGTTTTCACTATCAATATATTAAATTAACCATTGTTTTTGTTTCCGGCCCCCCATACAATGGCTTGGAAACAATTTGGCCCTCGGCCAAACCTAATTGCCTACCCCTGCTGTACAATATACAGAATAACAATCAGTGTCAGACGGTAGTGGTCGGTAGTGGTGAGTATTGCACTTGAAGGGTAGGGTATTGCAGTGTGGGAGAGGGATAGGGGTGAATTGTTAGTGCATACATCACGATATCTGTGTAACTGAAGAATAAATACCCATAAAGAAGCAAAAAGCTAAAATTATGTATTTATTCATAGAATTTACCAGTCAAGATTCTTTAGTGTGGCCAATTGTATCACAAACTGGCCAATTGTACATGAAACAATGTACAACAAATTGCATAGTGCCTCTTTAACACACACAGACCGCATCTTCATTATTATTAACTATTAATTAATTGTCGGAAAACAAAAAGATTACATTTTCAGTCAGTTTTCAGCTAAATAAATAGAATACACAATATACCAGACTCCCAAATTCATACACAATATACCAGAGACTCCAAAATGCATACACAATATACCAGAGACTCCGAGCCGATACCGAGTACCGATCCGAAACCCATCATTCAATTAATAAACTGTATGCCTCACTGTGTAGAAGAGACTGGGATCATTCTTTTGTCAGGCTTGACTTAAAAGATTGCTTTCCTAACTTAGTGAAACAAAATGTAACAAATTAACACAGATATAAATGTACTGAATTATTATTTATTATTCAAATTAAATTTTTGATGCTTTGATCGCCAGCAACCGCCTTCATTTTAAATACTACATATGTTGATCGGCTGGATCGATATGAAATCATTGTAGGATCAAGGTGGAATTGACGTCAGATAGTCCTTACCTTTGATTGGGGTGATTCCAAAAAGAATATTCCAATCGTCTGATCGCGAGTTCCAGTATTGATGTCCATCGGGTCCCTGACATGAAATGGCACAAGATATGCCTCAAGTGTAATGAACGCGTTTCAAAGTGCTCGGATGAAGCGATTTACTTGGCTTGGTCTAAATTCTCCGCCCCCGGACGACATTATATGTGACACACTAGGGCCGTCTTAAATACTTCGAAGCTTCGTTCGATGGGCATGGGAATTTTTTTTTTATATATACCCAGGCAGCGCAGCTCCCGACTCATTATTAATTTAATTAATTAATCCAATCCACTTTATTTATAGAGCACATTAAAAAACAACAAAGTTGACCAAGTGCTGTACAAGTCCCACAACATAAGTTAAAAAAAAATATATTTTAAAAAGAATATAATTTTTTTTGAAGCTTCGAATTAAAATCGAATCTCTGCCCCGAAGCTTTGAAGGTCAGCCCTATGACAGTGTGAAATAAGGTTTCAAAGGGTGGGCGATACTGCCACCTATCAGGATTCGGCCGGTATTCCACTCTCGGGGTCTCAGAATGAGTTCCAATGGTAACACCGAGGTCCGTGAGCCTGTAATGAATTAAAAAATCTAATAAAAGAAAAAACAGCCAAAACCGACTATACTCGGGTATGGTGCTCAACCGCTGGCGAGATAACCCGACTTTACTCGGGTATGGCGCTGAATGAGTTAAGGAAGCATTTGAAATGTTGCAAAAAGAATCAGATAAATTGGACGTGAATGAGTTGTGTTTCCAACAGTTGAGTCAAGGTGAACAAACTCTCTACCTGAACACAGAACGTAGCAACGTTAGAAGAAAAAACCATCCATTGAGATTTCAGATGTTAACAAAGTTTTCCTTGATGATATAATTTGCAGTTGAAAAAAGGTAATGCTTTGCAATATCGTGATATTACAATATCGTGACTCTAGTAGGGTGATAATATCGTATCATGAGGCCTCTGGTGATTCCCACCCCTAACGTCACATGGGCGCAGTTGGCGGTTCTGTCAGGGGAAGTTGTGGTGAAGGGAATTTAACCTCATAAAACGCCTGTCGTTGAACTTCTCTGCTCACATCGCAGCGACAACCAGAACCTGCAGATTCCTCCTGAGCAATGTCAGAAGGATCCGCCCCTTCCTGACAAAAGAAGCCACCCAACTCCTCGTCCAATCAACAGTCATCTCCAGCCTCGACTACTGCAACGCACTGCTCGCTGGCCTCCCGGCCACTGCCACCAAGCCTCTTCAACTCATTCAGAATGCAGCGGCCCGCCTGATCGCAAACCTACCGAAGTCGGCCCATGTCACCCCACTTCTTAGGGACCTGCACTGGCTCCCCATTGCTGCACGAATCCGCTTCAAGGCCCTCGACCTGGCATACCATGCGGCAAAGGGAACCGCTCGTGCCTACCTCCGGTCAATGGTCTCTAACTACACACCCTCAAGACCCCTACGCTCTGCATCTTCTGGCCGCCTCAGACCTACTCCTATCCAAGCTCCGGGAGGGTCATCATCAAAGAGAAGTCGCCTATTCTCAGTCCTTGCCCCACAATGGTGGAATGAACTACCCACTAGGGGTGGGAATCACCAGTTCATCACGATACGATACAATAGATTCTTTGGACAACGATACGATATTTTCCGATATCACAAAGTCTGCCACGATACGATTCGATTCAGGTGCCTGCGATCGATATGAGACGATATTATATGCCCATTTAACACAATCAGTAACATTTAAATCAACAACAAAAAAAGGCAATGGAAATATCATTTGACATTTTTTATCTCTTCCAGACATTTAAATGAAAAACAATCTATTGTTTTTAATACAAATAGACTTCCTGTTCACTGTTTTTGGTTCGATATTAATATCCTATTCACTGTCACAGCGCTGTATTTTGGCTGGAAAAGGCATATTGGGAGTCAGAAGGTGCAGTACCGGCCAGATCCTGGTAGTGGGGCTATCTCGAGAATGCAGTAACCTCCCTCCTTCCCAGTCCCTAGTGGACCTCTGCTGTTCTCTCTATCGCTCTATCAGCTTAGCTTAGTTAGCTTACGCTAACGCAACGTTAATTTCTGTATTTAACGCGACGTGGGCATAAAGGAGTGGCGAGGATGGAAAGCATGTTAGATGCATTTGACCCCTTGTGGGGGAAAAAACAGGCACTTATTTCGGGTCGCAAAATAGGCGGACTCTGAAGCAATGCTGTCTAACGTTAACACACGCTGAGCTTGTTGCAGCCGGGCGGATATGCTCACAGGGGACTTTCAAAATAAGAGTATCGCAATATGAATCGATCTTTTTACGTTGCATCGATCCTATTTGATAATAGATCGATATATCGATCCAGATCGATGTATCGTCCCACCCCTACTACCCACCCCAGTTAGGACAGCCGAAACCCGTCTAATAAAATAAATATAAATATAAAGTGTGTTTAGGTGTTCTAAAGTGTGGAGAGTGGGTGCTGCAGTGTGTTTGTTTGTTTAAAGAGAGTGTGTGCGTGTGGATGTGTGTGCTGTGTGCATTTGATGTAGGGCTGGGCGATAAAACGATAACGATAAATATCGCGATAAATTATTTCCTCGAAATAAACATGAAACGTGGTCGCAAAGTTTCGATATATCGATTTTCCAAGTTTGGCTCCATTCAGCCTCGGCTCAACACACTCACTAACAACAACCAACGTTACGTGATGACGTGACGTGCTTACGCACCACAGCTCCAGATGCGCCACTGTTTTGGTTTAGGACTCAAGGCTGGCGCTAGGATAATTAGCTTGCACAGCTCTATGTTATATATTTACGTGCCGTGTATGCGTGTGACGTGAATTCTGATGCCACAGTTATAGTAGTGTGTGGTATACGGTGGACGTCGTTGCAATGTATTCTGGCGGAACAGAGTATTTTAGGGATATTTAGGACATTTGGATACATGCGTGGCTAGTATAATTAGCTTGCACGGCGCGATTTTATATATTTACGTGCAGAGTATGTATGTGGCGTGAATTCTGATGCCACGGTTATAGTAGTGTGTGGTATACGGTGGACGTTGTTGCAATTTATTGGGGCGGAACAGAGTATTTTAGGGATATTTACTAGTACATTGTCATGGGATTGTCTCGCTCTGGCTAACTGCTAACGTGCGCGGACTGATGACGACATCAACTCGAGACATTCGCAGCAGAAAAACAAGTCCATCGGCGCCGGGCATAATAAGTTAATTAAACTTGACAGACATTATATCGACGATAATTATCAATATCGAGTTATATGAAAATAATTTTATAATTTTATCGCGATAACGTTTTTGGCTATATCGCCCAGCCCTAATTTGATGGTTGTTGTATAGTGTTTATTGTTCGTTGAGCAGCCTAACCCTAACTAACCTTACTGTCAAACTAACCTACACTGTAGCACTCAACACTTTGATGAACATTGTTACTCAGCTGATAAGAGTTGTACCCTTCCTGATGACTTGTCGTACAGAACTTGTAAGTCGCTTTGGATAAAAGCGTCAGCTAAATGACAATCTTTTTTTTTTATCCACATTTTCTCTCCATTTTCTATTTTTCTCCCATCCCAATTTCGTATTTCCAATTCTTCTCTCCCCCGTCTTGAACGTTGCTAGACTATGCCTCCCACTGGTCGGCTGTAGTGAGGATAGAAGCCTTGCATCACGTGTCTCCTCCGGTACACGAGGAGGCAGCCTGTCGCATCTTTTCACCGCAGCAGCTCGACCTCTCAGTGGCGAGGAGTAACGCGTGGGAGGCTCACGCTGCCCCCGATACTTCCTGTTTCCACCGCACCGGCGTCACCCAACTGACCTGTAGGAGTCGCTGTCCACAACGTCCAATCCCCACCCAACGGCTTACCCACCCTCTAACACTGCCAATTGTGTTAGTATGACGGCTGGCCAAGCCGGTAGCAACACCGAGAGCTGGGCTCGATACCAGCATCTCCTGCGTTAGTGGCGAGCGCCTTGCCCACTGCGCCACTCAGCCGCCTTCTAAATGACTAAATCTAAACTGAAGGTAAATTAGACACTATTCTGGAACCATTTGTAGCAGATGCAGAAGTCTGGTATTTTTTTTAAAGGAAACACTGAATTTTATTTCACAACAGGAGGAATCACTGACTGATATTGTCATAGAGTTACAGAGGTTTGAACACACTGAAATAAAGTTTTTTTTATTTGCAAACAGATGCTTGTAGATCCATCTACTCTATAGTTATTAGCTGCTGGGGCCATAGTCTGAAGTCTTACCTAGAACATGTCCAAAGTCGATAACAATATCACATGTGTTTTACACATCTTTATGTAATGGTATGTTTAGGTGTTTTTCCAATAATGAGTGAGAGGAGTCAACACTACATCAGTCCCCCCTCCCCCACTAATCTCTTTTCACATACACCACCCGTTCCCTACAGTACACAAACAAACCCTCAACCCCCATTAAGCCTAAAAAAAATAATGGTTTGTTTCCGGTTGCCGACCGACCCTGCCGATTTAGGTGCGACTAGGGATGTCCCGATCCAATCACGTGATCAGGGCCGATCGTGATTTTCCGAAGATCGGGATCGGCAAAAACAATAATAATAAAATCTGCCATTTCCCCCCCCCCCCCCCCCAACAAACATGACCATGTTCACGTCTTAAACTCATACTGAGGCCTTAGTTTTGGTTTTAAATTGCATATCATCATTCATTTATTTATTGTCACACAGAGCAGAAGAATTTTGCCAAAACAAACCAATAGTATCCAGCTGCAGAACGGCAGACCAGCCACACTCTCAGACCCAAACGCATTTCCTTTTATTTAATTATACATCAAATGATTTATGAAGTTAACTTTTCACCTGGATAACGTCAACATTCAGGGTGAATGTAATGTGAGAAATTGGGATTAAAAAAAAAAAACAAAAAAAATGTATTTGGGTCTGAGAGTAGAGCTGCCGCGGTATTGATAATTTCCTTACCGCACAAATTTGCGTAATATTTCATACAGCCGCAATATAACCATTTAGACTAGAGGAACCCGGAAACCGAATTCCGTTGCCCTGGCCTGAGAGGTAGTTACTAGTGACTTCCTGTGAATGAAAAACTATTATTTATATTTGATATATTAACATTATATTGTGCATTGGAAACACAAACACTTAAAATGAATAAATATTATTCATTTTAAACATGTTTATTTTATTTCTAGGGCTCTAAAAAAAAAATTAAAAAAAAATCTTCTTCTTCAGTCTTTTAACCAGGGAGGGCGGCGCTCTAGCGCCCACTATCGGTCGGCCGCCACTGCTTAGGAGCGACAACAACAGATTAGCGCGACTTGCGTTCCGGAGAGAGGTGCACTGTTCATTCTCTTGCGTACTGTACGTTTTTACCACTTCAGTCTCAGAAAACCAACTCAAGTAAGATGTCATTCTTTTCAGAATTTCATTGGCTACACAAACAGGCAATCATTTTCAGCATCAGTGGTGATTTGTCCGGTCATTGAGAGGTGAAACCGGAGGTGGTCACTTTTTTTAAACTGACATTTTAACTTTCAACCGATGTGTTGGTTGAGAGACTATAACAGAGTGACGCAGACAGACGGCTGTATGTGTTGACGTGCAACGGCCCATTTTAAAGAGGTTAAAGACAGCATTCTGCTACATAATTTCAGGGCGTTTATATCCATTCTAGAATCGTAGTGCCATGTGATTAAACCAAACAGATTATCATTCGTCATTATTTATTCGACAAATGCGTTTCCATCGATTGCATGAACTATTTATCATCAACGTAGAAAACAATATCATCAACGAAGCCATAGTTTCTGTGTTTCCCCCGAAGGGGATGAAACACCTATCGTTTTTGTGCTGATTTGTTATTATTAATCTTCTTCTTCAGAAATTTTTGCACAAATTACCATGAGATGGTAAATTGTAGAGACATGAAATTCTGCCCATTGATTGATTGTGATCGATTTATTGACTCAAATTGCAGAAACAGCCTTAACACTTTCAGTGCCAGCTGACGAGAGATCTAGTTTTTAGTCGTTATTTTTTTTATTATCGATTTCCATTCATTTTTCATCAATCTAGCCTCACGTTACCAGTGGGGATCTGTCTGAACTCGAACAGGGAAAATACCGACCCCTATCGTCTCTCCGGATGGTACTGCACCCCTTTGGATTGGATTGAATGAAAAAAAAGTCCTGCTTCCACATTTTACTTGTCAGTAAAACAAGTAACCGGAGACGATCGAAGTCATTGCCCACCACCAGAACAGCGGAGAATATGTGTTTCCAGTACCCAGCGTTGGATCAATAAACGCGATCGATATTTGGAATGGCGATCAGGAATTGGAATAATCTTTTTGGAGAACATCTGATATGAGGTAAGGAATCCATTTTACCAGTCTTGGGATAATCAGAGCTATTTTCACCTGTGTGCCATATGTGTGTATGTGTGCGTCTGTGTGTGTGTGCGATCAGGAAATAAGATAATTGATTTCAGCCCGCTTCTATCACGTGCATAAGTACACATATACTATCGATAATTTATTTGAAAACAATTAATAAATAGGCCGAAAAATGACAACGTGTTGTGTATTCCAGTAAAGGGCGTTTATCACATAATCTTTATTTTTTTCTGAAACTTTCAAAAAACTAGCGTATTTCAAAATGGTATAAAACGGAAATGAATCGATTAAAAAACAATCCGTTTCGACAATGTTGACTGCAAACAAGTCATTGATAAGAGACGGCCATATTAGACACAGCCATAATTTAAGATATAGTTTATGCGTTCGCAAATATGTGAGTGGGTGGTGGCACGCAACGGGGTTCCAGGGCACCGCATGGCTGGCACGGAAAGTGTTAAACGTAACCTATTTGCATCACAGAGTACATTTCATACCAGTTTCCATTCTAGCCCTTTGAACGACATTCTTCATAATACACATGAAAACACTTGGATGGAAACACTTTATTGTCATATACTTTCAATATTTTCTCATTTGGAATATTCCACAGTGTGCGTGTGTTTGTATGCGTGCACACAAGTGAGTGTCAAGGTTCACATTAGCAGAGCAGAGCAGCGTTTTATTATCGCCCCCAAGGGAGAGCGTTTCTCAGTTGACCCCAAAACCAGGAAGTTTAGTGAAGCGCTCTGGTCCACGAGGTGTCATATTGAAGTCTCCTTATTGAGATGGAAATGAGAGCAAGGGGGTGTGTGTGTGTGTGTGTGCGTGTGTGTGTGTAATGCTTGCAGTCCTTGGGGAAATTCCTAAAGGGGGAATGTCGGGGGGGGGGGGGTTTCTACACATTAAGTTCCCGTAAAAGACAGAAGCAGAGGTAAGTAGGACCATTAGAGCCCCACCACCCTCTGGGGAGTACAAAGGGGGGGGGGGGGTCCTTCAATAGCTGTTGACAAGGCTACCCCACAACAACCTGTCAGAATGCCCCCCCACCCCCACACACCCCTCCCCCACACTTCACGTTCTCCACATGCATGTCAAGACAAGCGGTTGGCAAGTGCAGGCATGAACCGACTAGCGCCGTTTTGGTAGCCATGCTTCGGAGTTTGTGTGGGGTCTGCCGTGGGGTTGTTGTGTGGCATATTTTCCACTTACCACGTAGAAGGGCCAAATGCACGCTCTTTAACACATTCAGGGCCATTGGGGTAGGGCTGGGCGATATGACGATATTATATAAATATCGGGTACAGTTCATTAACGATACACTTTTTTAACGTATCGTGGATATCGTGATGTTTTGCCCAAGAGGATTGTGTCGCGTCAATCTGGTCCACCCCGTTCAAACTTTTGAACAACGCCGCTCCCACACACACACTACTGCATCAAAGTTAGTACTTATGATTAACAAAGGCATTCGTTTTGTGGCATCAACATTATATAGTTACACGTTATATAGTTACAAATCAGCGTATTTACCCAAACATAGCAACGTCCGATGACGACATAGATAGCAAGCGTTACTGTTCATATCTCAGTCCGTGCCGAGTTGTGCGTGCCCATTCTGCGGTCTGTTAATAAAGTTTTCAATCAGACAGATGTATGGAAAGGCTTTTATTATAACATTTGTTGCAGTAAAATCATTATGCCTCGTTGTCATGCTGCGGTGCGCTAGTAATCACTCGTCGGCTGCGGTGAGCTGTTGTTGTTGTCGTTGAGCTGAGCTCTCGTTAAAATCAATGGAGGGCATTCAGGAATGTAAAAAAAGAATAGCGCTGCTTGCCGATTGGTGCTAAGAACAGCAGGGCGGGTACAAGCGGTGTGACGTAATTGGCAGACTCGACGGTCAATCAAAATTATTCTGTTGCCGGCTGAATGATTGAATGAATGAACGTTATTAACGATTGCAGAATGGGTACAATACAGTACAGCTCAATACAACAACAGTGGACTGACTGGAGGATGAAAACCAGAAAAGACTTTCGGCTTTTTTACATAAGGGTCCTCCATTTTCAATTCATCAAATCATTTAGAGACATACAAATATACAGTAGTTTCATAAAAATGCTAAAATCCTATTGATTGATTGATTGATTGATTGATTGATTTAAAACTGTATTAACATATTGCAGAATGGGTACAGTACAGCTCAATACATACAATTGTTAAGGGGATGCAGACCAGAGAAAGACTTTCGTCTTGTTTACATCAGGGTCCCCCATTTTCAATTCATCATATTTCATATCTAAATCATATAATATCTCATTGCTAAATATATGCAATATATAATCTAATAATCCAATAATCTAAATCTAATATATAATATAAAAATGCTAAATGCATGGGTATTTTATTTTGTCTTTAATGTTAGCTTGCAAACTCAAATACTGTCTTGGTAAGCCTCATAATGAATTGTTTGGGGAAAAAAAGAAAAACATCGTGATGCGTATCGTGTATCGCCGAAAGGTCAGAAAATATCGTGATATCATATTTAGGCCATATCGCCCAGCCCTACATTGGGGCCTGTCTAATCCCACTCTATGAGGCCAGCTTTTCATTACAAGTTTGTCACTGTGCGTGAGGTTGTTTGTAGAGATAAATCTATATTTTATATTATTGCTATGTGTCCATTGTCATTGTCAATTGACAGTATAAACCTTCCCTTCAATATGCCATAAAGAAATACATTTTTCATCAATACGTTCCCATTTTATAGCGTCGTGAATATGAATGTTATATCGGAATGGTCTAGGGTAATTCCTGCAAAGCTAGTTATAGGGCGCTAAGCTAATAACGTTAAATCGATGGCGTTTCGGCCCTACACAAGCTAGAGTTAAAAATCAAAATGCATATGATCGGTAAGTAGGTGCTGCCGATCTGCATATCTCAGCCCCCTCTGTGGTTGTAGCCACCGCCCACAATCAACAATTACCTCAACAACGGAGCGAGTGGAAATAATGTGAAAGCGGTTTCCCTGTCACTGACACTTCCTCAAAAGAGAGAGGGAGAGACAGACAGAGGCTCTCATACGGTGCGACTCGGAGTAGTTACACAGCATTTCATGTTCCACCATGAATGCATGAAGGGGGGGGGGGCGGGGGAAGTCATTTCTGATTATTGATTACCAATAACGGCATTCGTTATTGCAACATCATATGCTGACCGGGTGGATGGCTATGAGAACAAGGCCCGATCAGACTGAAATTGACGTCAAATCGCTCTTACCTGTGGCCGGTTGCATTCCAAAAAAATATCCCAATTATTTGATCGCCATCTGGTAGATCGATATGTCCATTGGCTGATGCTATATTCCTTTACTGCATACTGAATTCGGCGTAGCAAAAAGTATTCCAGGCGATCTGGTAAAGCCATAGCTTTAGGCTAACAGAAAAGTTAACCCAGAGCGAAAAAAAAGTGACACCCGGTCTGCAATAGGGGAAACTGCATTATCGAGACAGCGCCAATACCAGGATCTAGCCGGTACTGCACTTTCGGAGTCCCGATATGCCGTTTCCAGCCAAAATACAGCTCTGTGACATTGAGTAGGATATTAAAATGAAATAAAAGCAAAACAGAGTTTACAACATATATACGTGGTTGGCCTTCAAAGGATGGCGCCCAATCACGTATATATACGTAACGTGGTTGGCCGCAAATCGGTTAAGGATGGCGCCCAATAGCGTATATATACGTGGTTGGCCACGAAACGGTTAAAGAGTTTCAATGATGTTGCTAAGCGACCACATAACCCCCCTCCTCCTCCTCTTACAGAACTTGTACGGGCCTTGGTTGTTGGAAGATTGTGATGACATCATGATAGGAGGAGGTAAGCTGCGTTCATGTGGGGTCCAGGAAGTAGCATGTGAACGGCAAGGTCTGATAAAACCATGTCAGGAAGTCGGTTCAGACAGAATATCATGAACATAGAAAGCAATATCAACGATGTAGAAAACAATAACATCAATGTAGAAAACAATAACATCAATGTAGAAAACAATATCAACATAGAAAACAATATCAACATGGAAAACAATAATGACGTAGAAAACAATATCAATGTAGAAAACGATACCATCAACATAGAAAACAATATCATCAATGCAGAAAACAATATCAACGTCGAAAACAATATCAACATGGAAAACAATATCAATGACGTAGAAAACAATATCAATGTAGAAAACAATATCAACGTAGAAAACAATATCATCAACTTAGAAAATAATATAATCAACGTAGAAACGTAAAACCAGGTTTTACTTCTCGGGCATGCAGTATCGTTATAACAGATGGACTGGGGACACTCGGAGCAGCGTGGATTAGGTATTTTGGACATATAACGTTGGATCAATAAACACGATCAATATTTGGAATGGCGATCAGGAATTGGATTAGGAATTCAGGAATTTTTGCACTACATCAGATGTGAGGTAAGGACTTTATGTTGCGAATCTTGGGTTAATCCGATGTTCCTTTCACCGCCATCGGAGCGTGTGTGTGTGTGTGTGAACAGGGAACAAACTTAACTTTTTGACTTACGAGCCATTTGGCTGGTAGATTTTTAAAAGTACCAGCCGGGCAGATTTTTTACTAGCCAAAAATTATAAATAGCTTTTTAGTATATCGCCATGTGTTATTATTACATATATAATACTCTCATATGCTATTTTCAATTAATATCATAAACAACATAAGGAATATTAGCATAATTTTGAGTGGACTGAAGGAATGAGTCAGCGTTAATAGTTTTAAATGCAAATAATTTATTGAAACATAGAAGTGGGGTCGGGACACAGTGTTTCAACTCACCACCCCCGCATCATATTGTAGTCTGTCTTCAAACTTCCACACCTCTCAAATTTTTTTATATTTGAATATCAACATTATCTGTCCATCCTCAGTAATCCTCAGTTTACTATAATATACTCCTGTCCTGAGTCCTGACTAGTGTGACTCCGTCGTCTTTCCAAACGCACGCACACACACACACACACACAGGGAAGGGTAGAGTGCCCCCCCCCCCATTTCCCTTTCCTCAGTGCTGTTTATGGCTCTGTCTCGTCTGATCATCAGGATTAGCTTGTTAGCTTACGTTAACGTTGTAGTGATTGGTACATAAACGTTCATTTCGGGCGATGTGGGCATAAAGGAATGGCGACGGTGCAAAGCATGTAGCTGCATTAGACTCGTTGTGAGAAGAAAAAAAACATCACAGACTTATTTCGCGTCTGTAGGCGCACTGCTGTGTTAACGCTGCTCTGTTTAACGCTGCTCTGTTTTCAAGAAAGTGAAACACGGAGTGGGCGGATATCATATGACTCGCGGAGTTGCTAAGGGTTTTTCAAAATAAGAGTATCATATGAACCTGAACGTTGCTAGCTGCCGGAGCCCAGATATTATGACTGGAGCTGCGCTTGGGGCGGCAATGAGACCCGCACAGGATTTTCAAAATAAGAGTATCGATATGAACTACACGCCAGCTGGCGGGCAGACTATTATTGTTAGACGCCAGACGGTAAATCTACACGCATTTGGCGATGGGCGCCTAGTTATTTTGTTCGTTGTGTGAGGTTCGCGCCGACCAAAGTACAGAGAAGCGATTTTTCAGACCCCATTTCTGTTCACGCATGACACATAATATCGATAATCTAGCGTTTATTTGAAAACTATTCATAAATCAAGCGACAAATGGCACGATTTCTAACGAAATATAGCTGGAGTTTATTGAGATGAGACAGAACGCTCTAGGAATATATTCATATTCATCACGGTATAAAACGGAAATGTATGAAAAAATTATCCGTTGACTGGAAGCAACTCACTGACGATCAACGTGTTATTTAGATCTATTGCTATTATATTTGATATATTTTAAGCACTCGCAAGTAAGTCCTATCCTACATTGGATAAAGCACTGGCGCTGAGGGCCATCAGCGCCCTCTGCTGTTTGGCCCCCAATGAGTTAAAGGGGAACTATCTTACTATTTCTTTCACTATTTGGGCAATTTTACACAATTCCTGTGAGTCTATGGAACACATCTGTAAGGTTTTTTTCAAAAAAACACATTGTTTTGTATTTTTAATCAAGTACTCTAGAGCAGCATTTTCGGCACTTCCAGATTCCAAGCTGGTTTTGGCTGGGCTCCGCCCATACTCGCAATGCGCTTTGAGTGACAGTCACCCACAGTCTGCACTGGCAGATAACTTTGGGGGGAGAGATAGAGAGACTCATTAATTTTGCCGCGGGGGGGCATAATGCCACAGGACAATGCATTGGTAACTTGTTTCAAATGACAATATATACCCCCGTGAATAGTATTGCACGGATCGGACCCAAGGACGGAACGGAGCTGATTCGACCCCGATGGTGAGTGAGAAAGCACCCTCAATGACAGGGAAACCGCTTTCACATTATTTCCACTCGCTCCGTTGTTGAGCGAATTGTTGATTGTGGGCGGTGGCTACAACCACAGAGGGGGCTGAGATCAGCAGATCAGCAGCACCTACTTAGGTCAGGGAGCGAGTCAATTCTGAATGGCTTGGTTCAGTGGGGGAGGTTCTTGTCTGAGCTGGAGAAACAGGAGGAGCTAGAGATTTCACATCTAGTCAGTGTTGGTACAACCCCACATTGCTAGAAAGCAATGCAAACCACAGGAAAGGGCCATTTATAAGATAGTTCCCCTTTAAGCGCATTTCTTAGCACAAAACCGTTCATAAATCCTCACTATTTCATGCAATTGTCATGACCTTTGGACATTTTCACCATAGGTGGGGAGAAAAAGGACCGGCTCATCAACATGATGCAAACCCTGTTATTGTGTCAGATCTTACGTCAGTGTGTTATGTCAATTACAATAAGGTGCATCAAAACAGAGAGTATCTCCTTGCTCTCTGGGGTCTTTTAAAAAGGGTCAAACACTATGTTGTGGAGACTCAAGGAAGAGGAAGCTCCACTAACTAAACCTGTCCGAGGACAGGTACAGACCCTGAACAGCCTGGCACAGACCAGTCCATAGGTCTGGTTGATGACAGGAACAGACAGCCTGACCACAGACCAGTCCATAGGTCTGGTTGAGGACAGGAACAGACCCTGAACAGCCTGACCACAGACCAGTCCATAGGTCTGGTTGAGGACAGGAACAGACCCTGAACAGCCTGACCACAGACCAGTCCATAGGCCTGGCTGAGGACAGGAACAGACCCTGAACAGCCTGACCACAGACCAGTCCATAGGCCTGGCTGAGGACAGGAACAGACCCTGAACAGCCTGACCACAGACCAGTCCATAGGTCTGGTTGAGGACAGGAACAGACCCTGAACAGCCTGACCACAGACCAGTCCATAGGTCTGGTTGAGGACAGGAACAGACCCTGAACAGCCTGACCACAGACCAGTCCATAGGTCTGGTTGAGGACAGGAACAGAGGAGAATGCAGGACATTCCTTCATACAGACATCAAAAGAAGAACACTGTGGCAACTTGGCAGAGCGATTCACAGGACTAACAAAATCGCTCTCCCTCTCTCTTTGTCTATCTTTCTGTCTCCCTCTCCATCTCTCTCTCTAGCGCTCTCCGTCTTTCTCCAAACAAAATAGCGGATCAAAAAAAAACAGCCCCCATAATATCATATGCACATTAGCGGATTCTTTTATTAGGTTAATTTTAATTGGATCCTGAAGAAGGCCAGCTAAGCAATCCTGTCGCAGGTGAGGGGGGAGGAGCCAAAACTCCATGCAAGGTCATGTAACCCTGACACCATGACTGTCACAGTGTTACTACATTCACACCAGTTCACCAAAATACTAAAAACAAACCCCCAACAGCGAATCCCTCCTAAATACCAAATCAAACTGAAACAAATCACTGTGAAATTACACGAAGGTCCAGAGTGTCAAAGTAACGATCGCAGATGGTCATTGATTGACTGAATGAAATTATTTATCTATCAATCTGATGCCCAAATGCTTTTGTAGTTAACCGTTCCTCAGTCCATGAATAAAAACTCCCTCAGATGCTAAGAAACTAAAATACGTCTGGTGAAAATCTGAATCCACAAGCTACCGACCGGTGTCATGGTGCCCTGACCGTAGACTAAAGGGAACCCACCTCTACCCTACCTCCGACGGCCAAACCACGTGATTAGAGATTCGTATGAATGAGTGAGCCCTCGCCTGTGCGAAACAAAACCTGCGTTTAACTCCTATATATACACGTTTGGTTTCCATTTGTAATGCTTGCACAAACATGAAGAAGTGACCTGTGTTTTGAGTTGCGATGCGTCAGAAGAGTTATCAATGGCTCATCTTCCATCTATAAGTCAAACTCTTCAAGCTATGATGTGCTTACGTCCAAAGACTACAGTGGGCTGTGTGGTCAGAGAAATTACAGATGGGGCCTTTAACTAAACAAGCTAATTGCCATGGGGCCCAGTGAGAAAGAGGCACCTGTTGTAGCTGAACACCGGCCTGCAATCACTGCTCCTCTCTCTCTCTCTTTGTTCAAAGAGTCCATCTCTCTGCCCTCTTCTACCCCCCACCCCCCACTCTGTATCCCACGAATGTGTGCCAGAAATGGGCCAATGCGCCAGAGAGGGACCCGCGGATGACTAGCAGGAATAGCCCTATATACCGTTTGGAGAGGCGGTATAGCGAGCACGTTCGGGCTAGTCCCGTGTCAGGATGTGATAGTGTTGGGGGGGGGGGGGGGGGGGGGGGAAACTAACCTTGACGTTTGAACTTCAGTCGGAGGAGTGAGACAATGTAACTTTTTTTTAAAGGGGGGGGAAAGCCCCGACAATCAACGCGTAACGTGTTTCCCCCAAAATCAACGCACAAGTGTTATTTCTAACAAGGCATAATAAAAAAATAAAATAAAAAAAAAAAGTGTTTCGCTGTCACGTCCATTTGTTTATAATATGGGTCGATACAAATACACACGCGGGTCAATAACAAACACGCAAGTAATCCAAAAAGATACACAACTTTGAGGGGGATCCACACACATGACCTACCTGTCCCATGTTTCGGTAACCGTATTTTTCCGCTATCCAGTCCGCGGCGTCGGGTCCCCCGGCTATCCTCACGGCCCAGTGGTTGGTGTAGATCCGAGCTCCGCACGGCGGGGAGGTGAAGCCGAGACACAGCGCCAGGACGCACAGCAAGCCCCTTCTCACGGCGCCGCTCCACACCATCTTTCAGATCAACACTTTTCCCTGCCGACTCGTCTTCTCCTCTCCTCTCCTCTCCCACCTCCTCTCCTCCTCCTCCTCCTCAACAACCAAACTTATCTTCTTCTGACTGGAAGCCCAACTTGTCCGTTCAACCTCCACATAAACACGCAAAGAGAGAGGTTGGAGGGAAAAAAAACAGAAGGAAAGACAGAGGGAGAGCGAGAGGGGGAAGGAGATCTGCAACGCGCTCTCTCTCTCGCGGGGGAGACGACTTCCAAGTTTTGCGTTCGGTGCTTGTTTTGCGCGGCGGAGGAGGGTCGCGTCTGAGCGCGGAGCTCTGGCTCTGGTTTGTCTCTTTTTCTATTGGACAACTAGGATGTCGGCTGCTCGCCTCCAGGGCTGCTTTCATGTGGCGAAATGGCTACAGCGCCTCCTCCCCCAAATAACTAGCGCCACACACTCCCGGAGTAGAAAGAGAGACAACTAAAGCCGCGGGGCTTCCCTGCCTCAGCCGAGCTCCGCTGGGTCTTAAAGACACACCCGTTCAGGGGTGTCGTGTCAAACTCAATTACCAAGGGGGCCGACATGAAAAATACAGATTTACTGGGCCACACTTAATAACATCTAGAAAATGTGTATTCTCCTGAGATCACAGGCTTAATTGGTCATTTTGTTCATTTATTCAATTTGTGCACCAGCTCAATATATTGTTGTAAATCCCCCAAGGGGATCAATAAAGGAATATCTTATCTTATCTTTTTTTTTTTGATCCACTTTTTCTCCCATTTTCTATATTTTCTTCCATCCCAATTTCGTATCATCCAATTCAACCCTCCCCTGTCACGAACGCTGTTTCTTGCCTCCCACAAGCCGGCTGCAATGTGGACTAAGTCATACATAGCACAAGTCCCCTCCGGTACTTGAGGTAACAGCAGTCGCATCTTTTCACCTGCGCAGCTCGATCTCTCAGTGGCGAGGAGCAGGGGTGCAGTCGTAATATGGGCGAAGGCCAAACGCCCGTGCACGCGCATACATGTTCCCTCGGTTGCGCACAGAACAGATGATACACCTTGTCTCATCCTTCCAGTCGGGAGATCAAGCAACCCCCCACCTACAGGGCTTGTATTTGGTTGTCGGTATCCTATTATTATGCAAATGTAACGGATATGTGCCGCGATAGTGTGACTACGGCACATAGAAGTGTGTAAAACTCACTCCCCAGAGGCAGATAAACCGAGCGCTTAGAGGGGAATTCCCTTCTTGGCGCAGCGGTTTGCTATACTGGCCCCGGAGCAGACGCTCGGGGTTCGACTCCCACTCGAGGCATGGTCAAAGTTTCGTGACGGGTACTAGGACGTACCCGTTATACAAAGTCTAGGTGATAAGTGCCGGCGGCCGGGGTATACGGCGCGACGAGTCATTTTTGTGTCGTCGCGCCGGCACTTATCACCTAGACTTTGCATAATAATAGGATGCGCACACTTCGGCCTCAGTGACGAAGCCCAAACGTCGTTTGACCGCGTATGCCCAGCACTGCACCCCTGGCGAGGAGTAACACGTGGGAGGCTCACGCTGCCCCCGACACTTCCTGATTCTACTGCGCAGGCGCACCAACCGACCTGTAGGAGTCGCTGTCCACAACACCCGATCCCCACCCATCAGTTTCCCACCCCCTAATACGGCCAATGTGTATTAGTATGAACGACCAGCTAAACTGAAAGCAATGTGGAGCGCTGGGCTCGAACAGGCGAGCCCAGCGTCTCTGCATTCGTGGCGAGCGCCTTGCCCACTACGCCACGTAGCCGCCCTTATCTTATCTTAAATGCACTTCTGTTCATTGGCATCTCAATTGGTTCTATATTTAAAAGGTGGGTAAGGAGGCATAATTGATGTATAATTGACTTATTATACATTATTATTATTTATATTTTTACAGATTTAAATGACACTATATAGTATATTGTATATTAGTATATTGTATAGTATATTGTATGGTAACTCAGTTACTTCTTCTCTGCATTGAACATTGTACATATAACATATGTACATACTGAACACTTGTGTCTACGTACGTGACTTCTATTTTATACTGCTATACTTATTTTATTTTATTTTATACTTATCTCTTTTTGTCTAGCACAGTCTCTGGAACGTAACAGAGAGAAGCATTTTGTATAAAAGTATTCTGTACTTCTGTATGACAACTAATAAAGAAACTTGAACTTGAACTTGAACTTAATGTCGCACCAAAAACGACCAAAGCAAATTCTTTGAAAACTACTTGGCAATAAAGACCTTCCTGATTCTGATTCTGAAAAGGCAATGCAGCACCCCGTTCTCCACACATTGTCCCGAGTGCATGTCTGTGGAACACACACACACACACACACACACACACACACACACACACACACACACACACACGAGAAACACACAGAAAACATCTCTCACCTCAGCATCTCTTTCTACTGCAGCTTTCACTTATCTTGTGCAAAACCAATAATCCTATTCATGATTTTATTATATAAGCCAATAATAATAATTCGATTTCAGAGTAGTGTAAACTACTGAGGAGTCGGTCACAGTCAACCAGCACTTGCTAACGGGTCTGACCCTTGACCTCAAACACCTGTGGATCCTATGGTGTCAAGTTCAAATCCACTTGGTTACATTGGCGGCAGCGGCGGGATCTCACTGCCCTGTGAATCTGTTTGATTGATTGATTGAACATTTTATTAACAGATTGCAGAATGGGTACAATACAGTACGGCTCAATACACACAATTGTTAAGGGGATGCAGACCAGAGAAAGACTTTCGTCTTGTTTACACCAGGGTCCCCCATTTTCAATTCATCATTGATGATGAATCCAGGTTCATGTAGCAATGGGGGTGGGATCTCAGTGTCTTAACCCTTTCACTGCCACACGACAGAAGGTTAACCCTTTACTATCACACAACCGACAGTCGGCTGTCGTGCGGCAGTGAAAGGGTTAACCTTCTGTGTATTGTCGCGGTGAAAGGGTTAACCGTTTGGTAGTGCGGCAGTGAAAGGGGGGAGGACAACTGTAAACTACTGATGAGTCGTCGCAGTCAACTAGTACTTGCTAACGGGTCTGACCCTTTAGCTCTGCTGGTTAAGTATAAGTATAGTATAAGTATAAGTCGTTATTTGTCATCAGATTAACACACATACACATGCGATGGGCGACCTACAGGAACACACACACACACACATGCACTGAGTCGCTAACCAAATGTTCACTGCACCTCCCATCCCGTCGTCCTTCCCCCCAAGGGCAGCTGGGAGCAGACAAGGGCTGCGGCGAGCGCCGCGCCCAGGGACCAATCCAAGTGCTCCGGTCCATCTTCGTCAGGGACGCGACAGCGTTAGCGATCTGTTGTGCATGTTTTTCCATTGGGTTTATCTTATTGGGAGGGGAGAACATGCAAACTCCACACAGAAAGGCCCGGAAGATACCCCACCTGGGTAACTGGCAACACGGCAACCTGGTCCCCAAGCAGGAATCGAACCCACAACCTTCTAGCTGTGATGCTTGCGGTTAGCGGCAGTGTGGGGTGAGACGTTTTTTGTGGAGCTTCAGGGGAAAACTGGAGAAAGGAAAGTATGGAGAAAGGATATCCACGAGTCGGAGACGTAATTTGGAAAAAAAGATGCCTTGAAAGGCAAAGGGGAGGAAGGAGGAGCAAGGCAGAGATACGCTTCAATGTCAGCCGATATTTTGCACGTCGGAAGCTAGACCGACATACTTCCACGTCCACCACTAGGTGGCTGCATTGTGTTGTACAAATGGCTATATTTTCGGACTTCCTCTGCCAGTCTCTCTTCGATTTGGTCCATGTGTGTAATGTAGTTTATCACAACTGATAATGGAATGCTCCAACCAAGCTCCCGAGATGATAGATAGTAAATACGGAAGTCAGCTCGCATGGATTTGAAGCACAGTTGTATTTCTGGACGGCTGCATGTAGGCATCACTGGTAGGCCTGTGGGAGCTCGGCAGGCTCCACGCAAACTTCACAACCACTGTGACGTCTCTCCCATTACTGATGAGGCAGAGAGGGAGACCTTCTGGGACATGAGCAGAGGTGAGAGGGTAGGATGTACAGCGGATAGAGGTGAGAGGGTAGGATGTACATCGGATAGACTAAGAGGTGAGAGGGTAGGATGTATGGTGGGTAGAAGGTAGAGGTTAGAGGGTAGGATGTACAGCGGATAGAGGTGAGAGGGTAGGATGTATGGTGGGTAGAGGTGAGAGGGTAGGATGTACATCGGATAGAGGTGAGATAGGATGTATGGTGGGTAGAGGTGATAGGATGTACAGTGGATAGTGGTGAGAGGGTAGGATATATGGTGGGCAGAGGGTAGAGGTGAGAGGGTAGGATGTACGGTAGGTAGAGGTGAGATGGTAGGATGTACGGCAGGTAGAGGTGAGATGGTAGGATGTACGCCAGGTACATTTACATTTACATTTAGTCATTTAGCTGACGCTTTTATCCAAAGCGACTTACAAGTTCTGTACGACAAGACAGCAAGAAGGGTACAACTCTATCAGCTGAGTAACAATGTTTATCAACGTGTTGCGTGTTACAGTGTAGGTTAGTTTATTAGGACAAGTGCATGACAGTAAGGTTAGTCAGGGTTAGATTTTTTTTTTTATTATTATTATTCTTTATTATTATCATTTCAGATAATGGTTGAAGTCGACGGTGAAAGATTGGACGGGATTCGGCTGTCCTAACTGGGGTGGGTAGTTCATTCCACCATTGTGGGGCAAGGACTGAGAATAGGCGGCTTCTCTTTGATGACCCTCCGGGAGCTTGGATAGGAGTAGGTCTGAGGCGGCCAGAAGATGCAGAGCGTAGGGGTCTTGAGGGTGTGTAGTTAGAGACCATTAACCGGAGGTAGGCGGGAGCGGTTCCCTTTGCCGCACGGTATGCTAGGTCGAGGGCCTTGAAGCGGATTCGTGCAGCAATGGGGAGCCAGTGCAGGTCCCTAAGAAGTGGGGTGACATGGGCCGACTTCGGTAGGTTTGAGATCAGGCGGGCCGCTGCGTTTTGAATGAGTTGAAGAGGCTTGGTGGCAGTGGCCGGGAGGCCAGCAAGCAGTGCGTTGCAGTAGTCGAGGCGGGAGATGACTGTTGATTGGACGAGGAGTTGGGTGGCTTCTTTTGTCAGGAAGGGGCGGATCCTTCTGACGTTGCTCAGGAGGAATCTGCAGGTTTTGGTTGTCGCTGCGATGTGAGCAGAGAAGTTCAACTGGTCGTCGAGGACAACACCAAGGTTCTTGGCATTCTCGACTGTGATGGAGAGGTCGGTCAGGGGGGAGGATTTGGCCGGCAGGTGGAGCAATTCTGTTTTGCTTATGTTCAGTTTGAGGTGGTTGGTCGTCATCCAGGCAGAGATGTCGGACAGACAGGCCGAGATCCGCTCAGAGACGTGGATATCTGAGGGAGGGAAGGAGAGGAAGAGTTGAGTATCATCGGCATAACAATGATATGAGAAGCCATGAGACGTGATAATGTTACCCAGTGATTTAGTCTAGAGGGAGAAGAGAAGGGGTCCTAGGACCGAGCCCTGGGGGACACCCGTCCGCAGGGGGCGGGTGGCCGACAGAGTCCTTCTCCATGACACTTGGTAGGAGAGGTCGTTGAGGTATGATGTCAGCCATGTCAGCGCAGATCCAGCCACTCCCATTCCTGCGAGGGCCGCGAGGAGGATCTGATGGTTGAAAGGTAGAGGTGAGATGGTAGGATGTACGCCAGGTAGAGGGTTCTGGGAAATGAGCAGAGGTGAGAGGGTAGGATGTACAGCGGATAGAGGTGAGAGGGTAGGATGTATGGTGGGTAGAGGGTAGAGGTGAGAGGGTAGGATGTACGGCAGGTAGAGAGTAGAATATACGGCGGTAGAGATGAGAGGGTAGGATGTACGGCGGGAGAGTGAGCTATATTGCATCGGAAATTAGCAATATCTGCATCGAGGGACGTCAGACAGCTGAAACAAGAGATGCAGGACTTCAGAGAGGAAATTGGGTGGAGAATAGAAAAGAATATAATCTGAATCTGGAGACTGTTTTTCAATGAGATTTCCAATGGACCAATGAAAGAAGAGTTGAAAAACAAAATTGAGATATACCTGACAGAGAATGACCCCGATTACCTGTAAGGCAATAATGAGAGTGGAAATTATAGCTACATCAGTAGCACTCATTCGCCCAGCCGTGATATGAAGGTAGCGTCACAGCATTACAGCTGGGAACTGGCCACCACCGGGGGTCCGTGTATGAGGCGATGAGGAGTTTGAGTTACACTATACACGTTTTTCTGACATTGCACATCAGCAGATATACCTAGCCCATATTTCTGTCATCGATAAAGTCTGGCACGGCATGCACGGCCCTGCATCCCCGCCCCCGGTCACGGTGGTAGTTAAATGCTGTCATTATGGGAGCTCTTGGCATTATTTGTGGCTGGGGAGGGAGTGAGAGAGAGAGGGGGGGGTGGAAGAGCTTCCATTCACTGGCCTGTTGATTGATGGCTTTTTGTTTTCTGGCGGTTTCCCGGAGTAACCCAGACCAGGAACACCACGGAGGAAACTGTTCCGCATGGCACACAAGCGCCAATCAGCATAATTGCGCTAATTGCGGCCAATTTCTCAGTGAATGGAGCCCGCTGTCAAATCTCACAACAAGCAGGGGGGGGGGGGGGGGGGGGGGGGGGGGGGGTTGGAGGAACAAGAATATCTCACGGTCCTCCAAAAAAACAGATGAAAGGAGGCTGAAAAAACAGTCCTGTGACCACTTCTCCATTCAGCGTCGCGGACGGGCTTGTAATTTTAAAGGTTCTGAGGGAGGAGGGAGGGGGCGACACGGGGGAGTGATTGGAGTGGTGGAATCAACAAACCCCACCATTCAACTCTCTCCCTCTCTCTCTCACTGCTGCTGGGGGGGATCCCTGATATCCACAGCAGGCCCCCTCCCCTGGGTGACAGACCCCCCCTCTCTCTCTCACTGCTGGTGGGGGGGGGGTTCCTGATATCCACAGCAGGCCCCCTCCCCTGGGTGACAGACCCCCCGCCCCCCCTCCTGGGTGACAGACACCCCCCCCCTCTCTCTCCCCGCTGAACTGAATGAACCCCAACAACACGTCTTTGTCAACATGGGAGAAGGGAGCAGTCACAGAGTGTCAACAAACACTAGCTCTACATTCCTGCGTACGAGGCTGCATTCCTCACCTCTCATCAGTTAAATAATAGGGGCCCCTGGCGTTGGTTGTTTAGACCAAACATTAATGTCGGAACTTAAATACGGTCCGAGAGAAGGCCCTGTAGCGTGGAAGTGATGCACGTTCCTCAAGTGAGCAGCTAATCTGCTGTTCTCAATTTTTTTTTACAAGAACCTTCTATAACCTGTCCAACTCTCGCTGAATTTAAGATAAGATAAGATAAAATATTCCTATATTGATCCCCTTGGGGAAATTCAGGCATCATAGCAGCATGGGGGAGGGGAGGTACAGGTAGTAGGAGACATGATACAGGTCATAGAATTATAGTACAGTGGAGAAGTACAAATTTAAATAGAATACAAAAATAAATAGGCAGTGTAAACAATATAACAATATAATTAACTCTGGACATGCGCATATGGGCAAGTAGGCAATGTAAAAAGGTCAAGGTGCAAGATGAGGGTATGTATGCCCTCTCAGTTATATGTTCCCTACAATAAATAGTTACAATATATATAATTTAATAACTAATATCTAATATATAATAAAAAAAAAATGCTAAATATATGCTCTGATGAAGTAAGTATACAGTATACACATAAGCATACTTCATACGTTATATATTGTCCATTTAGGTAGTCTGTTAAAGGTGCTATAGATAATATCTATATGTAGATAAATCATTTAAATAAAGAATACATCAACAGAGCTTTTAGAAAGGTGCAGAATAAAAGTATTGCTCACCCCCCCCCCAAACATTTATTAATAGTTAATACATTTATAATAAAAAAAAAAAAACCTTTGTCCAAAATGAATGTTGTAGTTGACATGTTGTGTGCATGTATCCCCTCCCTACTTCCCATTTCCTCACGTGGGAAACGCACCTGACTGGATAAATTAAATGCTGATGCTCTTGTGCGACATCTTAAATATATTCCCCAGATGAGAAGACCATTTTCCATCTGCATCCAAACAGCCCATAATCTTTATCTGCTTGTTACAATGCTTCATGTGAGCTGTAACATGTCTGGAATGAGAGACTATTCATACCTTAGACACCATCTTGCTATGTGCCATTAAATTACATAAAAAGCTAGGATGTCCGAAGTCCCTCTGTATATGAAATGTGTTATATAAATAAACATGCCTGCCTTGCCTTGCTGCATGATAATATTGAGTGTTTTCTTTATCCCTCAATACAGGGGTATTATACTGATTGACGTGTTGATATGAAGATGCTTATTAAAAGGGGCACTTCACCAAAGAAACAATGCTGATTTATTTTTGCACGTAATCTCACACACCCACAAGTTTTGCACACATTCATTTAATGGATGAATGAATGAATGGATGAATGAATGAATGATTAAGTTTATTTCAAGCCATTTAGCATGTACAAAAAATAACATACACAAATCAATTTACATAAAGTTGGCCGAAAAAGGTTAGGGCTGAAGCTACATGAGTGCATCATCTTACATTTATCGTTGATCTTCGTTAACAACCAACAAAAACAAAACAAAAAAACAAAAATAATTAACAACAATCATCAAGCAAAAATGTTAACAATTGATCTAGTAATTTGATTCGAAACACTCGGTTAACCATACTTCTCAAGGATAAAGTGGGTTTTTTTTTTGTATCCACTTTTTCTCCCTATTTTTCTCCCATCCCAATTTCACCTCGCCAATTCTCCCTTCAATTCTCCCCTCCCCTGTCTCGAACGTTGCTAGACGCCTCCCACTGGTCGGCTGCAATGTGGACGAAGCCTTGCATCACGTGTCCCCTCCGGTACACGAGGAGGCAGCTGTTGCATCTTTTCACCTGAACAGCGCAATCTCTCAGTGGCGAGGAGTAACGCGTGGGAGGCTCACGCTGCCCCCGATACTTCCTGATTCTGCTGTACAGGCGCACCAACCGACCTGTAGGAGTCGCTGTCCACAACGTCCGATCCCCACCCACCAGCTTTCCCACCCCTAACACTGCCAATTGTGTTAGTATGAACGACCAGCCAAGCCGGTAGCAACGCCGAGAGCTGGGCTCGATACCAGCATCTCCTGCGTTAGTGGCGAGCGCCTTGCCCACTGCGCCACTTAGCCGCCCCAAGGATAAAGTGTTTGAACTTCCTTTTGAAATGAGCAGTATTTTTACTTTCTTTTAACGCCTCGGGTAGACGATTCCACAACTTCACCCCACAGACAGATATGCACATGCTTTTTTTTACAGTCAGCTGTTTTAAGTTAAATCTCCCTTCTCTATCTATGAACATGTTTGGATGTTGCCTGACAGTAGATTATGTCTTGCTTTATACAATGGCATGCAAATATCTTGATTCTGATTGGCTGAAACAGTCAAGTTAGCCGTTGTTATTTCGTATAACACACTCCACGTGACCCCAGATCCCTCCCACAACCGAATTACTTTTTCTGAATGAGTCCGCCATAGATAGACAAATGGAAGTATGAATATATTTTGAACGAATCCTCCAAAAAAGATAGTCAACTGGAATATGTTAGTTCGTTACACATATGTTGGATTATGTAATTGGTTTGTCATGACCCATTGTGAAACAAAAGAAAAATCGCGGATTTATTTTTATTTTTGTCAGACTTGGATCTACTATTGGATCTACTTTCTCTGTGGATGGTTTTGTGAATAAATCTCCATTATGCTTCAATTACTGTGTGTTTATTGTATAGCAATAAAGTTGGGTGAATTCGGCCATTGTATAAAAGCATTAAATCACTTGAAGTCGTGTGTTATACTCATTAGATCACGCCTAGGGGGGTCTATCGACCCTCCGCTGCGCGTCGGGCCTAACAACCACCCCTAGGCGTGGTCTAATGAGTATAACACACTACACTCCGTCGCGTGATGTAATGCTTAATTATACACTATTTGTGCAATTTTTTATTCCACTAAATCCCTAAATTTCAATATCTGTGACTTTATAAATAGTCCATTGGTGTGTTCATAATATCCTACATTATTCACTATTCTGATTGCTCTTTTTTGCATGGTGCCTATTGCCTGTATGGTGCTCTTGTAGGTATTACCACAAACCTCCACACAATTTAGTTCAGTTATTGAGAGTAATTGAGTTTGAATATGGTCACCAATGATTATTGATTGAAAATAGGGATGTCCGATATTACCGGCCGATATTGGCATTAAAATGTGATATCGGAAATTATCGGTATCTGTTTTCAAAATTAATTAAAAAAAAATTAAACATTTATTTCACCTTTATTTACCTAGGCAAGCAAGTAAGAACAAATTCTGATTTTATTTATTGTCAAAAGTATGCATAATGTTGTGTTAATTCCATGACGAGATATATGTAATGTTAATTACCTGAAATTATTCAGTTTTTGGTGTTAAATAATTAAATACGTTTGTTACAGTCCACAACCCAGCTCCTCCAGTCCACGGCAGTTGGCCCATCCTGGCCCTGCCTGGTTGTGGAGCGTGATTGCCACCGGCACAAAGGACTGCCCAAAGCTTCACCAAGGACATTGCATCCTTGTGTTGTATTAATTGCAGCTCAATGAAATGATAAGGTACCAGTCCCTAGAAGACAGGGTATTGCTATATCTACATAATTTCACAGAGCTGTAGATAACAAGGATTCAATGTCCCTGATAACATCACTGGTGGCCATATTCAAATGTATCCTGCCCTCTCAGTGTGTGTATATACTAGGGCTGTCCCCTCTCAGTGTGTGTATATACTAGGGCTGTCCCCTCTCAGTGTGTGTATATACTAGAGCTGTCCCCTCTCAGTGTGTGTATATACTAGGGCTGTCCCCTCTCAGTGTGTGTATATACTAGGGCTGTCCCCTCTCAGTGTGTGTATATACTAGGGCTGTCCCCTCTCAGTGTGTGTATATACTAGGGCTGTCCCCTCTCAGTGTGTGTATATACTAGGGCTGTCCCCTCTCAGTGTGTGTATATACTAGGGCTGTCCCCTCTCAGTGTGTGTATATACTAGGGCTGTCCCCTCTCAGTGTGTGTATATACTAGGGCTGTCCCCTCTCAGTGTGTGTATATACTAGAGCTGTCCCCTCTCAGTGTGTGTATATACTAGGGCTGTCCCCTCTCAGTGTGTGTATATACTAGGGCTGTCCCCTCTCCGTGTGTGTATATACTAGGGCTGTCCCCTCTCAGTGTGTGTATATACTAGGGCTGTCCCCTCTCAGTGTGTGTATATACTAGGGCTGTCCCCTCTCAGTGTGTGTATATACTAGGGCTGTCCCCTCTCAGTGTGTGTATATACTAGGGCTGTCCCCTCTCAGTGTGTGTATATACTAGGGCTGTCCCCTCTCAGTGTGTGTATATACTAGGGCTGTCCCCTCTCAGTGTGTGTATATACTAGGGCTGTCCCCTCTCAGTGTGTGTATATACTAGGGCTGTCCCCTCTCAGTGTGTGTATATACTAGGGCTGTCCCCGACTAAGGATTTGTATAGTCGACTTTGAATGGCCGAAATGTTTCGATAGTCGACTGGTAGTAATGGTGCACGTACTATTGAAATAACCATAGCTTGCTCAATTTTCAATCAATTTCCAAACAGTTTGGTTTGTTATAAACGTCAGAGAAGGGGCGCACCGCATAGTGCCTCGCACACCTACGCGGCCGTCCCGGGTTCGCATCCCGCTCCCAGTGACATTTGCTGCATGTCTTCCCCACATCTCCTCCCACTCGCCCTCACCTCTGTCGGTCCTGCGTGACCAATATAAGCTGTAAAATGCTAAAAATTATTTAAAAAATTAAAATAAACGTCAGAGATGTAGTTATCATACTGCATACTTTTTTATCTACTTTTTCTCCTCCTTTTTTCTGTATTTTTCTCCCATCCCCAATTTAGTCGTTATGCCAATTCCCCCCTCCCCTTCCTGGTCATTGCGTGCATTTCCCCCCCACTTGCCGGTCTACATTTATATTTACATTTACATTTAGTCATTTAGCTGACGCTTTTATCCAAAGCGACTTACAAGTTCTGTACGACAAGCCATCAGGAAGGGCACAACTCTATCAGCTGAGCAACAATGTTCATCAAAGTGTTGAGTGCTACAGTGTAGGTTAGTTTATTAGGACAAGTGCATGACAGTACGGTTAGTTAGGGTTAGATTTTTTTATTTTTTTTAATTCAGATAATGGTTGAAGAAGTGCGTCTTTAGTCGACGGCGAAAGATTGGACGTGATTCGGCTGTCCTAACTGGGGTGGGTAGTTCATTCCACCATTGTGGGGCAAGGACTGAGAATAGGCGACTTCTCTTTGATGACCCTCCCGGAGCTTGGATAGGAGTAGGTCTGAGGCGGCCAGAAGATGCAGAGCGTAGGGGTCTTGAGGGTGTGTAGTTAGAGACCATTGACCGGAGGTAGGCAGGAGCGGTTCCCTTTGCCGCACGGTATGCTAGGTCGAGGGCCTTGAAGCGGATTCGTGCAGCAATGGGGAGCCAGTGCAGGTCCCTAAGAAGTGGGGTGACATGGGCCGACTTCGGTAGGTTTGAGATCAGGCGGGCCGCTGCGTTCTGAATGAGTTGAAGAGGCTTAGTGGCAGTGGCCGGGAGGCCAGCGAGCAGTGCGTTGCAGTAGTCGAGGCGGGAGATGACTGTTGATTGGACGAGGAGTTGGGTGGCTTCTTTTGTCAGGAAGGGGCGGATCCTTCTGACGTTGCTCAGGAGGAATCGGCAGGTTCTGGTCGTCGCTGCGATGTGAGCAGAGAAGTTCAACTGGTCGTCGAGGACAACACCAAGGTTCTTGGCGGTCGGGGACGCAGTCACAGCTGCATTCTCGACTGTGATTGAAAGGTCGGTTAGGGGGGAGGATTTGGCCGGCAGGTGGAGCAATTCTGTTTTGCTTAGGTTCAGTTTGAGGTGGTTGGTCGTCATCCAGGCAGAAATGTCGGACAGACTGACTGATTAGGGTCTAGGAGGTCATTCTGTAAGAGATAAGCAGTAAGTTGGTTGGATACAGCACGTTCAAGTGTTTTAGAAAGGAAGGAGAGAAGAGAGACAGGACGGTAGTTGCCTATGACGGTAGGGTTCAGGTTTTTTTTTTTATGAGCAGCGTGACTCTGGCTTGTTTTAGGGAGGTGGGGACCACCCCCGAGTTGAGTGAGGAGTTGATGGTTGCCGTTAGGAATGGGAGGATGTCTGGTGCTATGGTCTGGAGGAGTGGGGAGGGTAGCTGGTCCAGCTGGCAAGTAGTCGGACGGTTCGACGTTACCAGTGTCAGGGTCTCTGCTTCTGTAATGGGAGAGAAAGATGACAGAGTGAAGGATGAGGTTCTAGGGAGGGTTGATAGATACTATCACATGTCCCCTCCGATACATGCAGTCAGCCAGCCACTTCTTTTCACCTGACAGCGAGGACTCTCACTGGGGGAGCGTAACGTGTGGGAGGCTCACACTACTTCCCCCAGTTCCCTCCCTCGCTGAGCAGGTGCCCCGACCGGCCTGTAGTACTGTTAGTATGGACAACTGACCAAGCCGGAGTTACCGCTGACAGCTGGATTCGATACCAGTGTCTCTGCGGTGGTAGGCAGGCGCTTAGTCCGCTGCGCTACCCAGCCGCCCATCATACTGCATACTTATAATGGACTTTCATATGAAACTAATTTCAACATGTCCAAGCATCCTGAATCATAGCCACGTTAATAACGTTTGTAATAAACCAAACCGTTTGTAAATCAGTTGAAAATCTAGCAAGCTATGGTTATTTCAATAGTACATGCACCATAGAGATTCATGTTATGAGTGGGCGTGCTGCCTGTGACAAGATGGCCGCTGGTGAACTACGCTGGAGACTCCGCCTTGCACCATCTAGTTATATATATCTGAGAAAATTTGCTGACCTGGCAGTGTCACATGACAATAGCATCAAAGCTAGAAAAAAGCTAAAGAAAATTAGTGTAATATTCAAAACGACCACAAGAGGGAAAAACACAATGATTGTATAAAACATGACAAAACTCATTTACTCTCAATATGTGTCAAACTAGTGGATACGGACCACTAGTTTTGGCCAACAGCCAAGTTAGCTGGTCTGTATCTGCTTCCATTAATTTGTGCTAAGCTAGGCTAGAACGCACAGAGAGGAAATCGGTCTCTATCTTCTTGTCTGACTCTGGAGAAGACGGTGAGCGCATTTCCCATAATGTTGGTGTGTTCCTTTAAGCTGGGGCGGAAAGATATAGAGGGTGCTGTTTACCCACGAATCACAGATCTGATCTTTAACCAGAATATGAGCCGTTACCCAGAATACTGTGAGCATATAAACACACTAACTTCCCTTTGATCAATACATAACATGTTCATTATTTTAATATTCCAGACTACCCTCTGTGTTGCTGTTTTATAAACAAGCAACATTTGGAATCAGAACACCTTTATTTCCAAGCAGAAGTGAGGGATTTGTCAAGGCATCGCATAACCACATCACACATAATAATCCCCAATCACACATAATAACCACATCACACATAATAATAATAATCCCCATCTTCAGTCAGTATTCATCACATGGCTATAGTCGGGCCTTTGGGTTGAGAGGACATATTTCAAAGTCAAATATCGGGCCCTTCTCTTATGCACATGTTGTGTTAACATTTCAATAGGGGTAGAGTGTCAAGTATGTGGATAATATTGAATTAGATTAGATTCAAATGTATTGTCGTTATACAGCACAAGTACAGTACAAAAAAAAGTTTGGCATCCAACCAAATGTAATATATGTAATATACAATGTACAGGCGATTAAACTGGGTATAAAATATATAAATTTGTCAATTATTTTCTAGTCATGTCATGTAAATCTTACTTACGGTCACCGTCATGTAGATCGATATGTTTAATGCATTACAACCTGATCTCTGTAAATGGAGAAATTGATCTCTGAAGGTTCCCGGTTTGATCCCGGCTCCTCCCGGCAATGTGTTGAAGTGTCCTTGAGCAAGACACTTAACCCCTTAACTGCTCTCGATGAGCAGGTTGGCACCTTGCATGGTTGCCTCCGCCGTCAGTGTGTGAATCAGGGGCGGAGCTAGGGGGTGGCTACCTGGGCTCAAGCCCCGGATATATTCTGAAAAGCCCAGAATCTATTTAAATTTTTTTTTTTTTTTTTTACAATTCATCATTGTTACATGAAAATATGTTTGCACCAGATTTAGCAGAAGCTAATTTCCATCTGTGGTCTATCCAGCTGCTAACTGTATTTGAGTGAGTTAAGTCTTGGTGTTATGGTAGACTCAGACCTAAGCTTTAAATCACAATCAACAAGTTGACAAAAACTTAATTCTTCCACCTTAGAAACATAGCTAAAGTACGGCCATTTATAAATCAAAAGGACGCTGAAAACCAGATCCATGCCTTTATCTCAAGCCAACTCGACTACTGTAATGCACTCCTTACCGGCCTCCCGAAAAAATACGATGATAACTATTTTATTGCAATGCACTATTGCATTATTTTATTCTATTTTACTAACTATTTTATTGCACTGCACTATTTTACTTTGTATCAGTGAATCATAGACGCCTGGCCATAAGAGCATTCGGAGGTATAATCTTGCTCCACCACTTTTTGATTATATGAAAAATATGATATATCCCCCCCCAATATATAAATCTAACCATAACTACGTTATGGTTAACTGAGTTTTATAGTGAAAAGAGCAGCTTTATTGGTCAAGATTGAAGGCTCTATATTGCAGGAAATTGCACGTACAGGTTCATTAAATTCAAAAAAAATCTGTCGTGGAGGGGGTCGTGCCTCCAAACAACCCCTTGCCTGCCCAAAAAAAAAAAAAAAAAAAAAAAAAGGGGGCCCATCTGGGCTAAGCCCCGGATCTCCTACAATCCTAAATCCGCCCCTGGTGTGAATGTGTGAATGTGTGAGTGAATGGGTGAATGCGAGTAATAAGTTGTAAACTGTTTTGGATTGGATTTTGCTTCCTTTTCCTCCGAACTGTTTTTCACTTGTCTCCCTCTCTCTCACTCGTCTCTCCCTCCCTCCCTCTCTCTTACTCTCTCTGGGTGGGCTTCCAGCGAAAGTAAAATTTGACCTCTTAACTTCACTTTGACCCCTGACCTCTAGTGTCGTAGACTCCTGCACTCAGGACACAAAGGCACTGCCACTCACCCCCCCCCCCCACCCCCAGCCCCCCCTCCACCCCCTCCCCGCTCCCTCTTCTCTCCATTCTCGGACACATAGCAGCATTGTAGTCCATTCTATGGCTCTCATTCTGGCTGTAGAGAATGGAGTGAGATGTCACAGAGAGGGGAGAGAGAGCGGGCCAGCGGTGTCCTAGAGGTTAGAGGAGCGGGCTGGTGACAGGGAGGTCACCCGTTCAAATCCCTGAGCAGGGCAGTCAGGGACATCTGGGTGGGGGAAGTGAATGAACAACCCTGTCCCCTCTCACAACAACTACTGCTGAAAGGGCCCTCGAGCAAGGCACTCAAACCCTCAACTGTTCAGTGGCCAACATGCTGTGGTTGTACTGGGCAGCATAGCGGTCAACAATGTCAGACTGTGTGGGCAGCTCCTAGTGGCCAACAGTGACAGACTGTGGTTGTACTGGGCAGCTCCTAGTGGTCAACAGTGACAGACTGTGGTTGTACTGGGCAGCTCCTAGTGGTCAACAGTGACAGACTGTGGTTGTACTGGGCAGCTCCTAGTGGTCAACAGTGACAGACTGTGGTTGTACTGGGCAGCTCCTAGTGGTCAACAGTGACAGACTGTGGTTGTACTGGGCAGCTCCTAGTGGTCAACAGTGTCAGACTGTGGTTGTACTGGGCAGCTCCTAGTGGTCAACAGTGTCAGACTGTGGTTGTACTGGGCAGCTCCTAGTGGTCAACAGTGACAGACTGTGGTTGTACTGGGCAGCTCCTAGTGGCCAACAGTGACAGACTGTGGTTGTACTGGGTAGCTCCTAGTGGTCAACAGTGACAGACTGGTTGTTCTGGGCAGCTCCTAGTGGTCAACAGTGACAGACTGGTTGTTCTGGGCAGCTCCTAGTGGTCAACAGTGACAGACTGGTTGTTCTGGGCAGCTCCTAGTGGTCAACAGTGTCAGACTGTGGTTGTACTGGGCAGCTCCTAGTGGTCAACCGTGTCAGACTGTGGTTGTACTGGGCAGCTCATAGTGGTCTACAGTGTCAGACTGTGGTTGTACTGGGCAGCTCCTAGTGGTCAACAGTGTCAGACTGTGGTTGTACTGGGCAGCTCCTAGTGGTCAACAGTGTCAGACTGTGGTTGTACTGGGCAGCTCCTAGTGGTCAACAGTGTCAGACTGTGGTTGTACTGGGCAGCTCCTAGTGGTCAACAGTGTCAGACTGGTTGTTCTGGGCAGCTCCTAGTGGTCAACAGTGACAGACTGGTTGTTCTGGGCAGCTCCTAGTGGTCAACAGTGACAGACTGGTTGTTCTGGGCAGCTCCTAGTGGTCAACAGTGACAGACTGTGGTTGTACTGGGCAGCTCCTAGTGGTCAACCGTGTCAGACTGTGGTTGTACTGGGCAGCTCCTAGTGGTCAACCGTGTCAGACTGTGGTTGTACTGGGCAGCTCCTAGTGGTCAACAGTGTCAGACTGTGGTTGTACTGGGCAGCTCCTAGTGGTCAACAGTGTCAGACTGTGGTTGTACTGGGCAGCTCCTAGTGGTCAACAGCAGAGGTGCGATTCTCATGGGACGGGGTTGCACGCCGTGCAACCGGCTCTGTGAGCAGAAGCACACGCACGCTAGGGCTGGGCGATTAATTGATATTATCGATTAATTCGAATTAATGATTTAGGATGATTTTGAAAAATTAAAATCGACTTTCAAAAAAAAAAAAAAATAATAATAATTCAAGGGTCACCTTTTATTTAACAAAAAGTGATGTTTGGTGAAAGTTAGATTTGCACTTTATTAATCCCAATAGGGAAATTCATTCTTGTTTGATGATCAAAAGGCACATTTTATTTGTTTTAAATGAAGTTTGGTGAAAAAGTTATTGCACTATTAATCCCAATAGGATTAATCTTTGTTTGATCAAGAGTAACCTTTTATATATATATATATATATATATATATATATATATATATATATATATATATATATATATATATATATATATATATATATATATATATTTTTTTTTTATTTTTTTTATTTTTTCAAAATAAATTTGAATGATTTCCTTGGCGTTTCTAGTTTTCAAGAGAAAAAAACCGATTAAAATCGTAAATCGGATTTAAAAAAAAATTATCTGGGATTTTATTTTTAGGCCATATCGCCCAGCCCTAACGCACGCACATGCACGGATGTGCACGCGCGTGCACACAGGAATGCGCTGCACTCGACTGATGCGCCAACTCGCTAAGTACTACTTTGCATAACAATAGCGCCGGTCGTCAAGTGTGTTCAAATACGTTCTCAGATACATTCACACAAAACTTGTGAATGAAATGTGTTACATTCCATTCGTAGAGGCAATTAGGCACTGTCTTTAGTCTGTGCTTATGCGAGGGAACATTTATGCGCATGCGCTGGAGCGCGCATGCACGTGGCGTCATTAAAACAGCGTGCAACCAGCTTTGATATCAGCAACGCAACACTGGTCAACAGTGTCAGACTGTGGTTGTACTGGGCAGATACTAGTGGTCAACAGTGTCAGACTGTGGTTGTACTGGGCACGCACGCACGCACTCACACACACACACACACACACCACACACACACACACACACACCTGGCTCTAATCCCTATGAATTGTAATGAACTGGTCTCGGGATACTTTTTAGTATTAAAGGTAGAATCTTTAATGCTATGAACAGCAACCTCTAGGCAAAAGTGTGCCCAAATGGTATTGCACTTTGTTTAAGTTTTTTGTTTTGTTGCTATTGCTGGCCACACGTCAGCCTCTGCCAGGAGAGGTCTGTAGAAATTCACAGTATAAATATATCTATATAGCAATTTATTAAACCGAGAATTTCTCCAAACCTTTCTTGGCAGAACCTGAGGTGTAGCCAGCAATAGCAACCCCTCCTGTGTGCCCAAATAATTGAGAATCAAAGCTTTATCAAACAAACTGTTCTGTTGTTACATGTTGTTGACATGTAAAAAATAAAATAAAAACAAAAACCTGTTCTGGACTGAACTAGGATCTGATGGTCTTGTAGTGAAAATGATTGTTACTTATTGCCGTGTGCAGGTGGCTGAAGTTGTTGCAGGCATGATTCAAGTGATAGTTACGTTTTATTTTATAGACCTGTTCGCTGTTTACAAACATACCGTGTTCAAGCCAATCAGGAATACCAACTGAGTCAATGTGAATCACTACCCACTTTCAAAACCACTCTTAAAGAGCACCTACAAGAGACTGCAATTCGAAAACTGGCCCCTGTAAATGTCCTAACGCAACCCCCTCCAATGTACAATAAATGTCCTATTAAACCCAATAATACACGAGACCCTCTTCTTGGGACCAAGTAAGGTTTAGTCGATAATCCAATGTACAGTTACCCCCCCCCCCCAACTATAAATGTCCTAACCCAACACAATGTACAGTAAATGACCAAGTATGGTTTTGTAAATATTCCAATGTACAGTTTTGCTTGTACAGTTGTAGTGTCCCACCCCACCCACCCAACCTCCTCCAATGTACAGTCCCCCCCCCACCTACCCTCCAATGTACAGTTTCTACGTCAAATGTATATACTCTCTTTTCTGGACTCTTTTGGTATCACAAACAGTACTGTATTTGCAAATCTGATATGTCATAAATGTATAGATGTAGCAGTACTGTCTATCTGTATGTCGTGTATGTCATGATGAACTGAAAATGGGGGACCCTGATGTAAACAAGACGAAAGTCTTTCTCTGGTCTGCATCCCCTTAACAATTGTGTATTGAGCTGTACTGTATTGTACCCATTCTGCAATCTGTTAATAAAGTTTTCAATCAATCAATCAATCAATCAAAGTCACGTGACTAAATTGCCCCCTACCTGCGCGAGCTGTTAAAAAAGTACATGGGGCTCTATGGCTCTTTTTGCCAAATTAGCATGGCTGAGTGTGAGTCTTTCACCCTTTACATATCTAGCTTTGGCATGGATTAATTGTTTAGATCGCTAGCATGGCTAACAAATTCAAATATATTGTAGTCTACTCTGCACTCTGCCCCGTTACGTGCCTTTTGCCCCTCCCTTGATGCGAGCGCACAGAGTGACGTGGACAGCGAACATGTCTATTACCTAGTCACCAATGATGATCAGTCGAGTCCTTTCTCAGCACAATGCAAGCTGCTCCTCATACTAGCTCTGGCTACTGAGCCACAAACCAATGCAAAGTCTGTGGGTCTGGAGGGCCTCCCCTTGGAAATTCAAAGCACTTCATTTCCTGCAATCTGGTGTACTTTTATGCACCAATTTGTGCCTTTTCTGCATACATTTTGTGGAAATGTCCTTATTTATAGGAAAGTAAAGGAAGACAACATTCAGGTACCCGCCGACAAACATAATGGAATATAATGCAGTAAGTCTCTGAAATTGTTGGTTAACATATTACAGGTAAGGATACATGTTTTTACCTATTTTGGGGAGGGGGTTGTCCTTCATATTAGCTGTGTTGACAGAGTCTGCTATGGGGCGACAATAATATGTTCATGAGGCATGGTTTCTATCTTTAGCTATAGTTTATTTCACATGCTCCACAGCAGTACATGATACATCCTTCTCCTCTGAGAGTGAAGGTGGAAGAGACATCTCCTTAAATACCCTCTACCTGGCGGCAGCATTAACGGCTCCGCCTATAGCGCCCTCTTGTGGAATCAGTTATATACAGTTAGACAGTTAGGCAGTTACACAGTTACTTGCAATCATATATAACCTCTAACTTTAACACTCCCACTTATGGTTGCCTAGTACACTGTACAACTTGTTCAAAAACAACCTTTTACAAAGAAAATAATACAGTTCAGAGCATCAAAAGAATATGGCAGTCAATACTACATAACAGTCAATATTTACACACCAAACATGACCTCTGCAAATCTTCTCAATTTCAGTTCGGAAGCAGGTTTCGTCATAGCGTCTGCTACCATGTCGTCTGTTGGACAATAAATCAGTGTCACTTTCTTCTCTGATGACAGATCTGATTAAATGATATTTTATATAGACATATCTCTGTCGGCACACAGGGTTTCTAGCAATCGCAATGGTTCCCTGGTTGTCCTCATAAACAACAGTCTTCTTATATAAATAGGTATCCATTCCTTCGAGCAGTTGTTCTAGATAAATACATTCCTGTATTGTCATAGCTAGAGCCATATATTCGGCTTCACAAGTTGATAGTGCCACTGTGGGCTGCTTCTTTGTTTTCCACGAAACCAGTGAGCTGTTTGTGTTCAAACTCACACAATACCCTGTGGTACTTCTTCTGTCTGTGGTGTCAGCTGCCCAATCTGCATCACTGTAGGCTTTAAGCCCTTTAAGCCTTCGCTGCTCTTTCTGAATCAAAGCTGTTTATCTGCTGTACCTTTGAGATAACGAAAAACGTGTTTTGCTGTAATCCAGTGCTCCTCTGTGGGGTCAGCAAAATGCTGTGACAATTTACTCACTACAAAACATAGGTCAGGGCGAGTACATGTTGTCAAATAAATGAGGCTACCTACAGCTTCTCTGTACATCTTTACATCAGTCCTCTTGGTAGTCTAGTTTTTTTATTTTATTTTTTTATTTTTTTTATTATTGCAAAACAAAAATTATTAAAAGTCAGTACTCAACACATAATGCATAATGAAACTAACAGTCAAGGTGGTTAAAATTACATGCAAGTACAGAAACAAGACAAAAAAAAAAGTCTATAATAACATTTTAACCGTATACAGTGTATATCCAGCGAAATTAACAATTATATAAATGTTTATATAGGACATACCCCTAATACCTATTTTCTAAAACCCTACACACATATGCTCCAGCTCGAACCCCCCCCTCCCGGACCCCTCCTTGGATAGTACCTCCATTATCCCTCACTCCTAACCAGACACTACCATTATAAGCTAGCTTTTATTCTCTCCACCACTTCTACCCACATTGACATTTTGGATTCGTTGAGACCCAGAATTCTTGCTGTAGATATTTCTTGATATATCACATCGAGATATGTAAGAGACCAAACTTTCCGGCACATTTTTTCCGGTTGAAACCAGCGTGATGCGATCAGTTTTTTTAGCTACTGTGATACCCGATAAGACCAATCTCTTTAGCTGTGGATTTACTGCAAACTCAAAAACATCATTTAAAAGCAATACAGAGGGGTGTACTGGTATATTCCAAGATACGAGTTTTGATAATTGATGGGTCACATCTTTCCAGAATGCCTTAACTGGTGGGCAGTCCCAATACATGTGCATAAATGTCCCTTCGTCTCCATTTGTACATTGGGAGCATTTTGAGTCCTGTTTCAGGCCCATTCTGTTCAGTCTTATAGGAGTCAAGTATGTCCTGTGAATATAGTTAAGATTGATTTGTTGATGGTCCGGGTTCCTTGATGTAAGACGGACATTTGCCCATGCTTCTTGCCAATCAAAGTCACTTTCCAGGTCTGGAATATCCCTCCTCCAGACAGTGTCTAGTTGAAGGGTTTCATACGAGGACGTTAGTAATTGATAATAAAAACCTGATACAAAACCTCCCAATGTTTCTCTTTCATAGAAAAATTTGTGGTATCTGTGGTGTTCAACTGGTATGTGTAATGGAACACCGTGAGACTTCAAACATAGGCGTAACTGTATGTAAAAAAGCCATGTGGACTCGGTGAGGTTAAACTTTGTGCATATTTCTCCATAACTACAGAAGCCCTGGTTATTAAAAATATCCCCTAATGAGTGTATGCCTTGCTCTTCCCATATAGGGAATCTTATAGGATGTTTTCCCATTAAGAGTGCATTGTTATTGAATATGGGAGTGTGATTATGCCATTTTTGAGGGTTAGGATATTTTTTTTGTGTTTCCCGCCATGTTCTGATTGCATGGGTAATTATGGGGCCAAATTTCCGCTCACAGTGCTTGATTGAAAGTTTAGTGTGTGCTATGTCCTTCAGTCTCTGTGGGGCTACTATGTTTTCTTCCAATTCTCTCCAAGATACCAAAGCCTGGGGATCAAACCATATTGTCAATGGTCTTAATGTGAAAGCCTTAAAATATTGTAAAAAATCTGGAACTGCCATGCCACCGTCTGCTTTATTTCTCTGTGCGGTGGATCTTTTTATGCGAGGTGGTTTGTTATTCCAAATAAATTTGTATGTGGAGGAGTGTAATCTTTTCCAGTAGCCCTCTGGAGGGGGTAACGGTAGCATTGAGCTGATGAAGTTGATTCTTGGTAATACATCCATCTTAACTATTGATACCCTTGCCTGTACTGAGTTTTTAAGTTTTGCCCACCTGTCCAGGTCGTCTTTGATTTTGTTCTGTATTTTTGTGTAATTGTGCTTCACCGTTTGTCTTATGGTGGGAAATATTTCCACACCCAAGCATCTAAAATGTTTTACCATGGGTATCGCACCTGGGAGGGTTGTGTCTTTTTTTGCATGGATGTTAAGAGGAAGGAAAGCCGACTTCGGCCAATTTATTTTAAATCCCGATAAATCACCAAAGTTCTCTATCAACTTGAGTAGATGCGGCAATGTGGTGTTGGGGTTTTGCATGAACAATATTACGTTGTCCGCATATAAACTAATTTTATGTTGTGTGCCCTTGATTACGATTGGTTCTATGTATTGGGATTGTCTTATATATTGTGCTAAAGGCTCTAATGATAGATCGAATAGTCCGGGACTAAGAGGGCAACCCTGTCTGGCTGAGCGTGATACCGGAAAGATTTCGGAGATGAATGTGCCTGTTGTAATCATGGCCGATGGGTCCTTGTATAATACTTTAATCATATCAATGAATCCTTTTCCTAACCCCATCCTTTCTAATACTGCCCATAGAAACGACCATTCCAGCCTGTCAAATGCTTTCATAGCATCCAGGGATAGCATCGCCTTAGGTGTGGTGTCCTCTTTGTCTGCATCTAGTACGTGCAGTATTCGTCTTATGTTATCATTGATCAGGCGACCTCTTATGAAGCCAGTTTGGTCCGGATGAACTAAAGACGTCATATGCTTTTGCAATCTGATGGCTAATACCTTAGAGTACAGTTTGACATCGGTTCCGAGGAGGCTTAAAGGTCTGTAACTACCGCACTCGGTGGGGTCTTTGTCTTTTTTGAGAAGGACTGAAATGAGTGCGATATTGTGGTGTTTATGGAAGCTCCCCTCCTTGACTGAGTATAAGATCATATTTAGTAATAAGGGTCCAAATATGTCCCAACAAGAAAGGTACATTTCTGATGGGATACCGTCTCTTCCCGGAGCCTTACCATTTTTCATTCCGGATATGGCCTTCTTGAGTTCTTCTAATGTGATCGGTGCTTCTAACTGTTTAGCGTCGTCCTCCGAAAGTTTAGGGAGAATAATTTGATTAAGATATGTGTCCAATTTGTTTTGATCAAAGGTCGTTTCTGAATTATACAAGTCGGAGTAGAATTCTTTGAATGTATCGTTTATTATTTTGGGGTCTGTTACAAGTACTTGTTGTTTTCTAATGGCAGTTATATCTGCAAATTTTGCATTAATTCTTAATCGCATGGCTAATAGGTGACTAGGTTTAGAACCTTGGAAATACTGCTGTTGTCTTGTGCTGCGTATTTGCATTTCCGATTTTTGTCTGTATATTGCATTGATCTCTGTTTTTAGAATGTTAACTTGATTTTCTAGTCTAGTTGAGTTGTTGTATTTTAAAGAATTAAATAACGTTGAGTAAAGCGTTTCCATTTCAGACAGTTTTGTGCATTGATTTTTGCGCAAAATGGAGGAAAATCTATCCGTGAAATCCTTGATCATACCCTTTACCGACATCCATATTATTCTGGGGTCTTGCACCGCATTTGCATTATCCCGTAGGAATACTGTGAGAGCTTCTTTGAGTTGTGTAATGAATTCCTTGTTGTTAAGCAGCATAGTATTAAAACGCCATCTTGGGGCCCGGGAAGATAGTATACCAAATGTTGCTTTTAGGATTAAATAACAGTGATCTGAAAGCGCATTGGGTATCATTTCCACTTCATATTTATCAAATAGTCTCGGGGATGCAAAGACGTAATCAATTCTGGATAATGTGTTGTGTCTCGCCGATCGACAGGAGTACTTTCGGGTCGTGGGATTAAGTGAACGCCATAAATCAATTACCCCTGTAGTCTTTGACCAATCTTTTAATGCTTTAGATGAATTTTTTTGTTCGCTGGAAAAGGCAAGGTAAGATTTGTCCATCCTTGGATTCCAAATGGCATTAAAATCCGCACCTATTATAAATGAGTACTCGGGATGGTTTAACATTTCAACGGTTAGTGAAGTGAAGAAACCCACTTCGTACAAATTTGGGGCATATACCGCTGCCAACGCTATTTTCCTGTTATTATGTACAATCCTAGCTATAGTTATACGCCCCTCAGCATCCGACCATACCCCTTTTAATTCGATATTTAATTTACGTCTGACGACTATGGCTACACCTCGAGTTCTTGTACCAAAAGAAGAGTGACTAATATTATGGTATATGTTATCCGCTAACGTATCTATGTCTTCCTCTAAAATGTGCGTTTCGCTTAGTAGAGCCACGTCCACATGTTCTTTTTTCATCAGTGTGAGCACGCTTTTGCGTTTGTGTTGTTTGTTTATCCCACCGGTGTTCCATATCATTATATTCAAACTAGCCATAATCTATGCATGTTTTTGTGTAGTTTTTGGTAATGCTTCTGGAGTGCGAAGCTACAATAGATGTACATCCAATTAATGAGGTCCCGTTGAGAGCCGAGCTTAAAAACATATATATATACAAATAAAAATCCCCTATTTTCCCCTCGCCCAGAGAGTCGTACAGGCCTGTGTTCCAAAAACACATCCTCCGCGTATGACTTTCTCCCTTAGTCCACCGGATTGCCCAAACTGAGCATTGTAATCCTAATCTTCCTATGCTAATTGCCATAGGATCTAACATTTTCATTCTAATACAATAGAATGTCGCTTTTGGTCTTGCACCTTCCCTTACTGTAATGAAATATTGTGAAAAATGAAAAAAAAGAGAATAAACTTTCATCGACATATTCATTTGAACCCTCTACTAACATGTAGGAAAGTCAGGAAAAAGGAAAAGATTGTAGAGAAATATTGACACCTTAATGTGAAGAACAATGGAAAAGAACAATGTAAGTTAAAAGAAAGAGAAAAAATAGAATAATAAAAAAAAAGATAAAGATAAGGAGTGAGAGATAGAATAATACTCAACGTGGAGAAGCCACTAGAACCGAATTAAGTGATTAGATAAAATAGAAAAGCAGAGCCTTTTAGAGCTTCAATGTGCCAGTCTCTTCATCAGTGGAGTGATTACTTAAATTGTTAGAATAACCTTGTTGTGTTCATACGTTTAGGTGTGGTTGATTTTTAAAGTATTATTAAGGACTGATTGAACTTCAGTCAATTGATTATATGCTATGTTTATACACACCGGATGTTTAATGTTAGAGTTGCAGGCCTTCGTTGTCATGGTGCATTATATTCTAGAAGGTTGTAGAATACACTAGTACTAATAGACTGTTGTTGTCTAGTTTTTGATCACATGGTGTTTCCCTTGTTCTACATTCTTGCATGTCAAAACATTTCAGGATCTTTTCCACATATCTCTTCTGGGAAATATTTACACAATTGGCAGACTGTTCAAAGTCCATGCCTAGAAAATGTTTTAACCTTCCAAGGTCTTTCATTTTGAATCTGGTAAATCATCCACTTCTGTATTTAAACATAGAATCCACTTCTGTATTTAAACATCTGTATTTAAACATGTAATCCACTCCGGTATTTAAACCTGGAATCTACTCCTCCTGTATTTAAACATGGAGTATCCTCCTTCTGCATTTAAGCATGTAGCCACCCTCCTTCCGTATTTAAACATGGAGTACCCTCCTTCAGTATTTAAACATTTAGCTACGAACCTTGGCTTTGTACTCGTGGCCTTCAATACCTTCCTTGATTGAGTATACCCATTTCCCTCCCACTGTCTGTCTGCCCTCTGGTAACTTGGTTAGAGTAAAGGTGTGGTTGTCCTCTAGGGACCTCATCTCCTCATCCATCGCTCTCTCCCATTTACTTGATTCAGGGGACACTATGGCCTCTTTAAAGGTCTGAGGTACTCCACTGACTACTCTGTAGCAGTAATCAATGCTGGTAAGTGTACTGTCATCCTCGTCACTTTCTCTCCGGGCATAGTCTGTCAGATACTTTGGGGGTTTGTGTTCCCTTGAGGGATACCTCCCACTGCTTGGGGCATGTGACGTCACCCTCGGGTGCTCCTCGTCATCGTCCTCTGGGGGTTGCTGACTGTCTGCACGACCGTGCTAAGTACACTAGGCTGAGGTGTCTCTGTTTCTTCACACCTTACTCTGGAGTCCAGCTCTGGCTCCTCTGTCTGTGTCTCGTTCTCACATGTTGTCTTTGTGACAAACTTGACTAGCCTGTGTTTCTGCACTCTCCCTTTACCGGGATAATAAACTAGGAAAGCGGGGCTTCCTTTGTCGTGCCCTACAAAGAGTCCTTTTTCACATCTGGACTCGAACTTTCCTCTGTCCTGCTGGTAAGCATAACACACTGATCCAAATTGGTGCATTCTAGCTAGATTACACTTCTTTCCGGTCAGTGCTGTATACGGGGTGGTGCCCGTGTGCTTATTAAAGCACCCGTTTCTGGTGTAAGCGGCTTCTTGCACCGCATAATGCCATACTCTTAGGTAAGTTACTATCTACTAGCTCAGGGGTTCCCAAACTTTTCAGGCCGGGACCCAGAAAATAAGGCGTCAGAGAGCTGTGGCCCAATGCACATCGTCAGGCTTTTTTTTTTTTTTTTGCCAGGCGACCGACTTTTTAAGCCAAATATCACTTCACTCCTATTAAGTTAGTTCAAGTTAGTTATTCATTTATATGTGCTATTTATGAGAGGGCTAACTTGTTGCAAAATAATAATGATAATAATAATAGCCTCATTAAAATACTATTGTTGCTTCGGTTGTTTTCAGCGTTTTATGTGCATAATCTGTTATTTAGTTTGGATGTTAGGGGACACACACACATTTTACACTGTACATTGGAATACTGACAAAGCCTTACTTGGTCATTTACTGTACAACTAGGTTAGGACATTTGTAGGGGCCAGTTTCGAATTGCAGTCTCACGTAGGTGTTTTTTGAGAGTGTTTTTGAAAGTGGGTAGTGATTCACATTCCTTTACAGCTTTAGGTAGGGCGTTCCACATTGATGTGGCATAATTGCTAAACGTGTTTAGTCCCTTGTTTGAGCCGAATCTGGGTTTTACATGATTTGTGGAGCTCCCTCTGGTGTTGTGATCGTGGTATTCACTGACCTTTGGGAAGTATTTTGACATGTACATGGGTACCTTGGTCGCGTAGTGTATCTTGTAGACCAGGCCCATTGCAAGTTGCTGTACTCTGTCGTCTACTCTAAGCCATCCTAGGTTGTCAAAGTGGGCAGGGGTGAGGTGGGTTCTAGGAGTCAGGTCAAGCAGTAGTCTGACTAGCTTGTTTTGAGATGTTTGTAATTTGTTTTTTAGTGCCTTTGAGGTGCTTTGGTACCATGAGGTGCAAGCATAGTCGTAGTACCCTTGAATGAGTGCTCCTGCTAGAGCAGGGGTGTCAAACTCATTTTCACAGAGGGCCACATCAGCATTATGGTTGCCCTCAAAGGGCCAAAGACCGTATAAATGTTAATGTAATGTAAAATAAATGTAGCTACTCATTTACATATTGTTAAACATGTTGTTTCTGTATTTATTACTTATTCAAGTTATACATATTGCATATGCATTTGCATAGATGTAAAAATATATGTTAGCTTATGTTATTTTAACAAATAATTTTAGTTGATCAGAACCCCATATTACTCCATCAATCAATGATCAAACCATTCAAGTAAATAACAAAGAAGAATATCATCAAATACAAGCTATGACATTAAGTTTGTTCAAAACCTTTTTGTCACGGTCAAGAGGGGCAGAACTAACAACTGTGAGCTGCAAAGAATGCGTGGGACAGATGTAGCAGATGTTACAAAAACAAATGGCTGCACACAACCTTGCAGAGGCCATACATCCAACTAATGGAAGATAGTTTAATTAACTTTAATTAACAGATTGCAGAATGGGTACAGTACAGTACAGCTCAATACACACAATTGTTAAGGGGATGCAGACCAGAGAAAGACTTTCGACTTGTTTACATCAGGGTCCCCCATTTTCAATTCGTAATGAAATTGCTATTATGTGTCTGCATGAACACACAACTGTAACTGTACTCAAAATTAACAAAATAAGGGTTGTCTCAGTTCACAACTATATTGGTCAAGTTTTGGGTGGGACTTGTTTGCGTCCCTACAGCTTCTTATTCAATTGAGCGAGATGCTCGGTTATGTCACACAGCCAGCTTGCATCTGACAGTTCAGACAATATTTCTTCAACCCTTTGTTACCTATTCCGCCTGGATCTTTTTTGTATTTTGGGCTGTAAAATTGTCAAAGAATGTCTGAGGAGTAAGTGCTTTTGGCTTTTTTCCTTTGTTACTTCATCAATACCTCAGATGTTCAACTGTGAGGTTTCTGCCCTTGCTCACTTACTCGCTCTGTTCCTTTAAACCACCTCGCTCTGTTTTCCATTTGTTTCTGTTAATCATTTCATTCCCCCATTCACACGCTTCTTCCCAGAGACGTCGTTGATTGGTTCTCTCCCGTCCACACGCTTTTCAATCACATTCCCCAGCTGTCACTGCTTGTCAATCAATCAATCCCGTATTATTTATACCCCGTTTCCCCACTCAAGTTTTGTTGGATCGTTTTGATATTTTTCTGTTTGCATTCGCCGTTCCTGCTGCTGCTGTTGTTCCCTGTGCTTTACCTCCAGGATATCCAAGAAGCCTTCCTCTTGGACACCTTTTTCCCGTGGCGACGCGCTCGCTCCGCTGCTGTTCCAGCGCTCTTTACGCACAACGCCTGGGTGAGTTTTTAATGACTGTCTTTGATCAAATTACGTTTTCGTGTGTTTTTATAACACTGAAGATTACCACCTTTTTATCAGACAGTCACTCACCCAGCGGTTGCCTTTTTGATTGTTTCACTGGGATAATATTTTGACCTAACATCTCCCACTGTGTGTTTTTCACACCGAAGATATTATCACATTGGATTGTATTTTGGACTTCGCTCTCTGTGTCTATTTTTGCACCGAAGATATTTTTCACTTGGGATTGTGTTTTGGAACATTGCTCACTGTGTGTGTTTACACGAAGATTTGTTCACTTGGATAACTTTTGTTTTTGGGTACAAGTCACCTCTCCTGTTCTCCTGCTCGTTCTACCTGCACCCTGTGTTGACTCGCTCCCTCTCTCTCTCTCTCGGTCCCGCATCACCTCGGAGATTCTGCCGAGAGAAGTCTGCAGAGCGGCTCTGACGTCAGCATCTGCTACCCCCTACTACCACCTCGGGAGAAGCTGCAGAGCAGCAGAACATTACGATCCAACCAAAATGACGACCCCAGCCGACACAGAGAGGGTCAGAACCGCACTTGCTAATCAAGTCGAGTTGACCAGGGATCACAGTCACCAACTAGAGAGGGCTGCGGCTGCGGTGCAGGATCTCAGGGAACAGGTCCTGCCTATTCAAGGGTCAATGGCCGCTCTGGCGGGACAACAGTCCGGTATTCTCGCTCAGCTTCACTCGCTGAGCGACACCGTTAATGCTTTACTTCCCTCACATCCTTCAGGAGCATTCACCGCAGCCCCAGCAGATCCCGCACCTCGGGAACCCCGTCTCTCCGTCCCACGGCTGTTCGACGGCAATCCCGAGGAGTGTGCCACATTCATCATGCAATGTGAGTTGGTTTTCCGTCATCAACCAAGCCGTTTTACTGCTCGAGGGTCCCAAGTGGCTTATATGACGAACTTGCTTTCAGGCCATGCTGCCCAGTGGGTCACTTCCTCCTGGGCAATGGATGCAGATTTTGTTTTCTCCTATCCAGACTTCGTGGCGGAGCTCCGCAGAGTGTTCCACCATCCAGCCCGAGGTCTGGACCCCGGAGCCCGGTTGGGGACTTTCCGACAGGGGAGCGGCAGGGTGACGGACTATGTCCTGGAGTTTCGACTGGCGGCGGTGGAGAGTGGATGGAACGACCCTGCACTTCGCCTAACTTTCCTGAGGGGGCTCAGTGACGCAGTCCGGGACCAGCTCGCTACCCGGGAGTTGCCCGACTCCCTCGAGGACCTGTTTAGCCTCGTCATCCGCATCGACGGACGCCTCCTGGAGAGAAGGCGCGAGAGGACCCGACTGTTACCTCCTGAGGTACCCCGGATTCCCCGGACGCATGACGTCACTCCTGGACGCCCTGTCCTCAACACTACTGGTGGTAGCAGGCCTCCCCGTTCGGTTCACGAGGAGGAACCCATGCAGCTGGGACGCTCTCATCTGAGCCAGGCGGTGCGTGAGGCAAGGCTCAGGTCCGGTCTCTGCCTCTACTGCGGAGGTGCGGGACACCGAATCGCCGACTGCCCCACCCGGCCAAAAGATCAGGCTCGCCGAGACCCCGGGAGATCCTGGTGAGCCGTTTTTCCCATTCCCAGCGCCGCGCACCACCTGACCATCTGATGAGCGTCACCCTGGCCTGGGGGGACCAACGTGCCACGGTGGAGGCCCTCATCGACTCTGGGGCAGACGAGAATTTCCTCGACTTCGAGTTCGCTACCCGAGCCAACATTCCACTTGAGGACCTTGTGAGGCCCTTGGAGATCTTCTCGTTGGACCAACACCGCCTGGCCGACATCTCTCAACGCACCGGCCCAGTCGTGCTGACCATCGCTGGGAACCACGTCGAGAGAATCCAGTTCCTCATCACCCAATCCCCCCTTGTCCCGGTGGTCCTGGGTAGGCCCTGGCTTGCGCTGCACGAGCCCCACATCGCCTGGTCCTCCGGTACCATCAAGGGCTGGAGCTCCTCCTGTCACGCCCTGTGTCTGCAGGCGGCGTCCTGTCCCCCGCCCCGGAGGCCCGCTGGTGAGTTGCCTCCGGACCTCTCGTCCATACCTCCCGAGTACCACGACCTCTTGGAGGTTTTCAGTAAATCCAGGGCTCAGGCCCTTCCACCTCACCGCCCCTATGACTGCGCCATCGACCTCCGCCAAGGGGCTCCCCTTCCCGGCAGCCGCCTCTACAGTCTGACCGTTCCGGAGAAGAAGGCGATGGATCTCTACATCTCTGAGTCATTGGAAGCAGGACTCATTCGGCCTTCCTCCTCCCCGGTGGCGGCCGGTTTCTTCTTTGTTGGTAAGAAGGATGGGGACCTGCGACCCTGCATTGACTATCGTCAGCTCAACGAGATCACCATCAAGAACAAGTACCCTCTACCTCTCATGAGCTCCACCTTCGAGCCACTGACCCAGGCCTCGTTCTTCACCAAGCTGGACCTCCGGAGTGCCTACCATCTTGTCCGTATCCGTGAGGGCGATGAATGGAAGACCGCCTTCAAGACCCCCAGGGGCCACTACGAGTACCTAGTGATGCCGTTCGGCCTCACCAACGCCCCGGCGGTATTCCAGGCACTCATGAACGACGTCCTTCGTGACATGCTGGAGGTGTTCGTGGTGGTGTACCTGGACGACATTCTCATCTTCTCCAGGACCCTCGAGGAACACATCCAGCATGTCCGCCGTGTGCTGGAGCGCCTCCTCCACAATCGGCTCTTCGTCAAGGCGGAGAAGTGCCGTTTCCACTCCGACTCCGTCGACTACCTGGGCTTCATCGTTGAGAAGGGCTTGACCCGAGCGGATCCTCGCAAGATCCAAGCTGTGGAGGATTGGCCTGAACCCACCACTCGGAAGGAGTTACAGAGTTTCCTCGGGTTCGCCAACTTCTACCGAAGGTTCATCCGGAACTACAGTCAAGTGGCGGAGCCACTTACCAAGCTGACCTCCCCCGCTCTGCCGTTCGACTGGTCCCCAGCGGCATGCGCTGCATTCCGCTCCCTCAAGAAGAGGTTCACTTCCGCCCCTATCCTGCTCCACCCTGACCCCAAGAGACAGTTCATTGTGGAGGTGGACGCCTCGGATACTGGCCTGGGCGCTGTCCTATCCCAACACTCTCTTTCGGACCAGAAGGTGCATCCTTGCGCCTTCTACTCGCGTCGCTTCCTCCCTGCCGAGAGGAACTACGACACCGGCAATCGGGAGCTGCTGGCGGTCGTGGCTGCGTTGGAGGAGTGGCGTCATTGGCTTGAGGGTGCCGAGGAGCCTTTTACCATCTGGACGGACCACAAGAACCTGACGTTCATCCGCGCTTCCAGGCGCCTCAACGGTCGGCAGGCGAGATGGGCCAGTTTCCTCAGTCGGTTCGACTTCTCGCTGACCTTCCGCCCCGGTTCCCGCAACACGAAGGCCGACTCCCTGTCCCGGTTACACTCCAAGGGGGCTCCACCCTCTGAGGACCCTACTCCCATCCTCCCGGAGGCCCGAGTGGGTGGAGCCATCACCTTGGGCATCGAGGGTGTGGTTAGGCATGCCCTACGCTTCCAGCGTGCTCCTAGCAACGTCCCTATGCATCGTCTCTTCGTCCCCGACTCTGCCCGGTCCCGGGTACTGCTTTGGGGCCATACCAGCCGGTTCGCCTGCCACCCTGGCGTCCATCGCACGTTCTCCTTCCTGGCTCGTCGTTTCTGGTGGCCCACCATGCGGAACGACGTCAAGGAGTTCGTATTGGCCTGCGCGGTCTGTGCCCGCAGCAAGGCCTCTCACCAGGCACCCTCCGGGCTCTTGCAGCCACTTCCCGTTCCGAGCCGTCCGTGGTCACATGTGGCGCTGGACTTCGTCACAGGTCTGCCCTCCTCCCAGGGGAACACCTGCCTTCTGACCGTGGTGGATCGATTCAGCAAGGGGGTTCACCTCGTGGCCCTTTCCAAGCTTCCCTCGGCGGCCGAGACGGCGGACCTCCTGACTCACCACGTGTTCCGCCTTCATGGGTTTCCCCAGGACATCGTCTCTGACCGGGGGCCCCAGTTCACCTCCCAGGTATGGCGGGCCTTTTGCAAGGGATTGGGGGCAACGGTCAGTCTTTCCTCTGGTTATCATCCCCAGACTAACGGGCAGACGGAGAGGATGAACCAGAGCGTGGAGTCTGCTCTTCGGTGTGTGGCAGCCGAGAGACCGGCATCCTGGAGCCGTTTCCTTCCCTGGGTTGAATACTCCATCAATTCTATGGTCAGTTCCGCCACCGGCCTCTCACTTTTTGAGGTTTCCCTGGGCTACCAACCCCCTCTTTTCCCCGCACAGGAGGCGGAAGTGGCAGTTCCCTCCATGCAGGTCCACCTCGACCGCTGCCGACGAGTTTGGGAGATCACCAGGACCGCGCTGCTCCGGACATCTGAGCGAGCCTGTCGTGGTGCCGACCGGCGCCGGGTTCCTGCGCCGACTTACCGCCCTGGGCAGAGGGTGTGGCTCTCCGCAAAGGACCTGCCGCTACGGTCCTCGGCCAAGAAACTCAACCCCCGTTTCGTCGGACCTTTCGAGGTCCTGAAGGTACTCAGTCCGGCGGCCCTGCGCCTGAAACTTCCTGCGTCCATGTACATCCACCCCGTGTTCCATGTCTCCCGGGTTAAGCCCGTCTCCCTGAGTCCCCTTATGCCTCCAGCTCCTGATCCTCCGCCTCCCGTGTTGGTGGATGGTCACCCCCAGTGGCAGGTCCGCCGGTTGATGGGTGTTCGTCGGCGGGGCCGGGGGTTCCAATACCTGGTGGACTGGGAGGGTTACGGCCCTGAGGAGCGTAGCTGGGTCTCCCGGCAGCTCATCGTGGATCCCAGCTTGATCACTGACTTCCATCGTGCCCATCCTGACGAGCCGGGTCGGCCTGGTCGCCGGGTGGCTCCCGTGGAGGAGGGGGTACTGTGAGGTTTCTGCCCTTGCTCACTTACTCGCTCTGTTCCTTTAAACCACCTCGCTCTGTTTTCCATTTGTTTCTGTTAATCATTTCATTCCCCCATTCACACGCTTCTTCCCAGAGACGTCGTTGATTGGTTCTCTCCCGTCCACACGCTTTTCAATCACATTCCCCAGCTGTCACTGCTTGTCAATCAATCAATCCCGTATTATTTATACCCCGTTTCCCCACTCGAGTTTTGTTGGATCGTTTTGATATTTTTCTGTTTGCATTCGCCGTTCCTGCTGCTGCTGTTGTTCCCTGTGCTTTACCTCCAGGATATCCAAGAAGCCTTCCTCTTGGACACCTTTTTCCCGTGGCGACGCGCTCGCTCCGCTGCTGTTCCAGCGCTCTTTACGCACAACGCCTGGGTGAGTTTTTAATGACTGTCTTTGATCAAATTCCGTTTTCGTGTGTTTTTATAACACTGAAGATTACCACCTTTTTATCAGACAGTCACTCACCCAGCGGTTGCCTTTTTGATTGTTTCACTGGGATAATATTTTGACCTAACATCTCCCACTGTGTGTTTTTCACACCGAAGATATTATCACATTGGATTGTATTTTGGACTTCGCTCTCGGTGTCTATTTTTGCACCGAAGATATTTTTCACTTGGGATTGTGTTTTGGAACATTGCTCACTGTGTGTGTTTACACGAAGATTTGTTCACTTGGATAACTTTTGTTTTTGGGTACAAGTCACCTCTCCTGTTCTCCTGCTCGTTCTACCTGCACCCTGTGTTGACTCGCTCCCTCTCTCTCTCTCTCGGTCCCGCATCACCTCGGAGATTCTGCCGAGAGAAGTCTGCAGAGCGGCTCTGACGTCAGCATCTGCTACCCCCTACTACCACCTCGGGAGAAGCTGCAGAGCAGCAGAACATTTCATTCCTTGCTTGTATTCCAGTCTTGTTTAGACTCTTCCTATTTCTGTGCTGTTTAATTAGTCTCAATAAACAAGCCCCTGTTTTTGGCAACTCTGAATCCTACTCTCTTGTGTCGTTGCGTTTGGGGTCGGTGTCAAACCATAACATCAACACACATGTATGTGTAAGAATGTGTAATAACTAAGGCTGTCAAAGCTTTATTAACGCATTAATCCACAATAATTTTAACGCCGCTATTTTTTAACCCAAGATTAATGTAAAAAAAACGTTTTTTTTTTTTTTTTTTTTTTTTTTTAGAGCTCTTGGGGGGCCACATCAAATGACGTGGCGGGCCGCATTTGGCCCGCGGGCCATGAGTTTGACACCTATGTGCTAGAGTCTTCAGGGTATTCTTGTTTACCAGAGAGGAGATCCGGTACAAGAATCGCGTTCGTTGGTTGACTTTTTTTTATGGATGCCATTTTGTCACAGGAAAGATTAGCCTCTAGGATGGAACCCAGGTAGGTAATTTCATCTTTCCTTGTGATAATATTGTCACCCACTGTAACCGAGAAGCCGTCGGTCTTGCTGAGTTTGTTATTTGAACCGAAGAGAATGGACTCTGTTTTGCCCATGTGTAATGATAGTTTGTTATCAGCGAGCCATATGCAGATTTTGCCTAGTTCCGAGCTGAGGGCCTTTTCAACCTGTAACTTGTTCTTGTCAGAGACCAGCAGGGCTGAGTCGTCCGCAAACAGGAACAAGTTGCAGTCACAAGCTGACGAAATGTCATTTGCATAAATTAGGAATAGTAGCGGTCCTAGTATGCTTCCTTGTGGAACACCACAGCTCACTGTGAGGGGGGGGGATAGGGTACCGTTTACCTCCACCATCTGTTCCCTCCCCTCCAGGTAGGATTGTATCCAGCTCACTGATAAACTATCAAAACCAATTGCTTTTAGCTTGTCAATCAGAATGGTGTGATTGACAGTGTCGAAGGCCTTTTGTAGGTCCAGCATGACCATGCCGCAGTATTTGCCCGCGTCCACCTCTTGTTTGATGTGGTCGTTCAAGTAGAGAAGGCATGTGTCAGTGGAGTGGGATGTTCTGAAGCCAGATTGGAATTCGTAGATTAGATTTTTTTCCGCAAGGTACTTTTCGATCTGTTCGTATACTATTTTTTCCATGACTTTCGAGATGGATGTAAGGATAGAAACAGGGTGGTAGTTGCCCGGGTCTAATTTGCTGCCCTTTTTGTGCAGGGGTGTTACTCTCGCAATTTTGAAGTCCTTGGGGACGTGTCCCTGTTTTATGGAGAGGTTTATTATGTGTGTGATGACTGCTGCTGAGTCTCTGAGGAATTTGGAGGGGATGTTGTCATGGCCAGTGGCCTTGTTTGGTTGGAGGGCGCTCAGTTTTTTGAGTACCTCATCTGTAGTTACCATTTCCAGTTTGAAGTCGTCTTTGTGGACGCCTAGGTTCTTGTAGTATGCTACTATGTGTTCTACCCCATACTGCCCTGAGTGGGAGGGTAGTTTGTTTACCAGTGTTGTGGCTATGTTTGTGAAGAAAGTGTTTAAGTAATTGGCTACATCCAGCTTGTCTGTGATGAGCGTGTTGTCCGTCTTTATGTTTATGTTTGAGAACCTGGTTTTAAGTTTTTTACTGCAGCCTAGTTGATTGTTGAGTAATTTCCAAAGTTCACATGGTTTATTTTTGTTTTCCTCGGTTTTGTCATTGATGACATTTTTTTTAGCAGTTTTGATCATGGAGTTTACGTCATTTCTTAGTCTGTTTCTTTCTAGTTTGAGTTCAGTCACGTGGTCTTGGAGTTCACTGCTCGTGCTTTTGGTAAGCTTTGACTGACTTTTACGAAACTCAGAGCATTTTTTGTCTCTGGCTTTCATAGCGGTCAGTATTTCAGTGTGCATCCATGGCTCAGCGCGATTTTTTACCCTGGTGGTTCTTAGGGGGGCCATGTTGTTTAGTATTGATGAAAATTTGGTTTTGAAGCCAAGCCAAGTTTCTTCAACCAGTGTACCATTGAGTTCATCTGACCAGTCCAGACTCTCCAGTTCAAGGTTAAAGGCCTCGCTAGAGTAGGTTTTGAGGTATCTAGATGTGACTGTTTTGTGACAGCCAGCCTTTAGTTTTAGCTTTTTGCGGGTACAGAATATCATATAATGATCACTTAACCCACATGCTATAACCCCTTTATTGGAGATCTTGGACTTGTCAGAGGTCAGTATGAGGTCAATGGTAGTCTGAGTTGATTCACATACCCTTGTGGGTTGGGTGATTAGCTGGCTGAGGCCGTGCAGATCACAAAACCTATTGAAGGATTTGAAGACGGGTGCATCTTTTTGTTGCATATCCGTGTTCCAATCCCCAATAAGAATATTTTCAGCATCCTCAGCTCCAGCTAAGCACACATCCAGAGTATCATAAAAGCCAGTTTGATCTGGCGGTCTGTATATTGTGCCGACTAGAACAGATTTTGCCCTTTCAAATAGTATTTCCACCCATACGGTTTCAATTGTCTCATGATGAAGGTCAGTACGGGTAATGAATTTGGTGTCCTTATGCATGTACATACAAACACCACCTCCATACTGGTTTCTGTCATTACGGACTATAGTATAGTTCTCTAACTCTATTTCAGGGTCTGTTACAGATGGGTCAAGTTTAGTTTCAGTAAAGCATATTATGTCTACCTTACCGCTCATAAACAGGTTTCTTATTTCATCCAGCTTATGCTTTATGCTGTTTACATTCAGGTGAAAAATGTGTAGTCTGTGATTGGAACTCTCTATTTGTGAACTCTGTTCCGTTGTCGGACCTCAAGCATCTTATGTTACCATAAGGGTCTACGTCTGCCAGGAATTTCTCTGTGGCCTGGAGTGTGTCACTCTTTGCTTTGAGAAAGTAAACAAACACTGCCCCTGTACACACATCTGTAAAAGACTGTACATATCTAAAGCCTCCTATGGACTCGTTGCTTACTGGACCGGCTAGATCTGTGTTAACTAGCGCAAGTGGTACCTTTACTTTTTCTGTGGGATTTCTGTTTCTCGATTGAGTAAACTTCCCCTTTATGCACACTACACATTCTCTGTCAGGTCTACGCTTTTCACATTCAATGTGCATGCCTTCTGTCTAGGGTGACCAGGTCAAAATGGTTCAGTCGCAGGACAGCAGCACTGCTTTTGCGGGACAATGCGGGACACGTATTTATTATTTAAATGCCTTTATTTCATATTCGACGCAGACGGTAGGCTATATATAGCACATTTTGTTATTAATCTTATTAAACTGTATAGATGCTTCACCAATCACCCTCTCAGCCGCTACTGTCTATGTCACCAACATCTTTATTTAATCACACTTTCATCATTAAGCAGGTAACCATCAATATTGGTAAGCTGATAAAATCACTCCATTAATCCTATGCAAACAGGAATATGTGCACTCCAGGGAACATTGGCGTTTTGTGACAGAGGAGGAGGGGAGTCTCACCCACTGTACAACGTGCTCCATTATTACTGTACGACTTAAGTTCTAAACCTGTCTCCGGGAAAGTGCACAGTCACAGTGTCAGGGTCTGTGTCTTCACAACAAGCATCAGTGCAGCACAAGATGACACACTATAGCCACTGCGCCACCAACACTGATAATAATAATAATAACGGGATACCAACTGGTGACAATGAAGGCATTTGAGACACTCACCTCCGGTTTTGGGGATATTAGCCTCCGGATTCTATTGCCCCCTTCCCTCTGGACAGTGTCCCGGCGATACTACCCGTGTATTCTGTTATTAACAAACCGGCAGATGATCGATTTCCTAGAAGTCTGAGTATTGATCTACAATGATAAGATAGTCCTTTCCCGCATATGAGAAAACGTCCATGCTTACTGCTTGCCACGGGCGTGCTGGTATGTCATGCGACATCATAGATTCCTTCTGCTGGACCCGTGCATACTCGTTGCATGCGGAGCAGTTTGCCACAAAGTCCTTTATTTCCGCTCTCATGTTTGGCCAGAAAAGGGTATCCCTGGCCCGCCTGTAACATGCCTCCCCACCAATGTGGCTAGTGTGTATGCGTTTGAGCAGTTCAGACCTCATGGCTTTTGGTATAATGACACACTGTCCCCTGTATAACACCCCATCTTGAACACTCAGCTCGTCTCTGAAGGGCCAGTATTCCCGCACTGCCAGCGGGGTGTCCTCTTTAAAGTCTGGCCAGCCACTGAGAATCACAGACGCCAGCTCCTGGAGCACATTATCTGTCTCTGTGTGCTGCACAATCTGGCCAAATCTAAAAGCTGTAACATTCAGGTGCTGCGCCTGGTCCAGTTGTGAATACTCTGCCTGGGTGCTGTCCACAGCGCACACAGCATGCTGCTCGTACGGGGTGTCAGACCCATGGCACGGCAGGGTGGCCCTGCTCAGGGTGTCGCTGACATACATCTCGGGGCCAGGCTTGTAGACCACATCAAGATTATAGTTCTGCAGCTGCAGCAACATACCCTGGAGACGTTTCGGTGCACTCAGGAGGGGCTTCTTGAATATTGTGATCAGCGGCTTATGGTCAGTCTCTGCGGTGATAGTGTTCCTGCCATATAGGTACTGGTGGAATCTCTGGCAGGCGAAGACTATGCTCAGACACTCTTTCTCGATCTGAGCGTAGTTTTGCTCTGTCTGCGTCAGTGCCCTCGAGGCGAAAGCCACGGGCTGTCCCCCTTGCAACAAACAGCCCCCCAGCCCGGTCATGCTGGCGTCGCTCTGGATCGTAACAGGCTTTGTGATGTCGTAATATTTGAGTACAGGTGTGCTGGTGACCATTCGCTTCACTTCACGCACCGCATCTTCGTGTTTTGGCATCCAATGCCACATGACGTCTTTATCCAAGAGCCTGCGGAGCGGCTCACTGACTTCAGAGAGTTTTGGCAGAAACCTTGCTAGATACGTCACAAATCCAATAAAACTCTGCACCGCTTTCACGTCTGTGGGCGTCGGCATTTCCAGCACGGCACGTGTTTTCTCTGGGTCAATTTTCAGTCCCTCCGCAGACAGTATGTGGCCGTGGAAGTGTACGGCCTTGAGTTTGAATTGCAGCTTGCGCTCACTCAGCCTGAGTCCCACTGCTCTGCATCGTTCCATGAGAGCACTCAAGTTTTTGTCGTGGTCCAGTTCGGCTTCGGCATCCGTATCGCCACATCCGACCACCAGGATGTCATCAGCGATCGGTTCGATACCGGCCAAGCCCGTTAGCAGCTCATGTTGTTTGCACTGATATATCTCAGGCGCAACAGAGACTCCGAAAGGGAGCTTGAGCCATCTCATCCGACCCCACGGCATCCAAAAGGTCGTCAGACGGCTGCTCTCGTCGTCAAGTTTGCACTGTAAAAAGGCATCGCGAGCATCCGCCAGTGTGAAGAGGCGGGCCTTTGGCAACTTGTACAACACATCTTCCAGTGTAGGCATATGGTAGTGAGACCTCCGCAGCGCTTGGTTGAGAGACTTCGGGTCAATACAAATCCTTATTTTATCTGGCTTTGCCACCGTCACCATGTTACTTATCCATGGTGTGGGCTCAGTCACGGGCGTAATGTTGCCGACCCTGACATGTCTGTCAAGTTCCTCCTTGACTCTCGCCTTCAGAGCCACTGGGATTTTCCTTGGTGCGCACTGCACCGGCACCACCTCAGGATCCAGCTCAAAATGGATCACTCCCGGGATCGACTCGATTGGGTCATTAAAAACGTCATGATAGTCCCTCAGCAGCTGAACTTTTCTGAGGGGCATAGGTGGACTTATATCAACTTTATTAAGTTCATCCGGAACCGTGAAGCTCACGAGGCCCAGACGTTCGCACGTGCTCCCCCCGAGAAGAGGCTTCTGCTCGGTGTCGACTACCTCAAATGTGAGATTGTGCTTTTCTCCCCGGATGACACATTCAGTGTGAAATTTTCCCAATGATGGCATGATTTCCCCAGAGTATAGTTTCAACCTGGCTGTGCTCTGGTGTAGCGCCGCTCTGGGTGACAGCTTCTCTTTAATCCTGCGGCCCATGACATTGCAGGTAGAGCCTGTGTCCAGCTGGCACTGCTGCCTTTTCTTATTTAGGCCTAGATTCACAAACCACTTGCGCCCCTGCTGGGCCTTTGCAGTATTTACACATTCAGTGACTTGAAACAGTCTATCATCTGTATCTGAGTATTCCTCCTTCTTGTCATCATCTTCAAGCACATTTATCTTTTTTACTCTGTCAGACCTGCTACCAGCCTGGCATACCTTGGCAAAGTAATTTGCTATGCCACATATCCGGCAGGTTTTACTATAGGCTGGGCACTGCTCTCTGCCCCGTTTGTGGCTCCCCCCACAATATTTACAGCTCCACTGGGGCTCCCTCTCCGCTGGCGCCGCCCTCCTTTGAAATGCGCGCCTCTCGCTCTGTCAGCGGCATTCACACTGTCTGTCTGCGCTGGCGGGGCCATCACCCTTATATGTCTCTCGGTCAGTTCAGCGAGCCGACAGATTTCAGTCGCCGCTAGTAACGTTAACTCACGTTCCCACAGTAAGCGCCTCCTGGTGCCTTCATTTGCGACACCCAACACAACAAGCCTGTCCCGAATCAGCTCGTCCTTCAGTGCCCGGTATTCACATGCTGACGCTCTCTCCTTCAGCCTCGTCAGGAAACAGTCTATTGGCTCATCAGTCTTCTGTTTGCAACATCCAAACATGTATCTTTCATAGATCACATTCTTCGCTGGCTTGAAATGATCCCTCAATGCGCGCAAAATATTAGCTGGGTCCTTACGTTGATCATCCGTCAACGTCAGTGGTGCAGTGCTGGTATAACGCGGTATAACGGCGTTTTACCTCGGTCACTGAGGCTGAAGTACGCGCAATCGCGCACGGATATGTTCCCGCGTGTACGCGCAGTCACGCACACAAAAATCCGCTGTTCCCATTCGTTGTAACTAAGTACCGGCTCGGCCCGCGGCCACCGTTTTTACATAACAAAAGCACAGGTAGAGTAGGCTGACCAAACGTCCTTTTTTGCCCGGACATGTCCTCTTTTCACGCCCTGTCCGGGGCGTCCGGGGGGTGTTTATTAATTCATCGAAATGTCCGGGGTTTCGCTGTTTTTCAGTTTCAGTTTCAGTTTCACGGCCCTTTGCGAGCATCTGAAGGCTCGGGGCTGCATTTTTCGCCGAACATATAAATTACCGAATAAAGCGCTATTCGTTGCCGTTCGAATGCCATCTGGATCGCCAAAATCCGTGCCTCGGTTCTCGAGTTACATGCCGATATGTCAGGCATGCGACTTTTTACATGGCATTATCCAACCGGACTCCCGGAGAAGCATGCAGCTGCAGAGCCGCAGAGCCAGTGGCGCTCTCTGGGCCGCGCGCTGACGGCCGCGCTGTGAGGCAATAGTATCCAGCTGCAGGACGAGAGCACCAACACTCTCAGGACCGCAACACTTTAAGGACCCACACTTTAAGGACCCTCGCTTCCATTGGCTGATTTGGGTCACATGACCGTCCCACCCAATGGCTGAATTGGAGTATTGCACTGCGGGATTGATTGATTGATTGATTGAAAACTTTATTAACAGATTGCAGAATGGGTACAGTACAGCTAAATACATACAATTGTTAAGGGGATGCAGACCAGAGAAAGACTTTCGTCTTGTTTACATCAGGGTCCCCCATTTTCAATTCATCATAACATATATGACATACACGACATACAGATAGACAGTACTGCTACATCTATACATTTATGACATATACCAGATTTGCAAATACAGTACTGTTTGGGATACAAAAGTTTCATACGCTGCTACCTTTTTCAGCTTCTCTATTTCAAGGCAAAAAAAATAAAAATAAAAATAAAATCTGTGCCAAAAAAAACGGTGCATGCGCACGCGCGTGGAGCGTTTGACCTACTGTCAATTTGCCACTGCACCACTGGTCAACGTGAGGCTGTGTGTATACACATGACGGCACTCACTTCCCATTAGCCGTCTCAGCGTGGCTGCTTGGACTGGCTTCGGCTTTTCATTCAGACCAGTACCTAGCAAAAAATCATCAAACTCTGCACTGAAAACATCCCAGTTCTTCGCCAAATCCCCAGACATGCGCATGCCCTCGGGCGCTGGGATGCTGTTGCTCGCCATGGCGTGGTTTTATTTATTATACGTTTATTTCTTTCGGAGCTCCCGCTTCTGACACCATGTTTCAGTATATCTTTTATTAAACTGAGGTTACAGCAGTGCGCATGTCCACACATCACATCCGGTCAAGCACCACTAGGTGTCCCTCTAACACAGGTGTTATAAGATTATGGTCTGTTCCTTTAAGAGGGAGGCACCCACGCATACAGGTCAGCTACGCAAGGAGCGAATATGTGATGAGACAGTGTGTACACAGGAAGAACAACAGAAGCAGGTAGCTTGTTGTGAGATATGTAACGTTAGTCAACAGCATGATATGAAGAATATAATGGAAATAAATGCACAGTCCTGAAGATAACGGTTTCCAGTGGTTTATTGTCACCACCACACATCAAGAGGGAATTACCCCGGAGTCCGGACAGTACGTTAATAATTACGTGACTGTACATGACCACTTCGGCCCTAGAGTGAAGATAACACTCTCCTGTACTCTTACTAAGGTTCGAGTTAACACAGAAAAAGGTAACATTGGGGGCTCGAGTCCGGGATATGAAAAATCCTGATTTCATCAATGAGTTGTAAACTATGGACACGTATAGTTAGCTCATGCTAATAGACGCACGAGGCAATTTCGTCAGTCAATGAACTGAGTTGAGAAGATGACGGCCCATGGAAGTAACGTTGACGGGGAAATGACCAACTATGAAGAGCAAGTGATCAACTACTCTAACCCATTCATGTTAACCCCCACAACTACAACCATGTACTCTCAGTCTGATGTCGCTAACCTGAGACGTGAAATGAAGTACCAACATGGACAAAGCCTCAACCCGTTCATAACAGAGGATCAGCTGCCCCCTACTGGTGCAATGTCAAACCCATTTACTGAATGAATGAATGAATGAATGAAAACTTTATTTAACAGATTGCAGAATGGGTACAATACAGTACGGCTCAATACATACAATTGTTAAGGGGATGCAGACCTGAGAAAGACGTTTGTCTTGTTTCCATCAGGGTCCCCCATTTTCAATTCATTTCAATTCATATAGACTGCACGTAATAAGCCATTGATAATGGCCAGTGACAATTACCCACATGCTCATCTGTCGTTGTCAAGCACAAACCCCTTTGCTCATATGAATGATCAAAGTATGAGAGACAGTGGCATTGAAATGCAGCAAAGTCATTATGGAACTGAGCCTCCCCATATGAATATGTTGTATGGACAAATGCATTCAATGACCATAGGAGATGCAGCTACCCATAACATTAACCCCTGCATTGCTGCTAAACCAGCAGCCTTTATGGAGAGCACACCTATGAACAATGTGACAGTCTATTCCCCACATATTGAACCTGCAACCCTGCTTTCCACCCCTGTGACACCGGGTGTGTGTTCCCGTCAGGTGCAGCCAGAGGGCGCTGTACACCACAGGCAGAGTACACCGGTCCATGGAGGTAATGAAGCTGTGACTTATGGCTATGATCAGTCCCATCGCAGGCGAGCAGGCTTCCATCCAAGTGGCCGGCTGTCCCGGCGTGTGCAGTACAACCTGTCTTCAGACAGCGAGGACGACAGTGTTCAGCGAGAGAGGATTCCTACACTACAACCGGGTCAGTATGATGGCACCACACCATGGAAGGACTTCTTGCAGCGCTTTGAGAGCTGTGCTGAGGCTAATCGCTGGTCAGAGAACACTATGGCTGTCCAGTTGAGGTTCTGTCTCATAGGTGCAGCAGGAGCAGTGGTCCACCGCAACCCAAGGTCAGCACGCTGGGACTACAGAGACATTGTTGAGGAGGTGGAGGTTGCTTATGGCCCATCATCAGAGTATGCAGTGGCTGTTGCCATCGAGTTAAGGCAACGAATCCGCCTGCCAGGTGAGGCACTACACATCTTGAGGGACGACATATATGAGAAAGTGTCTATTGCATACGCTGACCGTTCTGAAAAGGAGCAGGATGCAATCAGTGTTGAGGTGTTCACTAATGCTATGGGGGACGCCAACATTATTCAGAAGCTCCTAGAAGACCGACCTCGCACATTAGCCCAAGCTTACGACATTGCTCGTCGTTATGAAACTACCAGGAGAGCAGCTACCAGCGTTGCACAGCTCATGCAGACTGGAGCACGGAATGTAGATGAGCGGAGAACCAGAATGGCTATGGTGCGCGATTATGCCCACTCTGATGAAGCTGAGGGAAATAATGGTGCAGCACCAGCACCCACAAAGCAGAACCAGAACCACCCCGCGCAATACAAACAAAGGAGACAAAAAGATACAAATTGGGATAGCATCCGCTGTCACAACTGCTCGGGTATTGGACACATGTGGCGTAATTGCCACTCTCTAACAAACCCATCTAAGCTGCAGGCGGACACAGTTTTGAATGTCTCCAAAAACCAAAATGCACGCAGAGGGTCCAGTGGTAAAGGTGAGAGCCCAGAAATGTGTATCCACCTGCTGATGTATGACATGGAGATTTGTGCCATCTTAGACTCTGGGGCAGGGAGAAATGTGCTGCCTTTGCGATACTATAATTCTATCCACCCGGAGGTCAGACCACCTATCCAGCCATCAACTGTACAGTCCCTGCATGGCATTGGTCCTGGGAATGTCCCTGCTTTGGGTGAAGTTCACTTACCTGTTCAGATTGGCAGCCAGACTGTGGGTGTAGATTTCATACTTGCCGACCTGCCAGGCAGTGCTGAGGCCATCCTGGGCCATCCATTCTTAGAGCAGTCAAGAGCACATCTGGACTTTGGCAACCGAAAGATTGTGTTGTTCGGTGAACAAATACAATACTTCCATCCGGACAACAGGCCGAGAGCACATGCAGTAAGAGTAGCTCGCACCACAGTTCTAGCACCAGGACGTGAGTACATTATACCGGGAAATGCTCATTTCCGGACCCCTGTGAAAGGAGAGGTGATGCTATGCCCTACAAAAGGCTTTGTTGAGAAGCACCGATTGCTGGTGGCCCGGGTCTTAGTAGGAGCCCAGCCCAGTAAGAGTATACCAATCAGAGTATTTAACCCAGGAACCACTGATGTTACCATCAAGAAAGGAGCTTTAGCAGGGTTTCTCCAGTCTGTTGAGATAATGGAGCCCCCTACCATCATCACTGAATCCCAACAGTCCGACCGTGCCTTCCCCACCGTGCCAGAACATCTCACCACTCTGTACGCCCAGAGTTCCATTGAGCTAACTACCGGGGAAAAGTGCAGTCTAGCGAAGCTCCTGCAAGACTACGGCGACATCTTCTCTACAGGACCCACTGACCTAGGCCGTACTAACCTAGTGCAACATGACATTCAAACCCTGCCAGGTGTCCCAGTGAAACAACACCCCCGCCGCATGGCCCAGGAAAAACAACTGAATGCTGACCAGCAGATACAGCAGAGCCTCGAGACTGGACTCGCCCGTAACAGCCACAGCAGTTGGGCCGCGGCCATTGTCATGGTACGCAAAAAGGACGATACTTATCGTCTCTGTGTGGACTACAGGGCTTTGAATGACTGTACCATTAAAGATGCGTACCCATTACCTCGTATTCAAGATACTCTGGACACCTTATCCAGCGCCAAATGGTTCAGCACTCTGGACCTTGCATCTGGCTATTGGCAGGTGGAACTAACCCCCAGAGCACGCAAGGCCTCAGCATTCTGCAGCAGGAAGGGGCTCTTTGAGTGGAATGTCATGCCGTTTGGGCTATGTAACGCCCCAGCAACGTTTCAACGTCTAATGGACCGCGTCCTTGCTGGCATGCAATGGGAGACCTGCTTAGTATACTTAGATGACATCATTACACTGGGAAAATATGTACCAGAAATGCTGCAGCGGCTATCCCAGGTGTTTGACCGACTGCGCCAAGCCAAGTTGAAATTGAAACCAGCAAAGTGTTGCCTGTTCCAACGGCAAGTAGCCTACCTCGGGCACATCGTCTCCGAGCAGGGGGTCGCTACCGACTCACAGAAAGTCCAGAAAGTCAGAGAGTGGCCTACACCATCCGACGTCAGTGAGGTCCGCCAGTTTGTAGGCCTCGCGTCATACTACAGACGTTTTGTAAAAGACTTTGCTGCTGTCGCTCAACCTCTACATGCCCTGACCAAAAAGTATGCCCGTTTCCACTGGACACAGGAATGCCAGGAGGCATTTGATAAACTAAAGCAACTACTTACCACTGCACCTGTCCTTGGCTACCCCCTTGATACCGGGGACCTCATTCTAGACACAGATGCTTGTGACACTGGAATCGGAGCTGTCCTTTCTCAGATGCAGGACGGTGAGGAGCGTGTGCTGGCATATGGCAGTAGAAGACTCTCCCAGACTGAACAAAACTACTGTACCACACGGAGGGAGTTGCTAGCCGTGGTGGAATTCACATCACACTTCCGCCAGTACCTGCTGGGAAGATCTTTCACCGTCCGCACGGATCATAGTAGCCTCCGCTGGCTAATACGGATGAAGGAGCCTGAGGGACAGTTAGCCAGATGGCTTGAGAAGCTTGGTGAATACAACTTCAAGGTGATCCATCGCCCAGGACGGCAGCACTGCAATGCCGATGTTCTGTCTAGAAGGCCTTGTCGTCAGTTCTGCCCTTGCAAAGTGCCAGACCCGTTGTTGAACATGGAAAAGTCAAGACATCAGGCTGTGCAGTGTGACCTGGGCGGTAGTGTGACAGCAGGAACTACTGAAGCTCATCCCATAGAGTTGAGCTTAGTGGGGGTAGTGGACTCCCCATCCCCTGGAATGGGAAGCACAGGTGTGGAGGACTTAAGGTCTGATGGAAATTCACAAACTGAAGAAAGGATTCTTCTCACAGAGACTACAGAGGCGCAATTATTCCACGGTTGGACCGTTGAGCAGCTGAGGGAGGCTCAGATAGCTGACCCTGATATCACTCCCATCAGGAAAGCGCTGGAACAGGGAACAGAACGTCCCTCATGGGCGGAGATCTCACCTCATAGCCCGGCCACCAAAACATATTGGAGTCAGTGGAAAAGACTGTATTTCAAAGAAGGTATTCTGGTGCGACGCTTCTATTGTGCAGAGGAAACCATATTCTACCCTCAGATAATACTACCTCGTATGTACCAGTCAGATGTCCTGAGACAAATGCATGATGGTCCTGTGGGGGGTCATTTTGGAGTGGATCGGACTCTCACCCGTCTGCAGACAAGATACTACTGGTATCGTATGAGAGAAGATGTCACGCTGTGGTGCCGCACATGTGCTAGCTGTGCTGCCAGAGCCAGGCCCTCTAAGACACCCCAGGCCCCCATGGGCACTGTCCGCGTTGGAGCACCTATGGAGCGAGTGGCTCTGGATATAATGGGCCCCCTCAACGAGACTGATCGTCATAGTCGCTATGTGTTAGTAGTTCAAGACTACTTCAGCAAATGGGTGGAAGCCTATCCCCTACCAGATGAGCAGGCTGTAACTGTCGCTGAAGTATTCACCTCTGAATGGGTATGTCGTTTTGGAGCACCTCAGACTTTGCACAGTGACAAGGGCACCAATTTTGAATCACAAGTGTTTCAGAAAATGTGTGAACTACTTGGAATAGAGAAGACGCGCACCACTTCTTTCAGGCCACAGTCTGATGGGCAGGTTGAACGTTTCAATGCCACTCTGCAAAATATCTTAGCCACAACAGCTGAACGCTGCCACTGGGATTGGGATATCATGATTCCCTATGCTGTAATGGCCTATAGGGCAACAAAGCACAGCTCCACTGGGTTTACCCCCAACATGATGTTGTTTGGGCGGGAAGTGACTGAGCCAATTGACCTGGTGGCTGGTCTGCCACCCGGCCATGAAAGTGCCCAGACTCCTCCACAGTATGTCACTCAGCTCCGTGAAAGGCTGGAGCTTGCTCACCAGATCGCCAGAGATGCCCTAGGTCAGTCTGTGGAACGGACCAAAAAGCAATATGACAAGAACGTTTGCCGCACTCTGTACCACACAGGTGATGCTGTCTGGCACCTAGTAAAAGGCACCAAGAGAGTAAGAGATAAGGTGAGGAAATTCTTGCCATCATACGAGGGGCCATACTTTGTCCTAGGCCAACTGGACGACTTGGTGTACCGCATCAAAAAGGGGCCTAAGGCAAAAGTCAAAGTAGTGCACCATGACAAACTCAAACCATACCACTCCCGTACCCTGTTGGATAATGTCTGGGTCATCGAACAAGCACAAGTCTGGAACCCTGCTGAGGTTCTACCACCCATTCCAGATACCAGCCTCATCGACTCTGATCTGTTCCTGGCTAATCTGTTTCCGGATACGGCGGCGGGGAGTGATAGTGGACAGGAAGCAGAGTCATCTACAGACATTCCCTTGAGCCCTGTTGCTTTCCCCTCTTCGCCACACACAGCCCAAGTCTCCTCGAGTACAGAGGAGGTTCATGCTAGTGGGGGTAGTGCAGTGCAACGTACTCAAAAAGCAACGGTTATGGACTCCACTCAGTGCCAAACATCCAGGGGCAGGTCTAGCAGGACCAGGAGACCTCCAGATAAATATGGAGAGTGGGTGACTTACTAAAAAAAAAGGGTTATATTACTCCTGTTTAAAGAAAAAATAGTTGAAAGGAGTTTGTTGTTTGAAAGACTTTGTATTGTTTTGGTTAAAGAAAAACACTTGAGGCACTGTGGCATCATGAGTAAGTTTACTTTGGTGGTGATCTTGTTTACGGTGAGAAAAGTGAGACCATACAATTATTTTGGGGTGAACAGGTGAAGCAGGTGTTTTACTCAGTTAGAAGCTAGAGAGGATACTGGGAGGTTGCCTTTAATATTGAGTTAGAGCTGTGGTTATATTGGGGCTGTATTCGTTGCGTTGTAGGTGTGTTTCATGCTTCTTTTTCAGAGTGTGTTGGAACCTCAGAAGCACTGAAAGGAGGTGGACTGTTTAAATTCCTAACACTGCACTACCTTCCACAATTTCACCCTGTTCTCAAGGGAAACAACTATCTTAAGGATTATAATGGACTGTTTCCTATGGACTGTTTCTTATGGACTGTTACTCCGTCAAGGGGAGATGTTCTTGGGCATTGTGACCCTAAAGGACTCCAGAGACTCAAGGGGTGTTCAAAAAGAAAAAAAGTCTATGTAATCTGTTTAGGATATTTTGTGTGTAGTCATAGGGGTGCTGGAATGTTATTATATTTAATTGTTAATTGCCATCCAGAGTGGGGGTAGTGTTAAGATTATGGTCTGTTCCTTTAAGAGGGAGGCACCCACGCATACAGGTCAGCTACGCAAGGAGCGAATATGTGATGAGACAGTGTGTACTGTGTACACAGGAAGAACAGAATCAGGTAGCTTGTTGTGAGATATGTAACGTTAGTCAACAGCATGATATGAAGAATATAATGGAAATAAATGCACAGTCCTGAAGATAACGGTTTCCAGTGGTTTATTGTCACCACCACACATCAAGAGGGAATTACCCCGGAGTCCGGACAGTACGTTAATAATTACGTGACTGTACATGACCACTTCGGCCCTAGAGTGAAGATAACACTCTCCTGTACTCTTACTAAGGTTCGAGTTAACACAGAAAAAGGTAACACAGGCTATAAACATATGCCTGTAACACCGACCCTCTGATTCAGTTCTCAATAATAGTCGGGCCAGACTTGCTGAAGAGGCGCTCCTCTGAACAACTATATGCTCCCCGATCCTCTTAACGTCCCCCTCTCCTCCATGCATTCTACCTTTTGGGGATCATCTGAAACGGATCTCAGCCACGTATACTTCTTGTCCCAGTCTCTGTTCAGGGTTCCCACGCTTGCCTTGAAAACATTTTCCATGCTACCTCCTGATTTTCCAGGTACCATATTAAGTGATGATCTATAGGCCCCTGAAGCTTTCCGCCCCCATCCGCGCCCCCCTCCCCTCACACACACAACCCCCTAGGACACCCGACTACTTACTTGATTTATAAGATGTGCCAGTCAAGCCTATATTGTAAATGCTTAGAGATTATGTCTTATTGATAATATCAATCCATGAAATAATGCAACAAGCTGTAGATCAGTGGTCCCCAAACTACGGCCCGCGGGCCTGATCCGGCCTGCCTCCACATTTGGCCGGGCCCCCTAGAGCCCCGGAGCTTTAAAAAAATGAATAAAAATAAAGATTTTTTTTGTTTAAGATGGCAGCATCCCCATTGTCGGTGCTGAATGTTGGTTAGTGTTTGATATTTTTGTTTTGTTTTTAGTACTTTTAAACATCCATTTTTAGTAAGTAGTAGTTTTCATTTGATCCTATACATTTTTCATTCACCAATTTGTGGACTTTTTTTTAGTGTCCTGAAAAGCGCCTTATAAAATAATTCATTATTATTATTATTATTATTATTATTATTATTATTATTATTATTATTATTATTATTATTATTATTATTATTATTATTATTATTATCATCCAGGAGGGAAAGACACTTTGGATAGTAGGGACTGCATCTCTGCCTGTCCTGACCAGGAAACACTTTGCAACTGTGATCTCCTCTGGCAGTAGTCATGGATATTGTAATGTGTGGCGAGGGGTTGCAGCAATTCCACTGAGAGAAACTGGTCTGAGGCTGGATAACATGCCTGTATGCCTCTCATAAGTTGTTCTCCAACTCATGAGAACCTGCTCTCAAGCTCTTGCAGCATTCTGTCGAGGACTGGATAGAACAGTCTCTGTCTCAGCTGATCTCCTGAGCTGAGGTCTGCGCTTGTGCCACAAGATGACTCAACTACATACTCGTCCATCCTTTTCTGCTTCCCCCTTTGGCTGGTAGTATGTTCCTCAATCCAAAGGCCATTACATATGGCCTTTGTCCTGTCATACATGTCCACTGCCATCTCTGAGGTGCGATAACCTTTGAGTGTGTCCTGCACTGTGCTTTTAAATAGTACAGAGCTAGAGCTAGGTGGTCTGTAGGTACTGTATATTTATTTCATAAATAGTGTTATTTATTTCATTAATAGTGTTATTATTTATTTCCTTATTTGTTCTCTCTTCCACTCCTCTCCTATCTCATCCTGTCCTCTTCTCTCCACACCTCCCCTCTCGTGTCCGCTCCTGTCTTCTCTTCCTACTCTTCTTAACTCCTCTCCACTCTTCTCCTCTGTCATCCTCTACTCTCTTATCCTCCTCTTCTTCGCCCCTCTTCTCTTCCTCCTCCCTCTTTCCTTCTGTGCCTTCCTGGTCCCTCCCCCTCTCCACTCCTCTTCCTCCTCCTCTCTACAGTCTGAAGATCTGAATGGTCATGATCAATGATTTTTCAAAAATTTCTCACCCCAAATGTTCCTATTATTAGTATCATTTATTTAACGAAAAAAATGAAAAATCACAAAATAGTTAAAAGTAGAACAAGACTAGACTGGTCATGTCAACTAGTATAGAAGTAATGTCACAGCCTAATGTGAAAATGTATTGGTAGTTAGCTATCAATGCAAGCTAGCCAACACTAGCTAGTTAGTTAGCAAGCTGAATGTTGGCTAGCAAGATTGTACTGCATGTGTTTGCTAACCATCATTAATGAATCCAAATTCAAAACAAACTCCCCTAAATGTGGTGAATAACACGGTTTTAGGAAAAGTCAATGAGTGAAATAGTACATATGGGGATCAAACATAGTTCTAGTATTTTAAAAGCAAGGTAAAAATTACCTCAACAATTCTAGTGTAAGCTGCTAGCTAGCAAGATTGCACTGCTTACTAACTAACGTTGATACACCCAGGTTTACCACACAGTTAAAACACAGCTACTTGCATAAGAAGTTTCACTGTAGATGTCAAGGCTCCTGTGTTGGCTGGGAAATGCATGTATTTGACCGTTCTATTGAGATCGCGAGTAACGGTTCTCGGTTATTATTCCGGAAGTCCACCAATCCGAAACTATACTTTTAAAGTCCATATCACCAGGTTGCCTGCATCAATTCCAACATCCAATATACCAGATATGATGCCAAGAGCATGCTCTAAAAGCTCTTCACATGTAAAGGGTTTTTATAAACTCATCTTAATTATGTGCTCAATAGTTTCATTTGATTACTATTTTACACATCATCCAATAACATTTTCCAGGACAACTGTTTCAATTTCCATGTAAGTGTTCACTTTTGCTCAGTTTCCATGACTTTTCCATACTGGAAAATGAAAAAATTAATTCCATGTTTTCCAGGTACCGTGGGAACCCTGCTGTTATATGAGCAACGTCTCTTTTTTTGCCTCCATTTCCTTGTTTTTCTTAGCTACTGAACAACTTGTATCAGTAATATTGGCGGTCTTTCTTCTGACTACTCGAGTGACTGACGTCACACACACAGCTGCCCCGGCCTCGCTCGGACAGGTGACAGGCAGCGCGACTCGTGAGACTCGAGTGAGGTGCTCCGCTTGGCAGCCTCGGCTGCGCAATGCATTGGTTTGTGACGTTGCCCGATTTTTTTATTATAAATATAAGAGGGTATTGGAACGGGGCATTAAATTAACAACATTTAAAAAAAAATTTAAATAATAATCTTTGAAAAATAAAAAATAATATATATTTTCTTTAATCTTTGAATTGCGGGACATTGTTTTGTTGTAGCGGGATGCGGGACAAACGTCCCAATATCGGGACTGGGCACCCTACAAGTTCTGTCACTGCTTGCAGTTTCAGTAAATCCTCGTAATTACAATGACCCATAATCTCATGCCATGTCTGAATATCGTGACTGACAGTCACATTACACATATCATTATTATTATTACACTTGTCGTTGTCATTACACTCTGTTTGTAGATAATACATTCTCTTGTACACCTTTATGTTAAATCGCGTACCGTCAGGGTCCAGAAGAATTTGTTTACCTTCATTGAAGAATACTTGGCACCGTTCGCAGTAGCAGCTATTACAGAGAATAGTTCTTGTGGGAACAAGGGTACGTAGAGTGTTCTTTAACTCTTTCCGTGCCACTCACGAGATATCTCGTGTTTTTTTATAGGTGGTTGAAAGCCACTCACGAGATTTCTCGGATTTAATTTTTTTTTTTTTTTTTTAGTGATCTGAAATCATATTGCATCACCCGAGCCTACCCGAGTATAGCCGAGCGGCGCCGGCGATCATTGTGGAAAAAAGCGCCCCCTGTCGTCTCCCAGATGACATAAGTGATTTTGGAATGGACTCAATGAAAATGAATGGGGAAAAAAATCCGGTACTCCACATTTTCCAGTCCACTGATCCAGCCGGGGTTACTACAGTTCATTCTGGAACCTCAGATCCCCGCTGATCATGGAGTTCTACTGTATCGCGTTGGATCCATACACGTATCGATTTTTTCGAATGGTGATCAGGAATTGGAATATACCAGTTGGATACCATCTGATGTCAGGTAAGGACTCTATGTTATCAGTGTTAGGATAATCAGGGTAAGTTTGATGAAGTTATAAGCTGTTTTGTGAAATGTCTTCTTTCGGTTTCACTGTAAAAGTCCATGAGGAAATCAACGAGGCGATTATCCGTGCGCGGCTCGAATGTGCTTGCGTGCACGTATAATATTGATCATCTAGCGTTTATTTGAAAACTATTCATAAAAAGGCAGACGAATATCAACGTTGTGGAATATTCCAGTAAAAGGCGATTTTCATAGAATGCTCCAGAATGGGCTGTTTTTTATCTGAAAACGGGTGCTTTTCTAAATGCTCTGAAACGGAAATGCTGCGATAAAAAAACAATCTGCCTTGACAGCACTGACTGGAAAATAGTCTTTGATAATGCGATGGGCAGATTAGACACATAGCCATAATTTAAAACATAGATTAGGCGATATTAACGTTAACATTGGCGCCGATGGTGGCATTCAGCCGGTAAAAAGGAAAACCCGGCGTGGCGCTCAAAGTGTTAATGTCACTGTACACCAGCGCCCCTCACTGTCTATGAGGCATACCTGTGCGTCTCCTCTCTCTTTCGCCAACCCGTAGGTGCGCTTCCCGTCTGCCAGCTCCATGCTGTGTCTCTCCGGGTCGAAAGTGTTGTCAAAGTTCTTGAACCGACTCCTGTCATTGATGACGTGGGACGACGCACCTGTGTCCACGATCAGTCCCTTCCTTTGGGCCTGCTGCAGCTGCGTTGGCCTGGTGAAGTACGCTGTCTGCGCCCCGAAGATGAAGTCTTCTTGTCCCGCTACTCTGCGGGCGTCGTCTCGATTCGTCTCACGTCCACCGTCGCCGCCATCTTGTCCATGCGCATACCGCGCGCTCTGGTCGCGTTTCTTCATGCACACTGTCTGTGTGCCCCGTGGATTTGCAGAAGCTAAACCAGACAGTCTTTGTGCAGTTACCTTTCCGATGGCCTTTTTCTCCGCATCGCCAACACGCCAGCTCCGTCGTGGGCCTGGTCTTCTCCCTCTGTGTTGCTCGGGCCTTCAGCACCCTCTCTTCCGCCTCCGCAGCGGCTGGGTGGATATCTTCTGAGGCCTCGAAATTTCGTAACTTGGCCTTGAACTTTCCCAGCGTCATGTCCGCTGAACCGTGTGTTACCAGGAGTGTGAACGGTTTGTACAGCTCCGGTAGTCCCCTCATCACCATCATTAGCCCATCGCTTGGTGCTTCTCCTGCACTCTTCAACGCCGTAATGATCTGCTCAGCTCTGATGACGTATTCGGTCAGTCTCGGTGTGCCCCTTCTTCAGTGCTGTTAGTGTTATGTAGAGGGACACAACTCGGGGTCTTCCTTGCCCGATATAATGTTCTCTCAACACTTCCAGGCTTTCTCGGCCTTTGTCCTTAGTGTCGCGGAATATCAGCCCCAAGCTTGTGTCGTCAAGCAGTGGTGCTAACTCACAGTATGCATCTGCATTATGCTTGTCGTCCAGGGCTTGCGCTTTCACCGTTACTTCTCCCGTGGGGGCCGTCAAGATCGTCGTCTTCAGTCCCACACCGTGCATGCAGCACAACATGCGCTCTTCCCAGATCTCATAGTCCTCGGCTCTTCCGTTGAACGAGGGCCATTTGCTTTCCTTTTGTCGCCATCCTCTTGTTGATGGTAGGCGTAGCTTTAGCTCTTGTTGGCCTAGCGTCTAGCCACGCGGTGCTCCCGGTGCTAACCTAGCCTATACTTCAGCTAAACTTGCTACCCTTTATTATTTCACCCCTGCGTGATCTGGGCCCATAACCTGTTGACAAGAGTCTGCTATGGGGCGACAATAATATGTAAATGAGGAGGCATGGTTTATATCTTTAGCCATAAACGGCGTGGTTTATTTCACATGCTCCACAGCAGTACATGATACATCCTTCTCCTCTGAGAGTGAAGGTGGAAGAGACAGAGGGGGAGTCGACATCTCCTTAAATACCCTCTACCTGGCGGCAGCATTAACGGCTCTGCCTATAGCGCCCTCTTGTGGAATCAGTTATATACAGTTAGACAGTTAGTTACTTACTCAGTTACTTAACAAGCTGTATTGTTTGAGGCGGACAAATTTACCCCTTCTCAATATTGGGATTTTATAAACAAAGCCACAACAAGTAATGTAAAAGATACAGCTTTTTTTTTTGATCCACTTTTTCTCCCATTTTCTATATTCTTCTCCCATCCCAATTTCGTAACATCCAATTCAACCCTCCCCTGTCACGAACGCTGTTTCTTGCCTCCCACAAGCCGGCTGCAATGTGGACTAAGTCATACATAGCACGAGTCCCCTCCGGTACTTGAGGTAACAGCAGTCGCATCTTTTCACCTGCGCAGCTCGATCTCAGTGACGAGGAGTAACGCGTGGGAGGCTCACGCTGCCCCCGACACTTCCTGATTCTACTGCGCAGGCGCACCAACAGACCTGTAGGAGTCGCTGTCCACAACGCCCGATCCCCACCCATCAGTTTCCCACCCCCTAATACGGCCAATGTGTATTAGTACGGACGACCAGCTAAACTGAAAGCAAATGTGGAGCGCTGGGCTCGAACAGGCAAGCCCAGCGTCTCCAGATTTCGTGGCGAGCGCCTTGCCCACTACGCCACGTAGCCGCCCATGTAAAAGATAGCTATGTGGTTCATATTTGCCATTTGCCTCTGCCAGATCACATTCATCAATAAAACTGCTATTTTCTTGGGGGCGGCTACGTGGCGTAGTAGGCAAGGCGCTCACCACGAATGCGGAGACGCTGGGATCGCCTGTTCGATCCCAGCGCTCCACATTGCTTTCAGTTTAGCTGGTCGTCCGTACTAATACACATTGGCCGTATTAGGGGGTGGGAAACTGATGGGTGGGGATCGGGCGCTGTGGACAGCGACTCCTACAGGTCGGTTGGTGCGCCTGCGCAGTAGAATCAGGAAGTGTCGGGGGCAGCGTGAGCCTCCCACGCGTTACTCCTCGCCACTGAGAGATCGAGCTGCGCAGGTGAAAAGATGAGACTGCTGTTACCTCAAGTACCGGAGGGGACTCGTGCTATGTATGACTTAGTCCACATTGCAGCCGGCTTGTGGGAGGCAAGAAACAGCGTTCGTGACAGGGGAGGGTTGAATTGGACGATACGAAATTGGGATGGGAGGAAAATATAGAAAATGGGAGAAAAAGTGGATAAAAAAAAAAAAAAAAATCTTTTTGTGATCAAATGTGACGTATACAAAATAAAAATCCATTATAATCAAGACCTGAATGGAATAAATCATGTTCATCTTAAAAATATATATATAAATGAAACAAGGTGGAGGCAGACGGTGAAGGTAGTGAACCTTTTGTCTCACCATATACATTTTCACCCAAACACCGTGTGTAGGGGTGCACTGTGACCTTAATGAAAATATGTTCACAGAATGAGCAATGGCCAATGAGTCTCAGGTAAAAAAAAATAATAATCATTGTATAATTTCTCTTAGTAAACATTGAAAACGGGTCCCACAGACCCGAACACCTGACGGTGGATAATCCTGATTATCCATCATTAAAAGAGTTAAGCGTATGTTCCAGGGAGAGGGATGCTGAATAGATCGTGTGTCTAGATCAGGGGTAGGCAACCCTAGGCACGCGTGCCTGCATAGACACGCGGGGGCATTTTCATAGGCACAGGGGGCATCACTCAAAAAATGTTTTTGCTTTGAAATATTATAGTGAAATATTTTGCACTGTTGTCGCATTTATCTTGTTGAAATCCTCCCACAGGTTCTTTTTACTACCACATATTTAATTGAGACCCTTTATTGGTTTATTATTTCAATTTAGCTGGAAATACATTGCTACATCATTCAGTAACATTTGCAGAGCCTTATAACAAAAACATTATGGTCACCATTGTGACCAGTGGGATTAATCAACACATTTTATTATTTATTGTTCTATTTCATTGAACATTGGACATGTTAAAAGCAATTTTTTTACTCAAAATGTGAGTATTACCAAGTCAACTTGTGTTCTTAAAACAATGACAATAAACATAGTTTTATTAGGTTGAAATAATGTGGTTGTGTACTTATTTTTCGGTTAAGTTATTATGGATTGAAAACTGAAAACCTTAATGCACAGTAACTGAACTCAATATTTTTAAGTTCTGGTAACTTATTATTATTATTATTTTTTTTACAGTGTAGTCCTGCGATCAATCAAAACTTATTTACACGATATACCTCACATTCACATCCTGGTGTTCTCCATTAGGCCTGTAGGTGGAGCTATTACAGCACACATACAGTACACACACCGATGGTGTGTGATGTGTCCAAAAATGAATGGGCAAATGTGAGTGAAATGGTCGCACTGTATGCAGCTGTTTGTCTGCATTGCATCTCCCCCCCCCCCCCCCCCCCCAACTCAGATTTAGGGTTGATACAACCATCATAATATTGTTTATAATAACAATAATGATGTAATAATGTAAAAAGACCTGATAAGAAAAAAAAATACGATGCATGGAATATTGTTGAGGCACACTAGTTACAACTATATTTCAAACAGGCATTCCATGTCAAAAAGGTTGCTGACCCCTGGTCTAGATAATCAAGAGGTCCACCGGTGTGTTCCGTTCTCACGTCGGGGATGAGTGTGGTTTTCACGCTGGGCCTCCATATGGTCCGGAGAACAGAAACATGACTATACTACCTGAGATTAGGGGTGCGATTATGCATGAATTTGAATTGACGCTTCAAACGGCAACCTAATTCAATACGGCTGGTGGTCAGTTACAGATATTGAAATTAATTATGGGTGGGAATATTTGATTTAAATTCTCAGGGGTTACAATTTGATAAAAAATAGGCAATTAGATTAGAGATACAATTTGATTCAAGATTGCCATTGACCATCGTGTTACAAAGTATATAGTCTTGCAGTTTGGCAAATGTTTATCAATGTTGGATTTAGCAAGCTAATGATTTATAGTTATATGGTCATGATTAAATTGAAACCATAACACATGCACTGGTTTAGCTGAAACCATGAGTCTGAAAACTCAAAACAAAAAAAAAAAAATTGGGGAATTTGTTAGATGAAAAAGATAACATTGTTAGTTTTGAATGTCTAGTAACCTTTCCAATCTTAGACTCAAGTCCTTTCGAATCTTAGACTAAGCGTCAATATTCGTTCAGGGATTGGATTTTTATTAATGTGTTAACATTATAATAATTCAGAGAGAACAATACAAGTCTGTTAGTTGGGAGTGTTGTGTACTTTCATAGTTAAAGAAGGTAGAGGTTATGCACATTTATAGTTAGCAGAGGTTGAGTACGTTCTGGTAATGTGTACATTCAAACAACTAATTATTTGTTTCTACTTTACAACTGCAAATACATGAGCTGGTTTTTTAGACAATGGTTCATTGTCTAAAAGATTGCCGGTGCATGACCACCAGTGTTGTGCTAGTTACTGAAAAATAGTAACTCAGTTACTTTACTAGTTACTTCATTTCAAAGTAACTTCGTTACTGTACAAGTTACTTACACCCAAAAGTAATGAGTTACTGTGAAAAGTAACTATTTAGTTATTTAAAAAAAAATTAAAAAAAAAAATTGCTCAAGTCCCATGCCCCATATACTCAAAATCGGTTGATCAACTTGACAGTTTCCATTCACATCACCGAACTCTGCTAAGCAATGTGGTCTAGAGTGTTTCATTATATATTCCCTCCCCGCTGTATGTATATTTCTCTCCCACCCACCCACCCCCTCCTAATGTACAGTCCCCTCCCCATCATATGTATATACTCTGTCAGGATCTAGGGGTAACAGTACTGTATATTTGAATACCGTTTATGTCACAAATGTATCAGTACTAAATACCTATATGTCCCTATGCCATAAATGTCATGTATCATGTTGTGTATGTCATAAATGTCTATATGAATTGAAAATGGGGGACCCTGATGGAAACAAGACAAACGTCTTTCTCAGGTCTGCATCCCCTTAACAATTGTATGTATTGAGCCGTACTGTATTGTACCCATTCTGCAATCTGTTAAATAAAGTTTTCATTCATTCATTCATTCATTCATCCATTCATTAATTCATTCATAACCATCTTGCAGCGTTGTTTAAGATATCAATCAAAGCATTGCAACGTTAGAATAGTTAGGATATCAATTGTGCATGAAAGGACTATATTTATATTGTTTGATTAGTATTATGAGATTCCCTGGCAGATTTCGTACAGTCAAAATCCGTTGATCTTGAGTTTCAGTGAACACATTGCACTCACCGTCACCAGTCTGCGGTGGTCGAGATGTAACGTTAGTCCAGTTGACTCCAGCAGCCCTTCAAACATGTTCTTTATCTCGTTTCCATGTTGTATATTAATTATCTCTCCAAGTAGTTGCTAAATGGTTTGTTAGTTCGTTATTATTACTGCGTTCTTATTATGTAGATTCATAGCGAGCGTCCTCTTGTTGTTTACTGTAGAGAGCGTCTATTTCTTTCAGAACGTCAGTGGCCAATCAGAAGTGCGAAAACCAGAATGAGGCTACGGAAAGAAATAATAATAATAATAATACTTCGTTTTATATAGCGCCTTTCAGTCTACAGTAAACAAAACAAACGCAGGCGAAATAAGGACGCTCGCTATGAATCTACATAAAAATAACGCAGTAACGAACTAACAAACCATTCAGTAACGTAAGTAGCGTTACTGAATTTCAAAAGTAATGCGTTAGAGTACTAGTTGCGGCAAAAAGTAACTTCGTTTCTGTAACGCGTTACTTTGTAACGCGTTAGTCCCAACACTGATGACCACACAAACGCACAAAAACAGTAATAAAACACTCAGACCAGTCATCATTCCAACTGCTCAGAACCTTTATTTCCAGGGAAAAGAGGGTTAAAATTAAATTAAAATATAAAATTTGAACGGGCAGGCCTGTCTATGAAGGTTATAGGTGTAAGGGGGGGCTGACACAGGGAGAGGGGGTGGAAGCAGCCCAACGCACGGCCAGAAAACAGAAGAAGAGAAGGAGTAAAGGATGAAGGTCGACAGGGAGACCCAGGCCTACAGGGTGGAGCCTGGAACAAGGAGCGTCTGGAGGGACGAGTCTGGTCGCTCTGATAAGTTTTGTATAAAAAAAATACCCGAAATGCAGTTATACTGTATTAATATGGTAAAACCCTCCACCCCTCCAATGCGTGAAATGTCCTCATATTGTCAGTGCTACGGCTTTCCACAAGGACACTCTTAAAAGCATTTATCTCTCTCTCTCTTATGTCAATGTAACATCTTTTTCCTGCAGTTTTGAAAAAAAGAAACAAAAGAAATGTCCTTCGAAAAAGAAAAAAAAAGATGCAGCAACCACATTTCATTGTTCCTACTATTACATATACAGTATATATATATAAATACATACATAAATATCTTACAAGTACAACCAAATTTCTTTCCCAAAAAGAGGTTGGGGCGGGAGGGGGTGAGAGAGAAACAAAAATTATAAAAACAAAAAAGTATTGAGGACTGTGGAGAAGGAAGGGGGAGGAGAAGGAGAGGGGAGGAGAAGGAGGGGGAGGCCCGCGGGGTGTTCTAGGTGTCGTTTGGAAAGTGTGTTTTTTCTTCTTTTTCTTTCTTATCCTTGTTTAGGTTTACACACACACACACACACACAGGGCCTTGATGGAGGGGGGACGGGGGGTTATGGGACGCATTCCTCAGTTGGCCCAGTAGGGGGAGCTGCCGTAACTGGACTTGCTGCCTTGTGTTTTCTGCTGCATGCTGTTGGACTGGCTGCGCTGCCCTGGTCCGCCCTGCGGGGGGGGGGGAAGACAACACCGGACTCAGTATTACCAAACATTTAGACCCTTAGCCGTCTGTCCTGTGTCTGTCCTAGTATGTTCCCGTCTGTCCTGTGTATGTCCTTGCTTTTAAATAGTATGTACCCGTCCGTCTTGTCATACTCAGTACAATGGAGCACTTGGTTTCTCAAAGCACCCAAAGGTGAGAAATGGCTTGATAATCCAAGTGAATCTGGGTCAGTGTCTCAGAGTGTTCCAAGTTACGTCACGTTGATCAGAACCTACTATAAACACAGTCATCATCGACACTTCCGCTCAGCTGATATCTGGACAGATAAAGGTGTTGGTGGAATGCTAACCAAGCCAGCTCTCCACTGGGTCTGAACACAGACAAGTAAACAAATAGTGTTGGAGCCATTCTGTTATTTTTAGGTTGCTTAACTCATTCAGCGCTATCCACGAGAAAAGTCGGGTTAACTCGCCATGCGTTTAGTGCCAATCACGAGAAAAGTCGGGTTTTAATCGTTATTTCTTTCATTCGCTATATCCATTCATTTTTCATCCATCCAGCCTGATGTTATCATTGGGAATGGGTCTGAGCTCGCAAAAGGCCAGTACCGCCGCCTAATGCCTTCCGGCCGGTATTGCACATCATTGGAATCCCTCCCCGTTGGGCTGTACGCTGATCTAAGAAGTCTGGTCCAGGTTTTCCTTCTCGGGCATGCAGTATCGTTATAACGCATGGACTGGGGAGACTGGGAGCAGCGTGGATTATGCGTTTTGGACATATAACGTTGGATCAATAAATGTGAAAAGATTATCTGTTTTTTGCATGTTGACTGGAAGAAACTCACTGACAATCGACGTGTTTATTAGATCTATAGCTATAATATTTCATATAGTTTTAGCACTCGCAAACACGGCATTCTCCTCATTGCATTACAGCGCCCCCTTGGCGTCCATTGAGTTAATGGCCAGGTAGAGGAGGCCTAGAGAATGGTCAAATGATTGGTTAAGGTGGTTAGGGTGCCTTTTCTTTAAGCCACATCAGTGTGGGGATCCTGGTATATTTTTTGAGTATTGCAATCTTTATTTTTGATGTTCTGATGTTGTTTGCCCAGTTCCTTAAATTTTTTGAGAATCTTCAAATAAACCTATTCTTTAATTCATTATACTCTGGATCTCGTTTTGGATTTGTTGGCGCCACATTGGATGTATGTGTTGAAGATACTACCTGGTTTGCTAACAAAAAGCCAATACAAATAGCTTAGTTTAATGCTTGGCAATAAAGTTTGACTTTCTACTCAAAAGCACCAAAAATGTCTTGCTTCGTTCTGTTCATGACATGGTTACAAGATAATCCACAGACCTTATTGTGAACTGTTTAATTTAGGAACCATTTTCTACCAAGTACACCTTGATTTAAACTAGTATGTACCTGGCTGTCCTAGCCTTAAACTAGTATGTACCTGGCTGTCCTAGCTATAAACTAGTATTTACCTGGCTGTCCTAGCTATAAACTAGTATTTACCTGGCTGTCCTAGCTATAAACTAGTATGTACCTGGCTGTCCTAGCCTTAAACTAGTATGTACCTGGCTGTCCTAGCTATAAACTAGTATTTACCCATCTGTCCTAGCTTTACACTAGTATGTACCTGCCCGTCCTGTGTCTGCCCTACCTATAAACTAGGATTTACCCATCTGTGCTAGTTGTAAACTAGTATGTACCCGTCTGTCCTGACTGTCCTAGCAATAAACTAGTATTTACCATCTGTCCTAGTTGTAAACTAGTATGTACCTGTCCGCCCTTTGTCCGAGTTGTAAATTAGTATGTACCGGTTTGTCCTGTGTCCTAGTTGTAAACTAGTGCGTACCTGTCCGTCCTTTGTCCTAGTTGTAAACTAGTGTGTACCTGTCCGTCCTGTGTCCTAGTTGTAAACTAGTGCGTACCTGTCCGTCCTTTGTCCTAGTTGTAAACTAGTGCGTACTTGTGTCCTAGTTGTAAACTAGTGCGTACTTGTGTCCTAGTTGTAAACTAGTGCGTACCTGTGTCCTAGTTGTAAACTAGTGCGTACCTGTCCGTCCTGTGTCCTAGTTGTAAACTAGTGCATACCTGTGTCCTAGTTGTAAACTAGTGCGTACCTGTCCGTCCTGTGTCCTAGTTGTAAACTAGTGCATACTTGTGTCCTAGTTGTAAACTAGTGCGTACCTGTCCGTCCTGTGTCCTAGTTGTAAACGAGTGCGTCCCTGTCCGTCCTGTGTCCTAGTTGTAAACTAGTGTGTACCTGTCCGTCCTGTGTCCTAGTTGTAAACTAGTGCGTACCTGTCCGTCCTTTGTCCTAGTTGTAAACTAGTGCGTACTTGTGTCCTAGTTGTAAACTAGTGCGTACTTGTGTCCTAGTTGTAAACTAGTGCGTACCTGTGTCCTAGTTGTAAACTAGTGCGTACCTGTCCGTCCTGTGTCCTAGTTGTAAACTAGTGCGTACCTGTGTCCTAGTTGTAAACTAGTGCGTACCTGTCCGTCCTGTGTCCTAGTTGTAAACAAGTGCGTACCTGTCCGTCCTGTGTCCTAGTTGTAAACAAGTGCGTACCTGTCCGTCCTGTGTCCTAGTTGTAAACTAGTATGTACCTGTCCGTCCTGTGTCCTAGTTGTAAACTAGTGCGTACCTGTCCATCCTGTGTCCTAGTTGTAAACTAGTGCGTCCCTGTCCGTCCTGTGTCCTAGTTGTAAACTAGTATGTACCTGTCCGTCCTGTGTCCTAGTTGTAAACTAGTATGTACCTGTCCGTCCTGTGTCCTAGTTGTAAACAAGTGCGTACCTGTCCGTCCTGTGTCCTAGTTGTAAACTAGTGCGTACCTGTCCGTCCTGTGTCCTAGTTGTAAACTAGTGCGTACCTGTCCGTCCTGTGTCCTAGTTGTAAACTAGTGCGTACCTGTCCGTCCTGTGTCCTAGTTGTAAACTAGTGCGTACCTGTCCGTCCTGTGTCCTAGTTGTAAACTAGTGCGTACCTGTCCGTCCTGTGTCCTAGTTGTAAACTAGTGCGTACCTGTCCGTCCTGTGTCCTAGTTGTAAACTAGTGCGTACCTGTCCGTCCTGTGTCTTAGTCAGTGATGCGTTGCTCATGGGACGAGGTTGCAGTTTTGTGAGCAGAAGCGTGTGTACGCGCATGCACACAGGAATGCGCTGCACTCAACTGATGAGTCAACTCGCAGTACCCACCTGGCTACTTTGCATATCAATACCGCCGGTCGTCAGCTGTTACATTCCATTCGTAGAGGCAATTAGGCACTGTTTTTAGTCTGTCCTTATGCGAGGGAACATTTATGCGCATGCGGGGGAGCGCGCGCACGCCATTAGCGAGCGTGCAACCAGTGTTGATATGAGCATCGCAACACTGGTCCTAGTTGTAAACTAGTGCGTACCTGTCCGTCCTGTGTCCTAGTTGTAAACAAGTGCGTACCTGTCCGTCCTGTGTCCTAGTTGTAAACAAGTGCGTACCTGTCCGTCCTGTGTCCTAGTTGTAAACTAGTATGTACCTGTCCGTCCTGTGTCCTAGTTGTAAACTAGTGCGTACCTGTCCATCCTGTGTCCTAGTTGTAAACTAGTGCGTCCCTGTCCGTCCTGTGTCCTAGTTGTAAACTAGTATGTACCTGTCCGTCCTGTGTCCTAGTTGTAAACTAGTATGTACCTGTCCGTCCTGTGTCCTAGTTGTAAACAAGTGCGTACCTGTCCGTCCTGTGTCCTAGTTGTAAACTAGTGCGTACCTGTCCGTCCTGTGTCCTAGTTGTAAACTAGTGCGTACCTGTCCGTCCTGTGTCCTAGTTGTAAACTAGTGCGTACCTGTCCGTCCTGTGTCCTAGTTGTAAACTAGTGCGTACCTGTCCGTCCTGTGTCCTAGTTGTAAACTAGTGCGTACCTGTCCGTCCTGTGTCCTAGTTGTAAACTAGTGCGTACCTGTCCGTCCTGTGTCCTAGTTGTAAACTAGTGCGTACCTGTCCGTCCTGTGTCCTAGTTGTAAACTAGTGCGTACCTGTCCGTCCTGTGTCCTAGTTGTAAACTAGTGCGTACCTGTCCGTCCTGTGTCCTAGTTGTAAACTAGTATGTACCTGTCCGTCCTGTGTCCTAGTTGTAAACTAGTGCGTACCTGTCCGTCCTGTGTCCTAGTTGTAAACTAGTGCGTACCTGTCCGTCCTGTGTCCTAGTTGTAAACTAGTGCGTACCTGTCCGTCCTGTGTCCTAGTTGTAAACTAGTGCGTACCTGTCCGTCCTGTGTCCTAGTTGTAAACTAGTGCGTACCTGTCCGTCCTGTGTCCTAGTTGTAAACTAGTGCGTACCTGTCCGTCCTGTGTCCTAGTTGTAAACTAGTGCGTACCTGTCCGTCCTGTGTCCTAGTTGTAAACTAGTGCGTACCTGTCCGTCCTGTGTCCTAGTTGTAAACTAGTGCGTACCTGTCCGTCCTGTGTCCTAGTTGTAAACTAGTGCGTACCTGTCCGTCCTGTGTCCTAGTTGTAAACTAGTGCGTACCTGTCCGTCCTGTGTCCTAGTTGTAAACTAGTGCGTACCTGTCCGTCCTGTGTCCTAGTTGTAAACTAGTATGTACCTGTCCGTCCTGTGTCCTAGTTGTAAACTAGTGTGTACCTGTCCGTCCTGTGTCCTAGTTGTAAACTAGTGCGTACCTGTCCGTCCTGTGTCCTAGTTGTAAACTAGTGTGTACCTGTCCGTCCTGTGTCCTAGTTGTAAACTAGTGCGTACCTGTCCGTCCTGTGTCCTAGTTGTAAACTAGTGCGTACCTGTCCGTCCTGTGTCCTAGTTGTAAACTAGTGCGTACCTGTCCGTCCTGTGTCCTAGTTGTAAACTAGTGCGTACCTGTCCGTCCTGTGCCCTAGTTGTAAACTAGTGCGTACCTGTCCGTCCTGTGTCCTAGTTGTAAACTAGTGCCCACCTGTCCGTCCTGTGTCCTAGTTGTAAACTAGTGCGTACCTGTCCGTCCTGTGTCCTAGTTGTAAACTAGTGTGTACCTGTCCGTCCTGTGTCCTAGTTGTAAACTAGTGCGTACCTGTCCGTCCTGTGTCCTAGTTGTAAACTAGTATGTACCTGTCCGTCCTGTGTCCTAGTTGTAAACTAGTGCGTACCTGTCCGTCCTGTGTCCTAGTTGTAAACAAGTGCGTACCTGTCCGTCCTGTGTCCTAGTTGTAAACAAGTGCGTACCTGTCCGTCCTGTGTCCTAGTTGTAAACTAGTGCGTACTTGTGTCCTAGTTGTAAACTAGTATGTACCTGTCCGTCCTGTGTCCTAGTTGTAAACTAGTGCGTACCTGTCCGTCCTGTGTCCTAGTTGTAAACTAGTGCGTACCTGTCCGTCCTGTGTCCTAGTTGTAAACTAGTGCGTACCTGTCCGTCCTGTGTCCTAGTTGTAAACTAGTGCGTACCTGTCCGTCCTGTGTCCTAGTTGTAAACTAGTGCGTACCTGTCCGTCCTGTGTCCTAGTTGTAAACTAGTGCGTACCTGTCCGTCCTGTGTCCTAGTTGTAAACTAGTGCGTACCTGTCCGTCCTGTGTCCTAGTTGTAAACTAGTGCGTACCTGTCCGTCCTGTGTCCTAGTTGTAAACTAGTGCGTACCTGTCCGTCCTGTGTCCTAGTTGTAAACTAGTGCGTACCTGTCCGTCCTGTGTCCTAGTTGTAAACTAGTGCGTACCTGTCCGTCCTGTGTCCTAGTTGTAAACTAGTGCGTACCTGTCCGTCCTGTGTCCTAGTTGTAAACTAGTGCGTACCTGTCCGTCCTGTGTCCTAGTTGTAAACTAGTGCGTACCTGTCCGTCCTGTGTCCTAGTTGTAAACTAGTATGTACCTGTCCGTCCTGTGTCCTAGTTGTAAACTAGTGCGTACCTGTCCGTCCTGTGTCCTAGTTGTAAACTAGTGCGTACCTGTCCGTCCTGTGTCCTAGTTGTAAACTAGTGCGTACCTGTCCGTCCTGTGTCCTAGTTGTAAACTAGTGCGTACCTGTCCGTCCTGTGTCCTAGTTGTAAACTAGTGCCCACCTGTCCGTCCTGTGTCCTAGTTGTAAACTAGTGCGTACCTGTCCGTCCTGTGCCATATGATGGTGAAGCAGCTGGGAGTGTGGCTGTTGGTGGGGGGGCAGGATGTGGAGGAAGGGGGCCGGGGCATAGCCAGGGGCCCCACCGGGGTTCAGGGGCCCTGTGCCGCCCAGGGCTGAGGGCAGGCTGAAGGGAGGGGGGGTTCCTGTGTGGAAGCCCTGCTTATCAAACGACTGGGAGGGTGGGACGAGAGAGAGAGGGGAGGAAGAAGAGAGAGAGAAAGATAGAAGCAAGGACGGAGGGGAAGAGAGGAAAACAAGAACGGTTACATTTACATTTAGTCATTTAGCTGACGCTTTTATCCAAAGGTCAGAGGTCAATGTTATATACATCAGCTGACCAAAAACGTAACTTTGCGTCCAATCAACGCACGCTGACATGGACAGTGCAGAGCTGGCCGCTGCCCTGGGCTGTATTTACCATTTCATCCGACCATACCATTGGTTGGAGCATACCATTATCAATCGTGATTAAATACATAAACCATGGAACATATTACATATAGCCAGGGGTGCAGTGCTGGGCACACGCGGTCAAACGACGTTTGGGCTTCGAAGTGCGCGCATCCTATTATTATGCAAAGTCTAGGTGATAAGTGCCTAGACTTTGCATAATAATAGGATACCGTTTGGCCTTCGTCCATATTACGACTGCACCCCTGCATATAGCCATTTGAACAACACAACGCAGAACAGCCACCTAGTGGTTCTGCGGTGTACTGCAGCCCACGCGGTGAACTGACATGTTTCCCATAAACAAAGTTTACACTAAGAGATGATTTATAGGCACATTGGAAACCAACCAATGGGAGACTGACCTGGGTCTTACTGTAGATTGATGCTCCCATATCAGGGACTGCGCCACCGCTACCAGAGCCTGATAGACCAGGAGCTGAGAGAGACAGAGAGAAAGAGAGAGACAGAGAGTCAAAGAGAGAGTCAGAGAGGGAGAGAGTCAAGAGACGGAGTGTCAAAGAGAGAGAGTCAACAGACGGAGAGTCAAAGAGAGAGAGAGCGAGAGTCAAAGACAGTCAGAGAGACAGAGAGCGAGACAAGAGACAGAAACAGAGACAAAGACAGTCAGAGAGACAGAGAGCGAGACAAGAGACAGAAACAGAGACAAAGACAGTCAGAGAGACAGAGAGCGAGACAAGAGACCGAGAGAGAAACAGAGAGAAAATTACAGAGATGGAAATGAGACAGAGAGACACACAAGAGAGAAAGAAAAAGAGGGATACAGAGAGAGAGAGAAAGGGGAGGGGGGGGTGAGAAGGAGAGGGAAGAGGAGAAAAGGGACGAGAGGTGTAAAAATAGAATGAGAAAAGTCGAAACAGGAAATGGATAACAAACTAAATATTTGTGTTTACATGAGTTCATGCAAGTTTTCAAGTCTGTTGTCTTTCTGCGGTTGAGAGAACATTAGTACTTAGTTAGTACACCATTAGTACCCTGGGCACGCCAGGGTAGTATATAGGCTACAGGGTTTGTGGGTCAATATCCCTTGTTTTAATGGATTATTGTTTTCATGGATTTTTGTATAAAGTGATAATTTATTGGATTGAAGATAATTTTGAAAACCTTTATTTAGACTATTTAAACTGTTAACGTTTGGCACGCACGCACACACACACACTTCGCAGCACTTTGCCCTCGTCGGTCGGCTCCGGGCTGCGTTTTTGCCGATCAACCAATACATTGTTGGAAAGTTGAATTTGCCGCCTTTCGATCATCACCCTACTCAACCTATTGCATGCTTCCAGTCTCAAGTTACAAGACGAAACATCCGTTGAGCGTCAATATTGTGTCTGTTACTAGGCCTGAGTAAATTGTAATGAACCAAAGGAGAATATAATATTTTTTTCTTCATCTTTGACGGCTCAAAACCACATCTTAAAAAGGGCAGTTCACTCAAAAATGTTTGTATAATAATAAAACACCCAGAGTGCTGATCAACCCATCCAGTTAGATTTGGTGTCACTCAGTACAATGGAGCACTTGGTTTCTCAAGGCACAAAAAAAAGAAGTGAGAAATGGCATGATAATCCAAGTGAATCTGGGTCAGTGTCTCAGTGTTCAAAGTTACATCACGTTGATCAGACCTCAACCTATTATAAACATCATCAACTTGATATCTGGACAGATAAAGGTGTTGGTGGAATGCTAACCAAGCCAGCTCTCCTCTGCGGTTGAGAGGATGCGCGAGTCAATGTAATTTGTATGCATCTGTGTATAGTCTGCCTGTCTCGGAGTGTGTATATATATATATTAGTGCTGTCAGGCGATTAAAAGTATTAATCTAATTAATTACAGGATTTGTAATTAATTAATCTAATTAATCGCATTTTAATCGCATAACCATTTTATGCCTGATATTCTATATTCTATAATCATATTTCAAATTGCATGTGTCCGGATGGCAGAATTCAGTATACTGTATCTACAAAACCTTCTGTTTAATCATCTTCCATCTATTAATTTGCTTAGATTTTCAGGTCTGGTCAATTTGAGCATGGTGTTATTCACAGTCAAAGAATTTAAAATTGTTTTATTGATATTCTCATTTGGTTCATTACAATTTACTCAAGCCTAGTAACAGACACAGTATTTCTGACACTGGGAATACATTCCCTGAGATCCATAGATGTCCCTAGAATCAGATACCAAGAACATGCAAATGTGGGACCATATTAAAAAAAAGTCTGTAAATGTGTATTCTACGTTCTTATGGAATGAATGAGATAAAAAAGAAAATTATCAAAAAAAATATATATATATTTTTTTGTAATTAATTTTGAGTTAATTTTCATAACGCGATCATTTGCTGTGTAATTAATTAATCTAATTAACGCGATAAACTGACAGCCCTAATATATATATGATTATGAAATTATAAGATTATACTTTTATGGAACTGTGCATTACCATTAACGGAACAAATAAAAATGAAATGAAATTAATATATATATATACACACACACACACGTCATATATACCTTTGCCTGGGCCACTGCCTGCCGTCTTGGCCTGTGTCTGGGCTGAACCTCCATATCCTCCTTTACTATAATCTCCATGAGCTGAAGACAGGTCATCAAAACCTACAGGACAGTAGGGGGGAGGAAGGGCGAGGTGGGGAGGGGAGGTGAGAGTAGAAGAGGCAAAAAAATAAAAATACCAAGGGAGACAGAAGTGCTAGTTAAGGTAACTTCACTGAAAGTGAATTAAAAACAGGACTAATCTCAAAATTAACCGATGCGTTTCGCCTGAAGAATTCAGTTCTTGTGACCATTCAATTTTGTACATCAAAGCCCTCTATTGTATCAACATTTCCTGTATCATACACCCCCTGCTCCCCCCTCCCTGCCACTCCCCATACCATAGGCATGCTGTCCGTAGCTGGCCTGGTGCTGTTGGTGATACTGGTTGGATTGGTTAGCAAGGCCCATGGCCTGCTGCTTGGCTGAGGCTGGAGGCATGAAGACGGTGGGGCCGTACTGGAAGGCAGAGGGCACCCCTGGCATGCCAGCGTAGTATGGCAGACCTGTAAGGTAAATATATTACAAGATTCAACATTAGTACCCTGGGCATGCCAGCATAGTATATACCGTAATTCCTCTAATAGTAACCTGGTCTCAATTACAAGCCGGGTCTCTATTAATGGCCGGGTGCGCTCTTGAGCTAAGCAATTATAAGCCGACCTCCTAATACAAGCCGGGTTACTAATATACTGAGCTGCATACTGAGCTAGTTACTTGATTTCACTTTGAAAACGTTGAAATTACCAGTGACCACCTGTAATTGCACTGTTTACTATTTCATACAGTACTTGGTTTCAATAAATGAACCCAGTACATTTTACTGGGTTCAAACTGACACAAAATGTTGATTTATTCATTATGATCCGTTTGAAAATTAGAAATATAGGCCTCTCTCTTATACATGCCTCCTCCTAATACAAGCCTGGTACCCGCTACAGTTGAAACAAATACAAGCCGGGGTTACTATTAGAGGAATTACGGTAGGCTACAGCAGGGCTATTCAACTAAATTGTTCAGGGGGCCACATTGTCAGAAACCCAAGGGGCCAGGGGCCGGACTGCCACGGCGCCTCCCGTGCTATAAATATATGTATACTTGACACAACACGCAACCACATTTTCACAACTTTTATTTAACTACATTGCAAAAGTAGTATACTTTTCAAAAAAAAGTGCTTCATTTATGTGCCACATCTGCAACATCTCCTGCAGAAAGTGCTTCATTTATGACTGTGCAACAACTGCAACATCTCCTCTTCAACATTTCAATATAAAAATAAAATAAAAAACAAAAAAGTGCATGATGTGCATCTGAACATTCTAACATCAACACTTGAACAAAAAAACACATTTATAGTGCAGCTGAGCTTATGAAAAAGTGCTTCATGTCTGTGCAACAACAGCAAATCACAGCATCTTATTAGCACTTATTGTCCACTCTTAACTCTCAAACATCAGGGGGGTGGGGGGCAGACAGGCCTAGCCTACATACACACAGGGGTGTAGCTCCAGATTCTGGGCCCCATGAAAGAATTTATTTGTAGGCCCCCAGTGAATGCGAGCGTGCGTAAGCGCGCGAGCGGAATTTTGTTTGGCCATTTTTTTATTGATGAAAACGCATAATATGGTTTTTACCTATACATTCGGATCAGCAGTTCAGCACCTGCACTGTTGGTGGGTGAGCCTAGTAAAGGATGTCGCATTGCGTTCATCTTCAATGAATGGACCAATGCAAGTCTACCAAAGCCCCCCCTCTCTCTCTATATACACACACACACACACACACATCAGAAACAAACATAGTATCAATGGCTGCGGTTACATGGTGACTTTTAATTCCGAATTATAACTTCGGAATCAAATCACTCGGATGTAAAAAAAAATCATGCGAGTTTACATGTCAAATCTTAATTCCGACAAGGTGTTTACATGAAAGTCACTGTCTAATCGGGAGTTTTCGAGTCATCGTAAGGTTTGGGGTTGGGAAGGCTTCTGATTGGGTAAACGTAAACAGGATGTTAACGTCATTACGTTTACCAGAAGTAAACAAACCAGCTGCGACCGGTATTCTCAGCTACTGTGCTAGCGTACCAAACAACATTAACCAGACTCTCGGTGTGTCTATTCTGCTAACGTTAAAGGCCTCTAAATGCTACAGCAACTTCAAAGCAACTGCACCACAACATCGACAAAGCAAAGGTGTTGCAGGCCTTTATGCTTCTGCAACATCGACGCACAGCCTATATAACATTGTACCCCGTATGTAGCAACCCATTGATAACAAGCAGACAAATAAGCATAATTTTTACTTCCGGGCGGGGGGTTTCAAAATAAAAGCGACGTCTAAAAGCACCGTAAATACGTTTATTCTTTACAATATCTAACGTTACACGAACCTAAACTAATCTAAAGTTAGTTTAGGTTCGTGTTAACGTTAGATAATGTACAAAATAAACCTATTTACGGTGCTTTTAGACGTCGCTCTTTTATTTTGAAAATCCCCCGACGGAAGTATTATAGTGTCTGTTGCTAGCAGCTTGACTTTTGCCGGCCGGTTCTGTGCTTTTTCTAGCTAACGTTACGTATCATCATTAGTTTCCAAAGGAGAGGAGAGAAAGACCGCGGCTCACATGCAGCTCAAACTACCTGTTGGAATAAATTAATTGATTGATGTTTAACTTGTCCCTGTGTGTGTCCAGTCATTTCGACTAGCAAACGTTGTATCTAACGTTACCTCAGGATACCATTGTATTTAGTTGGTTAGCTATGTAGCTATTTTGTGGATAGCATTTTGTATAGCATCAATACTAGCTGGCTGGCTACAGCTTTATTTACTAAATTATGGAGGCTTTTTAATCGTCAAGGTAAGAGAGGATTTGTCATGATCAACTGAAGGCGTATGCTATGGAACAATATGTGCCCCTGTTCGCGATCATCTATGTGTACTGTAGCCTATGCGCGATCATGCGCAGAAAGACCGGGGGGAACTAATTCCGAAAAAGCGTTTACATGGACAGAAAAAGCTTTAATTCGGAATGATAAACGGAATAAACCGGCCACTTACATCGGAATGGATTTTATTTCGGAATGGCCATTTTCATTCGGAATTAAGTATTTTCAGATGTTTACATGATAACTTTAAATAGGATTTAACGTTAATTCCGAATGAAAAGGGGAATAAACTGTCCATGTAAACGCAGCCAATGAGAGCATCAATAATACACGTGAGTGATGTCTAGTTTAAAAAAATAAATAAAAAAATGCCCCCCCCCCCCCCCCCCCCCCCCCAGCCCTTGGAATCATCCTAAGCTACCCCCCCCAGCCAATGACAGAACTTCCGGTCAGAGTTTATTGAGCTTAAAAACAATTGATAGGCAAAAGAATGACAACAAAACAAAAGAATGACATCATCAAGGCATGTAGATTTATAATAGTTTTACTTAAAACTAGGCTACTTTTGCGTATAAAGTCATTATATTCCAAATAAAATAAGTCCCGAGGGCTACCCGCAAACAGTGATGCAAATGCTCATTTGTCAAGGGGCACGGTTGCTTGTTTTAATGGCATTCATGTGAGAGAAACTGGATTCACAGGTGTATGTTGAGCCAAACATTGTTAGCACAGATATTGCCAGCGTTTTTATTTTGGGGAATGTCTTGACATGAATACACTTTATCCAAAATGTTGTGGTGGATTCATTCTCAAGTGCCTGCTTCAGAGCAGATGATGCTTGCATGTCAATTATTTCAAGTTGCAGGAGACCTTCATCAATGTGAAGTGATGCAAGGAACTCTTGTCCTTTTGTGGAAATAGCAGCTACATTGGCAAATGGGTTGCTCACAAAATGCATCAATTCTCTGGACATGTCAAATTCATCAAATCGACTTGCAAAGTTTTCCCTCAATTTATCAATGAAATCTGTCATTAATTGAGTGACTTTTGGCTAAACTGTGCGTGTTAACGTTGACATGAAAAGAAAAAAGTAAAAAAAAAAAAAAATTAAAAAAAAAATTATTTTTTTTATTTTTTATTTATTTTTTTTATTATCATGTAATCTTTGGCGGGCCGGTCAGAATCATCCCGCGGGCCGGATCTGGCCCGCGGGCCGCCAGTTGAATAGCCCTGGGCTACAGGGTTTGTGGGTCAATATCCCTTGTTTTAATGGATTATTGTTTTCATGGATATTTGTATAAAAGTGATAATTTATTGGATTGAAGATAATTTTGAAAACCTTTATTTAGACTATTTAAACTGTTAACACTTTGAGTGCCAACGGTTCAGTGCCAAGGACGAGAAATCTCGCTATTAGTCATTTTTTTTATTAGCGATTTCCATTCATTTTTCATCAATCTAGCCTCACGTTACCACTGGGACTCTCTACCCCTATCGTCTCCCGGATGATAATGCACCCATTGGAATGGAGTCAATGGAAATGCATGGGGAAAAGAAAATCCGGAATCCACATTTTACTTCTCAGGCATGTAATCCGAGCCGATTGCAGTCTTTGTGGTCCCTCAGAACAGCGTGGAATATGTGTTTCGAGCACCGAGCGTTGGATCAATAAACACGATCGATATTTGGAATGGCGATCAGGAATTGGAATAATCTTTTTGGAGAACATCTGAGGTAAGGAATCAATTTGACCAGTCTTGGAGTAATCAGAGCTTTTTTCACAGATATATCAACGTGGGCCCTATATGTGTATGTGTGTGTGTGTGTTGATCAGGAAATAGATAATAGATTTTTCAGCCCGCTTCTCTAGCGTGCATAAGTACACATATACTATCGATAAACTAGCGTTTATTTGAAAACTATTCATAAATAGGCCGAAAAATGACAGTTTTTTGTGTATTCCAGTAAAGGGCGATTCCTGTGGAATCTCTTTTTTCCTGGACATTTTCAAAAACAAGCGTTTTTCAAAATGGTATAAAACGGAAATGTACTGATGAAAAAACAATCCGTTTCGACAATGTTGACTGCAAGCAAGTCATTGATAAGCGACGGGCGTATTAGACACTATTAACTGAAAGTGTTAATGTTCGGCACGCGCACACTTCGCAGCACTTTGCCCTCGTCTGTCGGCTCCGGGCTGCGTTTTTGCCGATCAACAAATACATTGTTGGAAAGTTGAATTTGCCGCCTTTCGATCATCACCCTACTCAAGCTATTGCATGCTTCCAGTCTCGAGTTACAAGACGAAACATCCGACGAGCTTCATTTGACAAGCCATTCAGACCGGTGACAACGTCCGGTTTTGCCGGGCCCTGAGCGGACCAGTCACTGCTGATGGCGAAAATAATTGACCACCTTTGTAGCCAATGAAATTCTGGAGCCAATGCTATCCCATGCAAGGGCTGATTGCAACGAGAAAGGGGTAGAAGAAGCCAAGGAAGTGCTTTGTTTTGACTAGAGCCTCGGAATAAATGGAAGCGGACGGCCATTTTGGATAATCATGGTGAATTAACGCCGGGACACACATTACGAACACCTCATTTTCCGTGGGATTATTATAAACTTTGGACTTGTACTGTAGATAAGACTTCATGCTATGGAACCGTTATGTTTTCCAGCTCCAACCTCTGAGCTGGAACTCAAAAACAGGCATCTGGCAACAAGTAATATCTGCTGTCACTCAGTACAATGGAGCACTTGGTTTCTCAATGCACCATTTTTTTTTCAAAAAGGTAAGAAATGGCTTGATAATCTGGCATGAATCTGGGTCAGTGTCTCAGAGTGTTCCAAGTTACGTCACGTTGATCAGAACCTACTATAAACACAGTCATCATCGACACTTCTGCTCAGGTGATATCTGGACAGATAAAGGTGTTGGTGGAATGCTAACCAAGCCAGCTCTCCACTGGATTCAATAACCAGTGTTTAACCCAGGTCCTTGGTGTAAAGTGGGTATGATTTTGTCCTTACCAGTGTATCCATAGCCGGGGGGCAGAGGGGGGTTGAGGAAGGCCTGGTTCTGTGTCTGCTGGCCCTGGCTCTGGGCCTGCCCCTGGTTCCCAGGCTGGGGGTTCTGTTGGGGCTGAGACTGAACCCCACCTGTGGACAGGCTGGTGGGGGGAGCCGGGGACGAGGAGTCACCCCTGCCAAACTTGGTTGCCTCGCCTGGGGAATCGAGCAGAACAGAGACAACGTATTAAGACAATATGAAAATACAGATTAGGGGCGCGCGATTCGGGAAATCTCATAAGATTCTATTTCAATACTTTGGGGTCACGATTTGATAAATTTATTCATAATCGATTCTCGATTCAATACTTGCATAGATTTGAGATTGTCGTTTTGAGTTACTTTTCCCCATTTGACTGCGGTAGAAACAGAAGTCACACTGAATCAAATTAGTGCCGTCAAGCGATTACAAAAATTTCTCCAATTAATTACAGGCTTTATAATTAATTAATCTAAATGAATCACATATCAATATTTGTGGTGAGAAGGATATCATAAATATTTTGGAATATGTGATAATGGCCATAATAAAAAATATGACATAATGCATTTAATTAAGGAACCAAAAATCTGAAATGTTCGTGTACGATTCTTTTGTTTGAATTTTGCTCAAAAACATAGAAAACGTATAAAAGGGGCAGTGCACTCAAAATAAGAAAACGAAACAGAATCTGGCATGAATCTGGGTCAGTGTCTCAGAGTGTTCCAAGTTACGTCACGTTGCATCAGAACCTACTATAAACACAGTCATCATCGACACTTCCGCTCAGCTGATATCGGGACAGGGCTGTACACTGCGACGAGATGATCGCGAATTGCCCCTTTAATTGGCCGTTGCGATTGGTAAATATTATCTGGGGGCGGGCTTGCGAGTAGTGCTTTCAAGCCTTGCATTCGCATTTCACTCCTAAATTATCCAAGGCGTGTGATGACGCGATGACGTCACTCACGCAAGCTGAGCAGTGTGCACTCAGCAGGTATGATCAGCGGGAACAATCGACTGAGCACTCACTCTGATAGACTGGCTGACTGTCTGATTCATTTAGCTATGAAGAAAAGTAAAGTTAGTATTGCTTCATATTTTCGACGCGTTCGACCTCCTATAGTGAGCCGAACTGAACTGAACTCAGACACACGGAGAGAGCTGCGGCGTCTGCTGCTCCTCCTCCTCCCTCCCGCACCCGTGGCTGTTGTAAACACTAGTCTCTAGTGGGACACTGGGACCTCGGTGAGCCTGCCAGCCGGCTAGCTACTGATATCAACAAATGCTTCAGCAAGTCTAGTAGTGCATGATAGCTCGCGTTAGCTCACTGTTCAAAACGAAACGTCCCATTAAACTAAATAGCTACAGATAGCTCCTGATATCAATGTCTTATAACACTGAGTCGATGCGTATTCGAGCTGAGGGCACGCTGAATATAGTCAATAGGGTCCAGCTGCAGCGCCGGAGAATCCTGGCCGTAGCTGGAGGCTACTCGAGTACACACAGACAGTGGAGCTGGTTGCATATAGCGAGCATTTTGACTTGTTGCAGGACGGGAGGTAAACTAGAGACACCTGCAGGACGGGAGGTAAACTAGAGACACCTGCAGGACGGGAGGTAAACTAGACACCTGCAGGACGGGAGGTAAACTAGAGACACCTGCAGGACGGGAGGTAAACTAGAGACACCTGCAGGACGGGAGGTAAACTAGAGACACCTGCAGGACGGGAGGTAAACTAGAGACACCTGCAGGACGGGAGGTAAACTAGAGACACCTGCAGGACGGGAGGTAAACTAGAGACACCGGCAGGACGGGAGGTAAACTAGAGACACCTGCAGGACGGGAGGTAAACTAGAGACACCTGCAGGACGGGAGGTAAACTAGAGACACCTGCAGGACGGGAGGTAAACTAGAGACACCTGCAGGACGGGAGGTAAACTAGAGACACCTGCAGGACGGGAGGTAAACTAGAGACACCTGCAGGACGGGAGGTAAACTAGAGACACCTGCAGGACGGGAGGTAAACTAGAGACACCTGCAGGACGGGAGGTAAACTAGAAATAGTGTTTAGTGAAAATCTTCAGACATACACTGAAAGATGCACAATTTAAAGCAAATGATTCGAAATGTATATGTTCCCCCAGCCGACCATGTACTTCCTTTACTGAATGTGCAGGTAGTACACACCTAGGGAATAGAGGTGGGTGTTTGTGTAAAGAGTTTATACTTTTGGTGCAATATTGTATACCGATTTATTTACGTTATTTAATTTCCCTTGTATGTTGTTTGGCACAGAGGCAGTATAGGGTGGGGTTGTGGAAAAGGACCACAACTGATCAATGGAAAACTAATGAATGTGTACCATGTCATGTATTCCTGAATAAATACTAATGTGTACCATGTCTTGTGATTCCTGAATAAGTACTAATGTGTACCATGTCTTGTATTCCTGAATAAATAAAGAATAACGTGGCTTACCAGAGTAAGGGTTGTTGGCCAGGCCATCTCTACCAGGCATGGTGGGTGTAGGGCCAGGGAATGTCACGCCATAGTAGTCCTGGGGGGGGGGGGGGGGGGAAGAAAGAAAGAAAGAGAGAAGGAGAAAGAGAGAAAGAGAGGAGGGAGGGAGGAAGTGAGAGAGGTGGGAGGGAGGGAAAGCAAGGGGGTGGGAGAGAGAGCGAGAGGAGGTGGGAGAGAAAGGGGAGAGAGAGAGATAGTGGGGTTGGGAGGGGGAGAGAGAGAGAAAATTCACTATATTTTGACACTTATCTTTTGGTTTGTTTTTAATGTAACCTATATTGCTCAGGTTACATTCAGGTAAGGTTGTGTCGCTGGAGATTCAGAAATATGAATAATTCCACGGAGGATGAATTAAGATATGTGCTTGTAACCATCATCATCTCCAGCTGTTAAAATGTAAGGAGATAAAATTCTACTTCAAATCGATTCTCAAATCAAGTCAAAAGTCAGTCATATTTATTGTAATTTTCCCATGGGACATGGAAGCATGAAATACAGTACTCGGGTCTCGGTTATAGCCATTAAATACTAATATAACTAAAATAAATACCAAAATAAACTGATCCTCGTGATAAACATGCAAACGGATTCAATAAAAACTGTGATCAATGTATGAAAATCTAGAAAAATAAAGTGATTACTTGTTGAAAGAGGATTAAGTCAAGTAAGTCAAGTTTATCCAAAGCCACTTACAAGTTTTGTATGACAAGTCAGTAGAAAGTGTACAACTCTATCAGCTGAGTAATAGAATAGAAATACTTTATTCATCCAGAGGGAAATTTAACAATGTTCATCAAAGTGTTCAGACTTGAGTGCTAGTGTTGAGTGTATGTTAGTATATTAGGAAGAGTGCATGACGGTAAGAAGGTTCTTTTTTTCCCCCTTCTTTCAATTTCTTTTTAAGATGTCAGATATTGATTGAAGAAGTGTCTTTTTAGTCAACGGTCGAAAGATTGGTTGGGTTTCTGTTGTCCTAACTGTGGTGGGAAGTTCGTTCCACCATTGTTCCACCATCGGGGCTGCCCTCGCCATATCATTCTGGGTGTTAAATGTTGATGCCGGCTAACTCACCATGGGAAGGCGAGACTGCAGCATCTGCAGGTCCTCGTAGCCGTAGATGTGCTGTGGACACGGGACAAGATGCAACATGACACACTTCAGACGGACACGGCCACATGCAGAGAAGAGGAAAGACCTTTCTAGAAATCACTCCCCATTACCCTGAAGATTACACTTAAAATTAGGGGTGGGTGATATTATACCATACCTTTACAGTTTTAAAACAGAACTATGCTTTTGAGTTAGTGATGCTTTAAAAAGCAAGCATGAGCAAACAAAAGGTGAAAAAATAAGAAGTTGGCTACAATATATTACTCAGTAGGACAAATGTATATATTTTATACTCAGTTTAAATCACCAGTACATTGTATATCACTATTGCACTTTACGGGTACGTTTTAATCTAATATCCATTTACATGTGACACAGTGACCGTTACAGAGAGGTTATGATTTTACATGGCTAGAGATTTTAAGCTAGAAAACAGCATCAAACTGAAAAGAAGCCTAGACTAGTTTCCCAGTACCCTTGTTGTACTGGGATATACCAACAATGTCTTTTAACCCAAAGACCCGACTGGTCAACAACACAATCAATGGGTGAGATCCTTCACAAACGGCGGCTTGGCCCCAGAAATGTGACGTCAACTTCTCAAGCCTCATACCTGAGGGAATTCCCCGATACACTTACATTATTTTTTGGGATGATATATTATCCCGGTGAATGTGGGTCAGTGTCTCAGAGTGTTCCGAGTTACGTCATGTCGGATCAGAACCTACTATAAACGCAGTCATCATCGACACGCTAAGTTTGTATCAGGGATATCTGCATTCGAACAAGAAACCAATGTATAGACATAGCAATGGCATAGCAAAAAAAATTGCCAGGCCTAATGCGAGCCAGGGAAGTCTTGTGCTTGTAACGTGGCTTCATCTCGAAGTTTTCATCCACTGAGCCGTGAGGCTCAACATGCTTGTTTGGTTGAGGTCTGAACTCGCCAAATTGCCCATAAATATCGTTTTTGTGGGTATTGTCCAGTTGTTGCTGTATGTTTTTATCTGCCCAAAATTCAAGCAAGCATGAAAGCATTACAGTAAGCTTGCACGCCCCCCGCTCCCTTGTCTGGGACACTGGCGCGCACCCGAAACCACCTATTCCAGCGGTCCAGGTTCTGGACGGGGCCGGGGGGGGGGGGGGGGGGGGGGGAGCGTTCTCATCAGGGACGATCACACCCTATTTTGGTGTGATCGTGCTCTGATTCGACCCCGAATGGCTAGTGTGAAAGCCCCCTAGAGCACCAGGATTTTGATGTTGAGAGCAACAGATCACCACAGTAAGGTAAAGTGACTTGCCGGTGTGCCACATTCAGACCCAAGGGAGAGGTCATATTTCATGGGTCTGACCGGTCAGACTAGAGTGTTGTGTGTATGAACCATGACTAAGATATGTATTGATAAGGTATGTGTACATACTTTTAAGTGATCCAGGAAATATTTAAGTCCGTCAATAACTAAGTATACAAGAAGGTGTGGAATAATAACCAACTAGTGGTCGACAGCGTTACCGGGTAGGCAGGCAGCAGTCCACCGGGGCCCATGATATACTGGTTGGCCAGTAGGGGGGGCACTCCTTGGGCCAGGTTGGGGGGTGCTTTACCTGGAGAAGACGAGGGACAGATTTCAGAAAGTTGTGGATATCCTCAATCTCTGCCTATATACTAGAATATACTACTGACTCCCTCCCTACACCCTATAATATACTACAGACTCCCTCCCTATACCCTATAATATACTACTGACTCCCTCCCTACACCCTATAATATACTACTGACTCCCTCCCTACACCCTAGAATATACTACTGACTCCCTCCCTACACCCTATAATATACTACAGACTCCCTACCTACACCCTATAATATACTACTGACTCCCTCCCTACACCCTATAATATACTACAGACTCCCTCCCTACACCCTATAATATACTACTGACTCCCTCCCTACACCCTATAATATACTACAGACTCCCTCCCTACACCCTATAATATACTACCGACTCCCTCCCTACACCCTATAATATACTACAGACTCCCTCCCTACACCCTATAATATACTACTGACTCCCTCCTCCCTACACCCTATAATATACTACTGACTCCCTCCCTACACCCTATAATATACTACTGACTCCCTCCCTACACCCTATAATATACTACTGACTCCCTCCCTACACCCTATAATATACTACTGACTCCCTCCTCCCTACACCCTATAATATACTACTGACTCCCTCCCTACACCCTATAATATACTACTGACTCCCTCCCTACACCCTATAATATACTACTGACTCCCTCCCTACACCCTATAATATACTACTGACTCCCTCCCTACACCCTATAATATACTACAGACTCCCTCCTCCCTACACCCTATAATATACTACTGACTCCCTCCCTACACCCTATAATATACTACTGACTCCCTACCTACACCCTATAATATACTACTGACTCCCTCCCTACACCCTATAATATACTACTGACTCCCTCCCTACACCCTAGAATATACTACTGACTCCCTCCTCCCTACACCCTATAATATACTACTGACTCCCTCCCTACACCCTATAATATACTACTGACTCCCTCCCTACACCCTATAATATACTACAGACTCCCTCCCTACACCCTATAATATACTACTGACTCCCTCCTCCCTACACCCTATAATATACTACTGACTCCCTCCCTACACCCTATAATATACTACTGACTCCCTCCCTACACCCTATAATATACTACTGACTCCCTCCCTATACCCTATAATATACTACTGACTCCCTCCCTACACCCTATAATATACTACTGACTCCCTCCCTACACCCTATAATATACTACTGACTCCCTCCCTACACCCTAGAATATACTACTGACTCCCTCCCTACACCCTATAATATACTACTGACTCCCTCCCTACACCCTATAATATACTACTGACTCCCTCCCTACACCCTATAATATACTACTGACTCCCTCCCTACACCCTATAATATACTACTGACTCCCTCCCTACACCCTATAATATACTACAGACTCCCTCCCTACACCCTATAATATACTACTGACTCCCTCCCTACACCCTATAATATACTACTGACTCCCTCCTCCCTACACCCTATAATATACTACTGACTCCCTCCCTACACCCTATAATATACTACTGACTCCCTCCCTACACCCTATAATATACTACAGACTCCCTCCCTACACCCTATAATATACTACCGACTCCCTCCTCCCTACACCCTATAATATACTACTGACTCCCTCCCTACACCCTATAATATACTACTGACTCCCTCCCTACACCCTATAATATACTACTGACTCCCTCCCTACACCCTATAATATACTACAGACTCCCTCCCTACACCCTATAATATACTACCGACTCCCTCCTCCCTACACCCTATAATATACTACCGACTCCCTCCTCCCTACACCCTATAATATACTACTGACTCCCTCCCTACACCCTATAATATACTACAGACTCCCTCCCTACACCCTATAATATACTACCGACTCCCTCCTCCCTACACCCTATAATATACTACTGACTCCCTCCCTACACCCTATAATATACTACTGACTCCCTCCTCCCTACACCCTATAATATACTACTGACTCCCTCCTCCCTACACCCTATAATATACTACTGACTCCCTCCCTACACCCTATAATATACTACAGACTCCCTCCCTACACCCTATAATATACTACTGACTCCCTCCCTACACCCTATAATATACTACTGACTCCCTCCCTCCCTACACCCTATAATATACTACTGACTCCCTCCTCCCTACACCCTATAATATACTACTGACTCCCTCCCTACACCCTATAATATACTACTGACTCCCTCCCTACACCCTATAATATACTACTGACTCCCTCCCTACACCCTATAATATACTACTGACTCCCTCCCTACACCCTATAATATACTACTGACTCCCTCCCTACACCCTATAATATACTACTGACTCCCTCCCTACACCCTATAATATACTACAGACTCCCTACCTACACCCTATAATATACTACTGACTCCCTCCCTACACCCTATAATATACTACTGACTCCCTCCCTACACCCTATAATATACTACTGACTCCCTCCCTACACCCTATAATATACTACTGACTCCCTCCCTACACCCTATAATATACTACTGACTCCCTCCCTACACCCTATAATATACTACTGACTCCCTCCCTACACCCTATAATATACTACTGACTCCCTCCCTACACCCTATAATATACTACAGACTCCCTCCCTACACCCTATAATATACTACTGCAGGGCTGTACGTTAACTTTTTTTGCACATAGCACTGGTGCTACAGAGGTTGATAGTTTTGTAGCACAGGCCAAAATCTTGTAGCACAAGTATAAAACTTGTTATATTTGTAACAGTCACAAATGTGCCTATTGTATTTGTGTTATTTAGTTGCAGTGCCATGTTTGGCTGTCATTTAGTATATCGCCATGTGTTATTATTACTATGATACTCTCATATGCTATTTTCAATTAATATCATAAACAACATAAGGAATATTAGCATAATTTTGAGTGGACTGAAGGAATGAGTCAGCGTTAATAGTTTTAAATGCAAATAATTTATTGAAACATAGAAGTGGGGTCGGTTGGGACACACACACACACACACACACAATGGGGGACCCTGATGTAAACAAGACAAACGTCTTTCTCAGGTCTGCATCCCCTTAACAATTGTGTGTATTGAGCCATACTGTACTGTACCCATTCTGCAATCTGTTAAATAAAGTTCTCATTCATTCATTCACACACACTGTTTCAACTCACCACCCCCGCATCATATTGTAGTCTAGTCTGTCTTCAAACTTCCACTCCTCTCGAAACTTGTTTATTTGAATATCAACATTATCTGTCCATCCTCAGTTTACTATAATATACTCCTGTCCTGACTAGTGACTTCATCATCTTTCCAAACGCACGCACGCACACACACACAGGGAAGGGGAGAGAGTGCCCCCCCATTTCCCTTTCCACACTGTGTCTGCTGGCTCTGCCTGTGATCAGGATTAGCTTGTTAGCTTGCTAACGTTGTAGTGATTGTAATGGTACATAAACGTTAATTTCGGGCGATGTGCGCATAAAGGAATGGCGACGGTGCAAAGCATGTAGATGCATTTGACCCGTTGCGAGAAGAAAAAAACACCACAGACTTATTTCGGGACGTGTAGGCGCACTGCTGTGTTAACGCAGCAACCGACCAACGCGCTGCTCTGCTTGCAGAAGGCGCACGGATAGGGCGGATATGACTCGTCGAGTTGTCACAAGAGTTTTTTCAAAATAAGATTATCATATGCACCTGAACGTTGCTAGCTTTCGGAGCCTAGCTGGAGCTGCGCGTGGGCAGAAATGAGACCCGCTACAGGATTTTCAAAATAAGAGTATCTATATGAACCGAATCCCTATCGCACCAGTGCTACTGAAGTAAATCCATCCATCGCACAGACCGCTGTTGCTGTAGCACGTGCGAGATATATGTCGCACTGTACAGGCCTGTACTACTGACTCCCTCCCTACACCCTATAATATACTACTGACTCCCTTCCTACACCCTAGAATATACTACTGACTCCCTCCCTATACCCTATAATATACTACAGACTCCCTCCCTACACCCTATAATATACTACAGACTCCCTCCCTACACCCTATAATATACTACAGACTCCCTCCCTACACCCTATAATATACTACTGACTCCCTCCCTACACCCTATAATATACTACTGACTCCCTCCTCCCTACACCCTATAATATACTACAGACTCCCTCCCTACACCCTAGAATATACTGACTCCCTCCTCCCTACACCCTAGAATATACTACTGACTCCCTCCCTATACCCTATAATATACTACAGACTCCCTCCCTACACCCTAGAATATACTACTGACTCCCTCCTCCCTACAATATACTACTGACTCCCTCCCTACACCCTATAATATACTACAGACTCCCTCCCTACACCCTATAATATACTACAGACTCCCTCCTCCCTACACCCTATAATATACTACTGACTCCCTACCTACACCCTATAATATACTAGACTCCCTCCCTACACCCTATAATATACTACTGACTCCCTCCTCCCTACACCCTATAATATACTACTGACTCCCTCCCTATACCCTATAATATACTACAGACTCCCTACACCCTATAATATACTACTGACTCCCTCCCTACACCCTATAATATACTACTGACTCCCTCCCTACACCCTATAATATACTACAGACTCCCTCCCTACACCCTATAATATACTACTGACTCCCTCCCTACACCCTATAATATACTACTGACTCCCTCCCTACACCCTATAATATACTACTGACTCCCTCCTCCCTACACCCTAGAATATACTACTGACTCCCTCCCTACACCCTATAATATACTACAGACTCCCCCCTCCCTACACCCTATAATATACTACTGACTCCCTCCTCCCTACACCCTATAATATACTACTGACTCCCTCCCTACACCCTATAATATACTACTGACTCCCTCCTCCCTACACCCTAGAATATACTACTGACTCCCTACCTACACCCTATAATATACTACTGACTCCCTCCCTACACCCTATAATATACTACTGACTCCCTCCTCCCTACACCCTATAATATACTACTGACTCCCTCCTCCCTACACCCTATAATATACTACAGACTCCCTCCCTACACCCTATAATATACTACTGACTCCCTCCCTACACCCTATAATATACTACTGACTCCCTCCCTACACCCTATAATATACTACTGACTCCCTCCCTACACCCTATAATATACTACAGACTCCCTCCCTACACCCTATAATATACTACTGACTCCCTCCCTACACCCTATAATATACTACTGACTCCCTCCCTACACCCTATAATATACTACTGACTCCCTCCCTATACCCTATAATATACTACTGACTCCCTCCTCCCTACACCCTATAATATACTACCGACTCCCTACCTACACCCTATAATATACTACTGACTCCCTCCCTACACCCTATAATATACTACTGACTCCCTCCCTACACCCTATAATATACTACAGACTCCCTCCCTATACCCTATAATATACTACCGACTCCCTCCCTATACCCTATAATATACTACAGACTCCCTCCCTACACCCTATAATATACTACAGACTCCCTCCTCCCTATACCCTATAATATACTACTGACTCCCTCCTCCCTACACCCTATAATATACTACTGACTCCCTCCCTACACCCTATAATATACTACTGACTCCCTCCCTACACCCTATAATATACTACTGACTCCCTCCCTATACCCTATAATATACTACTGACTCCCTCCTCCCTACACCCTATAATATACTACCGACTCCCTACCTACACCCTATAATATACTACTGACTCCCTCCCTACACCCTATAATATACTACAGACTCCCTCCCTATACCCTATAATATACTACTGACTCCCTCCTCCCTACACCCTATAATATACTACAGACTCCCTCCCTATACCCTATAATATACTACTGACTCCCTCCTCCCTACACCCTATAATATACTACTGACTCCCTCCCTACACCCTATAATATACTACTGACTCCCTCCCTATACCCTATAATATACTACTGACTCCCTCCTCCCTACACCCTATAATATACTACTGACTCCCTCCCTACACCCTATAATATACTACTGACTCCCTCCCTACACCCTATAATATACTACTGACTCCCTCCCTATACCCTATAATATACTACTGACTCCCTCCTCCCTACACCCTATAATATACTACTGACTCCCTCCCTACACCCTATAATATACTACAGACTCCCTCCCTACACCCTAGAATATACTACTGACTCCCTCCTCCCTACACCCTATAATATACTACTGACTCCCTCCTCCCTACACCCTATAATATACTACAGACTCCCTCCCTATACCCTATAATATACTACTGACTCCCTCCCTACACCCTATAATATACTACAGACTCCCTCCTCCCTACACCCTATAATATACTACTGACTCCCTCCCTATACCCTATAATATACTACTGACTCCCTCCCTACACCCTATAATATACTACAGACTCCCTCCTCCCTACACCCTATAATATACTACAGACTCCCTCCCTATACCCTATAATATACTACTGACTCCCTCCCTATACCCTATAATATACTACAGACTCCCTCCCTACACCCTATAATATACTACAGACTCCCTCCTCCCTACACCCTATAATATACTACTGACTCCCTCCCTATACCCTATAATATACTACTGACTCCCTCCCTACACCCTATAATATACTACTGACTCCCTCCCTACACCCTATAATATACTACTGACTCCCTCCCTACACCCTATAATATACTACTGACTCCCTCCCTACACCCTATAATATACTACTGACTCCCTCCCTACACCCTATAATATACTACAGACTCCCTCCCTATACCCTATAATATACTACTGACTCCCTCCCTACACCCTATAATATACTACAGACTCCCTCCCTATACCCTATAATATACTACTGACTCCCTCCTCCCTACACCCTAGAATATACTACTGACTCCCTCCCTACACCCTAGAATATACTACTGACTCCCTCCCTACACCCTATAATATACTACTGACTCCCTCCCTACACCCTATAATATACTACAGACTCCCTCCCTATACCCTATAATATACTACAGACTCCCTCCCTACACCCTAGAATATACTACTGACTCCCTCCCTACACCCTATAATATACTACAGACTCCCTCCCTATACCCTATAATATACTACTGACTCCCTCCTCCCTACACCCTATAATATACTACTGACTCCCTCCCTACACCCTAGAATATACTACTGACTCCCTCCCTACACCCTAGAATATACTACTGACTCCCTCCTCCCTACACCCTATAATATACTACTGACTCCCTCCCTACACCCTATAATATACTACTGACTCCCTCCTCCCTACACCCTATAATATACTACTGACTCCCTCCCTACACCCTATAATATACTACTGACTCCCTCCTCCCTACACCCTATAATATACTACTGACTCCCTCCCTACACCCTAGAATATACTACTGACTCCCTCCTCCCTACACCCTATAATATACTACTGACTCCCTCCTCCCTACACCCTATAATATACTACTGACTCCCTCCTCCCTACACCCTATAATATACTACAGACTCCCTCCTCCCTACACCCTATAATATACTACAGACTCCCTCCTCCCTACACCCTATAATATACTACTGACTCCCTCCTCCCTACACCCTATAATATACTACAGACTCCCTCCTCCCTACACCCTATAATATACTACAGACTCCCTCCCTACACCCTATAATATACTACTGACTCCCTCCCTATACCCTATAATATACTACTGACTCCCTCCCTACACCCTAGAATATACTACTGACTCCCTCCTCCCTACACCCTATAATATACTACTGACTCCCTCCCTACACCCTATAATATACTACTGACTCCCTCCCTACACCCTATAATATACTACTGACTCCCTCCCTACACCCTATAATATACTACTGACTCCCTCCCTACACCCTATAATATACTACTGACTCCCTCCCTACACCCTAGAATATACTACTGACTCCCCCCTCCCTACACCCTATAATATACTACTGACTCCCTCCCTACACCCTATAATATACTACTGACTCCCTCCCTACACCCTATAATATACTACTGACTCCCTCCCTACACCCTATAATATACTACTGACTCCCTCCCTATACCCTATAATATACTACAGACTCCCTCCCTACACCCTATAATATACTACTGACTCCCTCCTCCCTACACCCTATAATATACTACTGACTCCCTCCTCCCTACACCCTATAATATACTACTGACTCCCTCCCTACACCCTATAATATACTACTGACTCCCTCCCTACACCCTATAATATACTACTGACTCCCTCCCTACACCCTATAACATACTACTGACTCCCTCCCTACACCCTATAATATACTACTGACTCCCTCCTCCCTACACCCTATAATATACTACTGACTCCCTCCCTATACCCTATAATATACTACTGACTCCCTCCTCCCTACACCCTATAATATACTACAGACTCCCTCCTCCCTACACCCTATAATATACTACTGACTCCCTCCCTACACCCTATAATATACTACAGACTCCCTCCTCCCTACACCCTATAATATACTACTGACTCCCTCCCTCCCTACACCCTATAATATACTACAGACTCCCTCCTCCCTACACCCTATAATATACTACTGACTCCCTCCCTACACCCTATAATATACTACTGACTCCCTCCCTACACCCTATAATATACTACTGACTCCCTCCCTACACCCTATAATATACTACTGACTCCCTCCCTACACCCTATAATATACTACTGACTCCCTCCCTACACCCTATAATATACTACTGACTCCCTCCCTACACCCTATAATATACTACAGACTCCCTCCTCCCTACACCCTATAATATACTACTGACTCCCTCCCTACACCCTATAATATACTACTGACTCCCTCCCTACACCCTATAATATACTACTGACTCCCTCCCTACACCCTATAATATACTACAGACTCCCTCCCTACACCCTATAATATACTACTGACTCCCTCCCTACACCCTATAATATACTACTGACTCCCTCCTCCCTACACCCTATAATATACTACTGACTCCCTCCCTACACCCTATAATATACTACTGACTCCCTCCTCCCTACACCCTATAATATACTACTGACTCCCTCCCTACACCCTATAATATACTACTGACTCCCTCCTCCCTACACCCTAGAATATACTACTGACTCCCTCCCTATACCCTATAATATACTACTGACTCCCTCCCTACACCCTATAATATACTACTGACTCCCTCCCTACACCCTATAATATACTACTGACTCCCTCCCTACACCCTATAATATACTACAGACTCCCTCCTCCCTACACCCTATAATATACTACTGACTCCCTCCTCCCTACACCCTATAATATACTACTGACTCCCTCCCTACACCCTAGAATATACTACTGACTCCCTTCCTACACCCTAGAATATACTACGACTCCCTCCCTAACTATACCCTAGTACAGGGATCGGCAATAGGCGGCCCGCGGGCCGACATTGGCCCGCCAGCAATAATTTCTGGCCCGTCAGATTATTTTGAGAATATGATATTTATTTTACGCGCAGGAAATATTCACTCGGGACGCCAGGGTGTCTTTTATTGTGAAGCTGTATCTATCTACCGGTAGTCATCAATAGCACTATAGCCAATTGAAATGCTAGAAATGGTCACGTGGACTGGGAGAACCAATGGAATAGTCCCTAACGAACTTTCACTTCCGCGTTCGAGATGGAGCGAGTAACAAAATGTGTTAAAAAACAAAACAAACATCTTTGGATAGGGAAATGCAACAGGGAAATATAACGCTTCTTTTAATAAACAGGAGCCATACTTAAAATACGGGTTTATTGCAACAGGTCGGTGATTCTTGCGTGCCGAGCCGACGTCCTCTCTGCATAATATGTGGCGACAACAACAACGAGGAAATGGTTGTTATTACAACTGTGTTCAAGTTGGCAGATAAAGTAGCTGCATTCAACGCCAATCTGGAATTGGAGGGCGGCGAGTGGATATGTGACATGTTTCAAACATTAGCAGGGATTTTGGAGGACTGAACAACAAACAAGGTATGGTGAGTCGTGTTTTCATGCATTCTGTCTTCTGATCTGTTCATCACCCGCCGCGGTGATCTGCAACAGCTGATCTGCTGTTCATGAATGAATGAATGAAAACTTTATTTAACAGATTGCAGAATGGGTACAATACAGTACAGCTCAATACACACAATTGTTAAGCTGATCTGCAACAGCTGAGAGCTGTTCATGAATGAATGGATGAGTGAGAACTTTGTTTGGCGGATTGCAGAGTGGGTGCAGTGCAGTGCGGCGCAGTGCACACGGTTGTTGGGGGGATGCAGACCAGAGAAAAACGTTTGTCTTTTTTCAATATCAGTATATTAAATTAGCCATCGTTTTTGATCCTGGCCCGCCAAGCAACGGCTTGGGGAAAATCTGGCCCGCGGCAAAACCTAATTGCCGACCCCTGCCCTAGTATATACTACTGACCACATTATTTCGATAAGTGCGATCCATTCATATGGGTAAAGGAGTACTGAATGTGTTACAGGGTAAAGGAGTACTGAATGTGTTACAGGGTAAAGGAGTACTGGATGTGTTACAGGGTAAAGGAGTACTGGATGTGTTACAGGGTAAAGGAGTACTGAATGTGTTACAGGGTAAACGAGTACTGGATGTGTAAAGGAGTACTGAATGTGTTAACACCCAGTGAACACCCAGTGAATGTAAGGTATACTATTAACTAATCATTGAACCATTTCCCCACAATCTTCCGAACCTTCATTGCACATTCTTACCGGAGGTGGTGTTGAGCAGGGGCGCGGTACGGCCGCCTGCGGCTGACAGCGTGGGGTTGGTGCCGTTAACGGTCAGTCCCGGGGCTCCGGCCGGGTGCATTAGGCCGTTAGCGGAGCCGCCGCTGACCGCCAGTGGGGCCACGGGGCTCTGGTTCACCACCGGACCGGACGATGACGACACAAAGGCATGGAGACCGCTGCTCTCCTCACTGGTCATCTGGAGATATGAGGGAGAAGAGCGAAGAGGAAGATCAGCCGATTAGTGAGTCAACAGTGAGACTGTTATAACATTGAGTGTCGTTGCAAACATTTCTTTTCTATGCCTTTCTCGAAGACAGTGGAAACAGAAACAAGAACCCACCGCAGAACTCACAGAAATTCTGAAAGGTTTCTTTATAGAAAGTTCCTCTGGTTCCTTTGGCAATGGAAAAGAGCTATTATCATAGCATTGTTGGGTAAAATTCAGGAACAGTGAACACATTGTTGCATGCGTGACATGAGATGGCCAGTGTTTGATGCGGTGGTTTCAAATGCCATGTTGACAACCTGATCGGTGCAGCACCAGTCCTGCAGCAGCTTGAATGTCAGCCGGGCGACGATCGTTCCGCATGCCTCATCAGTCCCCTTCATATATGCTGGCACACCAAGCAGTTTGAGCCGCTCCGCGTCTCTGACCACCACTGTCAGATGCTCCTCCATCTGGCGCACATTGTTGAGCATTGGCGTCAACTTGCTGTCCCAGTGCAAGGTGCACATGGGAGGTGGTGTCCACTGTTCATGCTGGTCCTCACTGATTGCCTGCAACACGTGGCGGTGCACTCGGTCTGCTGTTGCGTAGGATGTGGAGACCTTTGCCGAATTGCCACCGGATTCCTCGATCAGGCCGTGCATGAAGGCAGCCTGCTGCATTGGTGTGATCTTCAACCGTGTAGCCAGTGACACAAAACTCGGCCGCCTGAGAATGTCTGATGGAATGAAGGCTGTGGTGCCAGTCTTCTTACGCTCACGGGTGGGTGTGTTCTCAGCCGGTGGAGCAGCCGTGTCATTTGCATTGCTGTCTTCATCACTTTCACTTTCCAACACCGCCATGCTGGACCTCAGTCATCTCCTGCTGCTCCTTGGTAAGGCATGCCTGCTGCGCTGCTTCTCGCTCCTGTCGCCGCTTCAGCTTGGATTGCAGCTTGGCATCAAATGCTCCAAATGTGGCCACTCTGTCGCCCTTCATGCTGGCCAGGAAAGCAATGTCCTCTGGATCACAGATCAGCTCCTCTGCATTTGGAGACCACAGCGGGAATGTGGCATCCAGCTTGTGCTCCATTGCGTCCACCAGTCGAGCTGTAGCGTCACTGGAGCGCCTGGCCTTTGGAATGTGCCGCAGCTTGTTGCTAGCATCGACAAGCGCTACCATCTTGTTGCATGCTCGACGATCACTCACAATTGGGATATTGGCCTTTCCATAAAATGGCAGCACCTGCTCCAAAACGTCCTTAGCCGCATGGAACCGTGACAAGGCTCCGGTCAAACCTGGCCGCTTGGCATGCAGTTGCGTGTCGCAGTTTACATCATGCACAGCAAGATCTGGCGACCACTTGGCAGCTTGGCGCCAGTGATGATGGCATCTGCATCAGTTCTGCCGGCGCCCAGAGCTGAGACCAGGCTGCGGCTGCTCTGGCGGGAGCCTAAGGGCGGCGACGCCATCTTGTGAGAACTGGATAGCTGGAGATTGTTGGAGAGCTGGATCCTGTGGTGGGTGATGGTGGCGTTGAGGGAATTGAGTAAACTGCGATGCAGAGCCACACAAGCAAAGCTATTTATAGGCAAAGCCCATCCCCCAAAAATTGCAGGTGCAAGAAAATGTTTTCAAAACAGGGTAAAATGTGCGGGAATATGGGAGCAGACAGGTCTCCGTGCTTGAAATGTAACAATGTTGCAACCTTGTGCATGCGTACTCACACACACACGCGCGCGCGCGGAGGACAGAGTGAAGGGACACAGTACCTACCTATTACCCCATTATGGTTTCCCCCTTTTGCCATAAAAACTGATGTACCGTTCCACCTCTAAATCACCTCATATTGCAAAAATATTTAGCATGTATTGTTTTTACATGGATGGTAACACTTTTAGCACCCAGTCAAATCAATACGCTGGAAATGTGTATTTTGACACACCCTACTGCGTGTGTGTGTTCGTACCGTGAGGGATGAGCTGGTAGCGAGGACAGATCCTGATGTATGTGGGCTGGTCACAAGACTGGAGAAACAGACACAATTGTGACATCAGACACAGCGATAAGCTGATAGTACTAACATTACATTCAGCTCACAACACAATCATAAACTAGTACTTCCACCCTAAACTATCTGCCCCTGGACAGGAGTACTGCCACACTAAACCATATCTGCCCCAGGACTAGAGTATCGACACCTTGAACTATCTACCCCCGAACACGAGTACTGCTGGAGATTCAGATAAATGAATGCTACCACATGTGAAGGATTCAGATATGTGCTTGTAACCATCATTATCTCCAGGCAGTTTTCGGTTTGTTGAGGAGATACAAAGGCTGAGAGGCTGACAGTAGTTAACTGTTCTGTTCTATGATGGGAGAGCTAGTAGCTGTTCTATTGTATGACACTGTGTTCCAGAGACACTATCAAAACCAACTCACACTCCATCCTCCCATACATATAACTGTACAGATACTGGTTTGTGTCATCAGGCTATATCACTACTGGAGACGTTGACTTGCCCATCCTCCAAATAGAAGGATATTGCAGATCTAATGGAGAATAATAGATTTGACCTCCCATCAGTATTTTTGCCCAATGACCCAAAATTAAAGATAGTACCGGTAAATCAATACTAATTGATCTGTGATGTCTGAAGCTCCTCATAAGAATTTGTTCTTAATTGATTGCCTGGGTAAATAAAGGTTCAATAATAAAAAATAAAAAAAAATGTAAAGCTCCAACACATGAGTGCACCTGCTGAGGGGGGGGAGGGGCGCCGTGTGGGAGGGGGTGACCACGGGGGAGGGGATGTGGTGGGAGGGGCCGCTGTCACTCGTCATGACCGGTGACTCCGCCTGGACCGTCCTAGAAGCTGCCAACACTGCTGAGAAAGAGGGAGAGAAATGGAGTGAGAAGAGATTATTCTCCTTTTCTGGTGAATTCGCACTACATTTTGGAGATATTGCTCAGGTTACATCCAGGTTGTGTCACTGGAGATTCAGAAATATGAATAATTCCACAGAGGATGAATTAAGATATGTGCTTGTAACCATCATCATCTCCAGCTGTTCAAATGTGATCAATGTGAAGTGATACAAATCTAGTTTAGGTTTAATAATCCCTATTGTATTAAGACACTGTTATTGTTCACGGAAAATTAAGATAAAAAAAAAAGCACAAGAAAAAAAGGATTGGCAGAGGCTATTTTTATGTATAGTAATAGCAGAGGCTATTTTTATGTATAGTAATAATTTAAGATGCATTCTAAAAATAAATTTCCGTAAACAAATACTCAAGCACTAGTACACAACAATACAGATAACATTTGTTTCTAATGGCTTCTCTCTAATGGATCTGCGGAACAGAAAACACTGAGTACTTACAGTCCTGTGAGCTCTGGGTCCGAACACCACTGTACCCATTCTGCAAGAAGAAGCAACATGTATGTATATTAGGGCTGTCAAAATTAATGCTTTAACTCGAGATTAATTCAAATAATTTAAAGCATTAAAATAAATTAATCTAGATTAATCTATGGAGTGAAAAATCTTGAAAAAAATTCGGAACTTTCGGCAGTATATTTGCTTGTTATTTTTTTTGCATCGACTCATGCACCTTATTGAAAATCATCTGACATGAATATGGAACACATTTTTGTTGTTAACACTTTGGCTGCCTAAGGTTAAATTCATGATATACCATAGATTGCCAGCGCTATTTGTCTATGGAGAAAGTCCCCTTCTTTGCAGGGCTATAACTTTTTAAATTCTATTGCTACATTGCCATTATTAGGGCCCATTCAAAGTCCTATATGTATTGTTCATTGTGTAGCAACGTTAAACTTTTTCATTCACATATTCATAGTAAAGTATGGTCTAATGTATAAGTATGTTTTCATCTCTTTCTGCAGCTTTCTCCAGAACGTGATATATAGCCCCAAATGCATTATATTGATGATGAAATACAGTTTGATGGCAATCAGCGCGATATAAAAAATTCCAACTAGACGTACTTCTAGAAGTTACTACACGTCATCTGATGTTGACCGGATGGGCGAGGGGGCGTTTATAATTCCGTGGGCAGCGTTATACCAATCATCTAATGTGGGTCAAATGTTGATAATAGCAGTTAGTATCGAAGACGGTAACGTTACACGCTCAAACTCACCCCAGTCTCCGCGCGCCGTTGGGCGATCATCGTAGAGTAGAAATTCTATCATTATGGGATGGCGATTTACCCGGTCCATCTCCAGCTTGTATAATGGTATATACGTCCAAATCATGTTGTTTATCGAGTTATTGGCAATCGATCGCTATGTAGCGTGACGAGCCAGAGTCACGCTACATGTACCTAGTGGCCGGAAGCAATACGGACGTCTAGCACAACCTCTATGGCACATCCTGTTTAAGCGATTGCGCCGATCGGCCACCAGATGGCGCTCCTGAACCGCCAGAGAGCTCAGTGGGTCCTGCTGGTGGATCTCAGGCCAGCGGAGGGGACATATGAATCCGATCGCAGATTTTTTAAATATTGATATAAGGACGACGTAAAGCGTCCTCCGGCAACTTGAGCATGGCCGGGAATGACGTCTAAAGACGGTTCCCGGCACCCAAAGTGTTAATATGATTTATATTACTGGTAGTTCATACAAGTTAATCTAAATATACTTTCTTTGTGTTGATTCTACATTAATTCCATGATTTCACTCCAGTAAATATCTGTTACAAGCATCGGTCTTAAGTAGAAAAATGCGATTTTTAATCTAGATTAATTACAGAAAATTGTGAGATTAATTACTTTAGTAATTTCTTTTTTATCTATTGACAGCACTAATATATATATCAGAAGCAGCTATGGCTGGGTGATAAGAAATTATCACGATAATACCAGAGAACTTCTTCGAGTATTGACATAAATCACAATATGTTCACACACAAAATCACAAGATGAATAGGCTAATCTCATTGTTCATCGGACTGAACTGCGTAATAATGTAAAGTGTGAAATCGTACAAAAACCATGAAAAGGAATTCGAGTTAATATGTGGTTGTTATTAATTTAGATGACAGAATTGTGCGCAACAATATCGGAATATCATCACGATATGATCCTGATACAATATGTTAAACGACCATATTGAATTATCACCCTAATCCTAAAAGTAGGGGTGCACCAATGTATCGGTCGGGTATCGGTATCGGCCGATAAGTGCCTTGTTGACTGCAATCGGCCTATCGGCCGATAAGCTCAAATGTGCCGATGGCAGTAGCCGATAAATATCCATCAATTTGTGTAGCGTCAAGACAAAAAAAAGTTCACTTGCGACCTGCACAACGCCGTCCCCACTAGTCCCCCCCCCCCCTCACACACACACAAGCTACTGCATCAAAGTTACTACTTATGATTAACAAGGCATTCGTTTTGTGGCATTAACGTTATATAGTTAGTGTTACACGTGTTCAATAACATCAGCATATTATTTACCTGAACGTAGCAAGCGTTCATACTAGCTCAGTTCCTTCCGTTGCTCACAGAGCCCTTAGTTTGACCCATTCTGCAATCTGTTAATAACGTTTTCAATCAGACACATGTATAGAAAGGCTTTGTTTTATTATAACATTAGTTGCAGTAAAATCATTATGCCTCATTTAAGTCATCCTGTGGAGCTAAAAGCTAAACGTCAGCCGCGCCGCCATTGTTGTTATTGTAGAAAAGCTCTCGTCAACTCAAAATCAATGGCGGACAAAAGCCAAAGTAAAAAATGTATACGGCTTGCCGATTGGTGGTAACAGCAGAGGCGGGTGCAAGCGGTGTGTGACGTAATTGGCAGAATCGACTGTCAATCAAAATTTCATTGGTTGAGACAATAGTATCTCGCTGCAGCCCAGCAGGGTAGACCATGCTGGGAGAACTAGTATCTAGATGCAGCCCTGCAGAACATACTGAGAGAGAGATAGTGCTATTTAGTGATATTTCTTTTTTTAAGTAAGTAAAGAGGCCTATGTTCATATCGGTGAGCACAATTTGTAACACAAATATACAGTAGTTTCATAAAAAAAAATAAAAAAAAAAATACAAAAAAAAGTACAAAAAAAATATATATTTAAAAAAAAAATTGTTGCCACAAATATCGGAATCGGTATCGGTCGATTGTGTTAGTTTAACAATCGGTATCGGTGGCAAATTTTCATATCGGTGCATCCCTACCTAAAAGATAGCCTGTCAAAAAGTATACATTTCTACCATCAAAAAGTCATAATATGCCTAATGGCTACTGCACAGCGCAAAGCCAGTACATAAAAAAATAAAAGTTATCGATTACTCAAGTACCCGCCGTTTCAACTGAACTCGAGTGGTTTTTGAAGGTGCTTGATTTTATTTATATATAAATGTGACGTAGGTGGGTTGGTCATTATCATTATTATTGTATTTGTAACACCATGTGAACATCGGGTTAGTATAGGTAGATGATATTGTTTGTATTTGTATGAAGGTGTGTAATTCCCTGTCTCTTTGTTTCCCCCTTCCCAGGTGCCGCCCGCCTCTAGAGTGCTGATTGCCTGAGGGTGTGGCAGCTGAGGGCAATCAGCCCCAAGGGGCGGGTGAATAAAACCTGGGATGCTACACACGCATGGCCTTCTGCCATTGCCATCGAACTGGATTGGATTGAATATTGTGCTGACCGTTGGCACTGTTGTGTGGATTTGGTTATTGTGTTGGCCTCATTGCCCAGCTGCTTTGGGACTGTGTGAACCGGGGGTAATTTGTATTAGCCTTATTGTGTCTGGTGTTATGCTGGTTGGGTTACCAGTTTCCCTACCCTGTGTTTGGTTGTGTCTTGATAACTTGTTTGTCCTATTATACATACCCGTTTGTTCTCCCCTACCCTTTCCCCTTGTGTTAAATGTTGTTGTGGGTTTCATTCCCCTTATTGTTTAAATAAATAATATCATTTACCTTTTGGAAAACGTATTGTTGCGCGCACGTCACAGCACTTTGCGAGCGTCTACCGGCTTGTGCTGCATTTTTCGCCGAACATACTGTAATATAGTTTGAAACTTCTATTTGCCGCCGTTCGAACACCACCTCACTCGACCAATTCCTTCAGTCTTTGCTGCCCTGTAACGGGCGTCTGGTGATACTAAATCCAGATTTAACTCTGCCATTGAAAAGAGGCGATTTGGCCCGATCCATAGATGTATGACTTGGCCTAATAAGGTCATTATAGGCCTGATATTCTATATTCATATTTCAAATAGCATGTGTACGGATGGCAAAATTCAGTACTGTATACTGTTACGGACCCTGTCCTTAGGGAGTTATGTATATTATCTGTTGTGTATATATAGGCATGTTTTGTTTGTTGTCTTTTGTCTCCCTCTTGTGTCTACATATCCCCATTCTCAGATGTCTCCCAGTTCCAGCACCACCAGCAGCAGCTGGTCAATCAGGATCTCACTCCAGCAACAGCAGCAGTGCAACGGCAGCTGTTGCTGATCTGCAATCAAGCCCTCTCTCCCTTCATATATCCCATTGTGTGCAGTGTTAGTTGGCTCTCTGGTTTATTGTGTGGTAAAGTAGAGCTCTGTCTGTCTTTGGTGGTAACTCCCTTTGTGTCTTCTGGTAATAAAGCTAAGGCTTAGGGTACATTTGGTAGAGCTGGTGAAGGCTCTGGTACTTGCATTGTTGTTAGTATAGGAAATATCTTTTGTGTTAATCTTTATAGTAGAAACTGTCTTTCGTGTTGTGTATCTTGTGTAGAGCTGTGGCCTTTTTGGCATTAGGAATGGTGTAGAGCTGGTACCTGAAGCTCTGGTTCATTGTATTGTGTTTAAGTCTTTATAGTTTGTTGCACATTTCTGTTAAACCTTTGTATATTTGTTCCCTGTTCACCCAGCCTATGGTGATAACTTTTCTATGTATTAACCTTTTGTTTTCGCACACAGGGAGAATTGAGGACAGGAAGATACCCTGGGTCTACATTTTTGCATCACGTAGGTGACCTGATGTTAAAGACACAAGCTTTAGAGTGAGCACCACCACCTGTACTTTTGGGCGTTTAGCGCCTGTAAAGGGGAGGGTGGGTTTTCATTTCCTTTTGTATTTTATTTGGTGCCACTAGGAAGTCCTCCTTGCTCTGTTTTTTGTTGTAAAATAAATACTATTTCGTTTTAGGGTAGGTGAGCCTCACTTACCCCGTCTGTGGCCTTGTGTTGCGTCCGCTTACTGGGGTGCGTAACAATATAAAAAAACCTGTAAATCATCTGTCCTTTTTCATTTGCTTAGATTTTTTTGTACACTTGATCTCAAGAAGGTGGTGAATGAGCTTTTTTCTCTAACATTTTTCACTTTGTCAATGTTAGAATGGTGTTATTCACCATCAAAGATGGGATAATCCTTTGGTTCATTACAATTTAACACACTATTTGACACTGGGAATACATTCCCTGAGGTCCATAGATGTCCCTAGATACCAAGAACATGAAAATGGACCTTATAGAAGTGGAGCAATCTTTAATTTACTTGGGTATGTACTTGTACTCTGAAAATATGGCTAGGGCTTAAGAGGTTAAAAGGGGCAGTTCACTCAATAAAATTAAAAACAAGCACCCAGAGTGCTTATCAACCCATCCAGTTAGATTTGGTTTGATATCTGCTCAGTACAATGGCGCACTTGGTTTCTCAAAACACAAAAAAGAAGTGAGAAATGGCATGATAATCCAAGTGAATCTGGGTCAGTGGTTGGTGTTCAAAGTTACGTCACGTTGATCAGACCTCAACCTATTATAAACGTGGGCGGCTAGGTGGTGTAGTGGGCAAGGCACTCGCCATCAACGCTGGAGACGCTGGGTTCGAATCCAGCTCTCGGCGTTGCTATCAGCTTGGCTGGTCGTTCACACTAACAATTGGCAGTGTTAGGGGTGGGAAAGCTGATGGGTGGGTCCTGGGCATTGTGGACAGCGAGGGTAGGATCTGGAGGGAGGTAGTGTGACTTCTACAACAGAATTTCGTTTCCGCGTTCGAGTTTTGCGCTCCGATTGGCCAGGTCATGTTACATGTGCGCCAATCGTGGGACAGCAAGTTCTGAGCCTATTTCCGGGTCCAACAGCCTGCAAACTACCTGGCGTTCTATCGCCATGCTCCAAGACAAACTCTAACCGTAACCAACTTCGAAAGAGTGCCTAAGCTTAACCGTCGGAATCAGGGCAGGCGTTCTATCGCCATGCTCTAAGACAAACTCTAACCTTAACCAACTTCGAAAGAGCGCCTAAGCTTAACCAGTGTAGAAACTTGCGGTCCCACGATTGGGCGTACATGTCACATGACCAGAAATGACCTGGCCAATCAGAGACGTGGAAACAAAGTTCTGTTGTAGAAGGCATTCAGGCTGCCGGGAAGCCTATAGCTTATTCCCAGCGGAAGAGTGCTGCCGAGTGCTTCCGCGTTTTCCCTGATTGGCTGCGACACGCCCCGCGGCAGCGCGGAGCGGCAGAGCTTGCGGCATTATGTAGCCGTAATCCCCTATGTTTTTCATTCGACGCTTAGCTCAACTGGCAGCGCTGCGGTCCTGACAAGTTTGAATCCCTTCAATTTTTTTGTTTTTTTTTGTTTTTGTTTTTTAACTTTGACCAGTCAGCTGGTTCTTTTCGCGTTTATCGCTTTTTCTGGTCAAGTATGACCGATAGAAACAGGTTGAATGGGGTATAGATGGGGGGAAAGACACTGAGAAAATACGGCGAGTCCGGGAGTCGAACTCGTGTACCCCAGATCCGTGACGCGCACGGTTGTCCCCGACGCCGAAATAGCGTTCGAGGTACGCGGTGAGCTACTGGAGCTCCCCTTTTTTTTTTTTTTTTAACGTGCATTCTTTCGCCGGTTAAGTTTAGGCATGTTAACTTAAAGGGGAACTATTTTACTATTTCTTTCACTATTTGGGCACTTTTACACAATTCCTGTGAGTCTATGGAACACCTCTGTAATATTTTTTCTTTTTTTATTCATTGTTTTGTATTTCTAATCAAGTCCTCAAAAACAGCATTTTTCTACCTCAAGATCTCGAGCTGTTTTGAGCCTGGGCTCCTAAACCACTGCGCAGCGTCGTGTTCGCCTGAACATTAACATGCAGCGGTGTCTTTATGACATCACATATAGGGCACATTTTCAAATGACTCAGTTCAGTGAGGGTGAATATTGTGAGAGGAGAATTGGAAGAATGCGCCAATATGAGAATTTTGAGACATAGATCATATTAATATAAGTTCACATAGCTAGGAAACAATGCTAAACACTCAAAAAGGCCATTTATAAGATAGTTCCCCTTTAAGGTTAAGGTTAGGCATTGTTTCGGAGTTGGTTAACACTTTGACTGCCGGGAACCGTCTTTAGACGTCTTTGCTGGCCATGCTAAAGTTGCCGGAGGACGTGTTACGTCGTCCTTATATCAATATTTCAAAAATCTGCGATCGGATTCATATGTCCCCTCCGCTGGCCTGAGATCCACCAGCAGGACCCACTGAGCTCTCTGGCGGTTCAGGAGCGCCATCTGGTGGCCGATCGGCGCAATCGCCAAACAGGATGTTGCATAGAGGTTGTCCTAGACGTCCGTAGTACTTCCGGGCGCTCGCTATAGGTCATGGGACTCTGGCTCGTCACGCTACACGGTGATCGATTGGAAATAACTCGATAAACAACATGATTTGGACGTATATACCATTATACAAGCTGGAGATGGACCGGGTAAAAATATATCCCATAATGATAAGATTTCTACTCTACGATGATCGCCCAACGGCGCGCGGAGACTGGGGTGAGTTTCAGCGTGTAACGTTACCGTCTTCGATACTAACTGCTATTATCAACATTTGACCCACATTAGATGATTGGTATAACTAGGGCTGCAACGATTAGTCGACATAATCGACGATGTCGATTATAAAAAATCGTCGATTTTTCCAGACAACATCATAACATGATGATCCCATAGCAAATTTTGGACATTGAAAACATTGTTCCCCTGCAGGAGATGATGATCAGACTAGACACACAATACATTACACACGCACTCCTCTCACTCACACAGCGATCAGAGTAAGACACACGTACACACTCCTCTCACTCACACACAGCGATCAGAGTAAGACACACACACATAAACACTCCTCTCACTCACACACAGCGATCAGAGTAAGACACACACACATTCACACTCCTCTCTCTCACACACAGGGATCAGAGTAAGACACACACACATTCACACTCCTCTCACTCACACACAGCGATCAGAGTAAGACACACACACATACACAAATTACACAGTACACACCTCTCACTCACACAGCGATCAGAGTAAGACACACACACACAAATTACACAGTACACACACTCCTCTCACTCACACAGCGAGCAGAGTAAGACACACACACATACACACACACGGACTCCTCTCACACACAGCAAACAAAAGTTATTTAAAGTACACTTCCACTTTAATTTGTATTATTTAATTTATTTATCTTGTTATGAGTGATTGCTGTATTGTTCTTCAAATACATTTTCATTTAAAGTGGCTTAAAGATCCAAATTCAAATGTTTCATGAGTCATTATTTTAATTTGCTATGGGATCATCATGTTATGATGTTGTTGTTTGGTCCTGACAAGAGTCTCAAAGTCTGGGGTGATGGTAGACAAGCAACTCTGAGGTCATGCTCAATGTCCAATCTGTTCCTCTGCTCTGTCTTCAGCTGGACCAGAGCTGAGAAGCCACTTTCACAAAGATAGGTGATTAAAAAAAAAAAAAAAAAAATCCTTTTTTCTTTTTTGTTGTTGTTGTTGTTTACATTGGTTTTCGATTAGTCGACTAATCGAAAAAATAATCGGCAGATTAGTCGACTACCAAATTAGTCATTAGTTGCAGCCCTAGGTATAACGCTGCCCACGGAATTATAAACGCCCCCTCGCCCATCCGGTCAACATCAGATGACGTGTAGTAACTTCTAGAAGTACGTCTAGTTGGAATTTTTTATATCGCGCTGATTGCCATCAAACTGTATTTCATCATCAATATAATGCATTTGGGTCTATATATCACGTTCTGGAGAAAGCTGCAGAAAGAGATGAAAACATACTTATACATTAGACCATACTTTACTATGAATATGTGAATGAAAAAGTTTAACGTTGCTACACAATGAACAATACATATAGGACTTTGAATGGGCCCTAATAATGGCAATGTAGCAATAGAATTTAAAAAGTTATAGCCCTGCAAAGAAGGAGACTTTCTCCATAGACAAATAGCGCTGGCAATCTATGGTATATCATGAATTTAACCTTAGGCAGCCAAAGTGTTAAGGTTAGAAGGGTTAAAGGGGTTATGCACTGCTATTCCTAGCACTATTTGGGCAACTTTACACACTTCCTGTGAGTCTATGTAACACATCTGTAATTTTTATTCCAAAAATAATCATTGTTTTATATTTCTAATCTTGTACTCAAAACCAGCATTTTTCAGCCTCATGAAAGCAGGCTATTATTGGCTTGGCTCCACCCATACTAGCAGAATGCTTTGAGTGACAGCCACCCACCAAATAGCTCCGCCCATCTCCCCGTCAGAGATTAGGTTTCAGGTTACATACAAATATGGTATGTCATAAATATAGAGATGTAGCAGTACTGTCTATCTATATATATATAATATGTTACCATGAATTGAAAATGGGGGACCCTGATGTAAACAAGACGAAAGTCTTTCTCTGGTCTCCATCATAGCAGTACTGAGCAGTACTGTAGCAATACAAATATGGTATGTCATAAATATAGAGATGTAGCAGTACTGTCTATCTATATATATGTTACCACTATTTGTAAAAGCCACAACCACGTTACCATATTTGTAATAATGTAAATCATTGTGTCGTTGTACATATTGTGTATACACCGTTAGAAGCTAACATAGCTTAGCTTGGTAGCTATTGTGCTAACAACATATCCCGACGTCCGGCTCGCTGGCCGGCATGCACGCCCGACACAAAATGGTTCTCTCCTCTCTGTACACCCCCGTCCCCACGGGTACCCTGCCGGGGAGCCCATGGACGCGACAACGGCGGCAGCCGTAGGGTGCTCGAGCCCGCCGTAACGCTAGTGGTACACAATAGCTATGAGCTAACTAACGCTACGGCCGCCGCTGTTGTCGCGTCCACAAGCTCCCCGGCAGGACACCCGCGAGAACGGGGGCACACAAGGAGGAGAGAACCACCCCAAAACGAGCACTCATGCCGGCCGACAAGCCGGACACCGCGGTTGTTGTTAGCACAATAGTAGCCCACTGTGATGCACCGAGTGGGCCACCATTGATCAACATGCAGCGATGTGTAGCTTGCATGATGCGTGTGCAGTGCTTTGCCACACAGGTCTGAGAAGAGGACCTGCACATGATAGCAACCGGGAGCGTCGCGGAGCATTCAGCCTGCTGGCTACCTAGATCCACTTCAACCAGCCGAGCGTCGGGAGCTCCAGCAGCTTGTCGATGTGCTAATAGCCTGGAGCCAGCTACCGTTAGCTTGCAAAGGCTCCAGCACACCGACAAGCTGTTTAGCCAGCTACCGTTAGCTTGCAGAGGCTATTAGCACACCGACAAGCTGTGTAGCCAGCTAACGTTAGCTTGCAGAGGCTATTAGCACACCGACAAGCTGTGTAGCCAGCAGGCTGAATGCTCCGCGACGCTGGTTGAAGTGGATCTAGGTAGCCAGCAGGCTGAATGCTCAACGACGCTCCCGGTTGCTAACGCCGGCCCCGGCTGGTGCTAAGTAGCTAGGATCGCTCCCGAGTCCCGAGAGCTAACGCCGGTCTGTCTGTCGAAGACCGAGGGAACCGCATCAGGCTTCAGCTGATTAGTGATCTTCTGGACAAACCTTCCACCCTGCAGGTAGCAAGAATGGAGGCGGGCATTACTAAAACCACAGAGCCAATCACATCACCGTGCGCTATAAACAGCGCCCTGTGACGTGCACCAGGTCGTCAAATCAACATGACCTGATTTACTAGAGGCAAAGAGGGGATGGGCTGTAGCTGAGGAATTCGCCAATATAGTATTTAGGCCCAAAAACACATTGATACGAACTCCTATTACTATAATACAATGCTAGAGACTGAAAAATGACATTTATAATACATAGCACCTTTAAGTTTAGGCGCTGTTAAGTCAAGTCAAGTCAAGAGTTTTAATTGTCACGGCATACAGGTATACAATGAAATGCGGGTGGTCTTGCCCGCAACGATGTGCAATACAGTGGTACAACATATGATAGAATCAAAAAATGAAAAAACAACATTGTGCAGTAAGGAGCTGGTTAAGGTTAGTTTGTCTTAGAGAATGGCAATAGACAGCCTATTTCCGCGCTGCAGCTCTCTCGCGCTGCCGTGGTCACATGGCGTCATGGCCAATCAGAGAAAACGCGGAAGCACGCAACGCACTCTTCCGCTGGGAATAAGCTACACGAGAGAGAGAGCGAGAGAGCGAGAGCGAGCGAGCGAGCGAGAGAGAGAGAGAGAGAGAGTAAAAGGCACTCTGCAGTGCCCCTCAAAGGGGTTGGGTTTTTAACTCCTCCTCACCGTCAGGGGCCCCGTAGACGCACTGGAAGACGTGGGGGCGGGGCCTGTGAAGCCCAGGTGTGGGGGCAGCGTCCTGGGTCCGCTGGGCTCCATCCGGCTGGTGGAGGAGGGGGCCACGGAGGAGGGTGGGGGGGCGGCACTGGGAAGACCCAGGGAGGGGGAGGGAGTGGCACTGGGCAAACCCAGAGATGGCGAGGGGAAGCTGGGGTCTGATATAGCCGATGGCAGGGCGGTTAGACTGCTGATAGGCTCACTGGAGAGAGGGAGAGAAAGTGGAAGAAAAGAGGAAGAGAGAGAAAGACAGAAGAGTGAGAGAAGACACGCAGAGATAGAATCGGGCATAAATTCACTTTCATGTCAACCAATTCTGAAAAACAGGATGTTTTATTAGACAGCCCAAGTAGACAGAACCACTGACATGCCGGGCCCAGGCTTGGAGAACAGGTTGCTCTGTGTCTGCTGGGGTGGTATAGGGGGAGGGACGGGACCTGGTTCCCTGGCCGGTTCCGATTGGCTCATGTCCACCGGACCCGTGCTGGCCTCGGAGCCAAAGTCCAGAGCTCCAAACTGAAAATTCAGACCAGACATGTCGGCAGAGCCTGGCATTTCCACCGCCGAGGACGGGATCTGAGAGCAGAGAGGGAGACACAAGGATGGTTTCTCTACAGGCCATTTCTTCCCACAGCATGGCTTTTCTACAGGCCATTTCTTCCCACAGCATGGATTTTGTACATGCCATTTATTCCCACAGCATGGATTTTGTACATGCCATTTATTCCCACAGCATGGATTTTGTACATGCCATTTATTCCCACAGCATGGATTTTGTACAGGCCATTTCTTCCCACAGCATGGCTTTTCTACAGGCCATTTCTTCCCACAGCATGGATTTTGTACATGCCATTTATTCCCACAGCATGGATTTTGTACAGGCCATTTCTTCCCACAGCATGGCTTTTCTACAGGCCATTTCTTCCCACAACATGGCTTTTCTACAGGCCATTTCTTCACAGCATGGTTTCTCTACAGGCCATTTCTTCCCACAGCATGGCTTTTCTACAGGCCATTTCTTCCCACAGCATGGCTTTTCTACAGGCCATTTCTTCACACAGCATGGTTTCTCTACAGGCCATTTCTTCCCACAGCATGGCTTTGCTACAGTGTCAGGTAATGCATCTCTAATGAGGTTGAGTAAGGCTATTGCAGGCCGAGCAGCTAATACAGACACAGCACCCTGCACACATGCATTTCCTCAGAGGGAATGGAACACAGGGTCTGCATGACAGCACCCTTGGGACAGTCCAGTGCCTTGCTCAAAAGGTACTTTTATGTTAACCTCTTAAGCCTGAGTGGTATGGGACCGGTACGAGATTGATATCACGCCATAAATACATCTCTACAGAATGTATGAATTGATGTTGCGTTTTTTCTTCTTCAAATGTAGCCAAGAGTAAAGACCCTAACCCTGTCAAAACAGCAGTCAAAGTGTATATTTTCAGCACTACGTTTGTTTACCAATGATTTTAAGTGTTATTAGTGAAATATGAGTTTATAGAAATCTCAGGGAATCAAGTCAGAAAAAGGCGAGGATTGACGCAAGGATTTGGCGCAACCTAACTTGTGTAGTCTTTTGAGAGAATAGACCCAGGACTTTAAAAAAAACTACACATCCCAACTCACGCCAGCCCTGTCAATCATCAGACTTCTTTTTCAGTAAATTTTTTCCTCTTTATTTTCAGGATCATATCACACGGATGGAACAAACCTGAACGCTATTGCCATAAATTAGAATGGTTAGTTTCTCTACCTTTCTGTGAACGTCTAGCAAAACTCGGCATTGCAATCTGATGAAAAATGGCAGAGAAATTTACATTATAAAAAAGTAACTGTACTTAAAGTAGATTTCATTCACTGTTTTGTCGTCGGGGGCACTTGGTGGTACTAAATCCAGATTGAACTCTTGCCATTGGAAAGAGTTGGCCCGGCCACAGAGCCTTTGTCTACCGCGCTCCCTCCTGCCTGTGGAACAAATTACCTGCCGTCGTCAGGGGCGCTTGCTCTGTCGAAGCTTTTAAATCCCTGCTTAAGACCCATCTTTTCTCACTCTCCTTCAACCTACCCTGATCTCACCTGGTCGGGGACTGACCTTTAGATGAATCTGTCTAGTTTAGTTAGGATGCCTATTTTCTCCCATGTCAGCTTTTCTGCAGACATGGGAGAACCTTTTAACCTCCGTCTCTGTCTCAACCGGTCCCATGGAACAGCTTCATACCGCCTTCTGTCTGGCCTGCAGTGCTGATCCTTCCGAGTGACTCCTCCTGCCCCCTCGGGGCATACGGCCCTGAGCTATTGTCTTGTATCTCACCCTGTATCCATACATTTGCAGTAGTTCTATCTATTACTCTATTTCACAATTTTCTTATATACTATGATTCTACTGTCACCATGTATGCATATGCTCACTACATGTATTTATTGCTCCATCTCCGCCCACTACAAACATGGGAACTCTCTAACCCCTGTCCCAACCCCCCCCCCCCCCCCCCATCTCTTTGAGTGCTTGTCTCGTAGTGCTGACCAAGGTGGTGGATGTCTCGGGGTCTTGGCCAAGATTGCAGTGACTGTTCTACGTGCACCACCGAGGCCATGGATCAGCTTCTTACAGTCTTCTGTCCGTGGTCTGTCAAAGTGGTTTGTGGTCTGTCAACGTGGTTTCATTGCTGGGTTAAGTACTTCTATTCTATTCACTTAATATGCTTACTTCATACATCTATTCTATTCACATATGCTTACCACTTGTATCTATTGCTATGTCCGCCCATTACAATCACACGAGCTGTCTAACGCCTGTCCCGTCTCCCCGTCTCCGGCTGTCTCGTAGTGATGACCGGAGTGTTGAACGTCCCGTGATTAAGACGGGGAGGACGCAACCCTCTTTGCGCCACCCCTGTGCCTCAAATAGATCCGCTATCAGCTCGTATCTTTAATCTTTCAAAATGTTCAGTTGCTATCGCTATCAGCTCTATCTTAAATTTTTCTAAATGTTCAGTTGCTATTGCATGCACTCATCTGTATTTCACTACACACGAGTGCATGCTTACCAACTGTCCGTCTGCAACACTACTATCACCAACATCTAAGAAGGGAGATCCCCCCCCTTGAATTGGCCCTTCTAAGGTTTCTCTCCTCCACATTGCCTGTGGTGCATTTTTTCCTATTGCTAGGTTTTAGTGAGTTTTCCCTTACCTTCGCGTGGGGTATGTCTGGGAGTGTTCGCATTGCATTCATTTATTTTGCATTTATTAAAAATTTGTTGGACCTTATGGTGTTCTTGTTTAGTTTTTTGACTTATTGTGATGTTTCTTCTTGACTTGTTTAAAGAAGATGTGTCCGGCCCATGGGGACATTAACGTGTGTTGTTGGGCCTTACAAATAAATTTGATTTGATCCATAGATGTACGACTTGGTCATAATAAGGTAATTTATAGGCCTGATATTCTATATTCTATAATCATATTTCAAATTGCATGTGTCCAGATGGCAGAATTCAGTACTGTATCTACAAAACCTCATGTTAATCATCTGCCCTTTATTCATTTGCTTAGATTTTTTGTACACGTGATCAAGAATGTGCTCTTTCTTTCTAAATCTTTTCACTTTTGGTCAATGTTAGAATGGTCTACAGTTATTCACCATCATAGATGGGATAATCCTTTGGTTCATTCCAATTTACTCAAGCAATCAATATTTGACACTGGGAATACAAGCACCCGGAGTGCTTATTAACCCATACAGTTCGATTTGGTGCGATATCTGCCATCACTCAGTACAATGGAGCATTTGGTTTCTCAAAGCACCAAAAAGAATATAAAAAAGTTGATAAATGACATGATAATCCAAGTGAATCTGGGTCAGTATCTCAAGAGTGTTCCAAGTTACATCACGTTGATCAGACCTCAACCTATTATAAACACAAGTCATCATCGACACTTCCGCTCAGCTGATATCTGGACAGATAAAAGTATTGGTGGAATGCTAACCAAGCTTAGGGAATAGCCGTATCGTTAGCCTAGCGTCATTCACTGGAATTCACATTAGGATCTAGCATCCCAATAGGCCACCTTGTTTATGGTTAAGGGCGCTTTCACATATAGTTTTGGTGGACTCTGTGCGGTTCTGGTGGTGAAGTTGCAACATTGTTGCATTCATCATTTGGTTCGTCTGCATTCACATTGCAATTTGTCAAGCGCACCAAACTTTCTGAACAATGTCACGCGGTCGAAAAGGGCGCTCGTCTATTGGACACAATGGAGAGTGGAAATCCCTCCCCTTCAGGAAAGTGAAATCCGCGAAAACACAAACAGCGCAACAAGCGTGATAGTAGCAGAGACGTGGCATTGATCCATCGTTCGATTATAACCCATTACCGCCATCCTCTCGCTAAACAACTTGTACACCTCGTTGTTTTTGTGAGTGCCCACAAGCAGCTGTTTTATTTGGTATTCTGCCCATATGTCGATCAGGGCTTTCACTTCATCATTCGCCCAAGTCTGTCCACGAGACATGTTTACAGTGTGCTTGTTTTGCAGTGAATGCCGCGCGCCGCGGTATTAATAATAATAATAAGCTGCAGTGTTTTTTTCTTCCTTCTACCCAAGATGCACAGTTTATCAGGAGACATGTTTACAGTGTGCTCGTTTTGCAGTGAATGCCGCGCGCCGCGGTAATAATAATAATAATAAGCTGCAGTGTTTTTTTCTTCCTTCTACCCAAGAGGCACAGTTTATCAGGTGACTTCCTATATTTGGTCCACGTTTGGTCCGATGAAGCGAACCAGAGTTTGCGTGTTTGGTCCGCACCAGAGTTCGACAGCGCATTCACACCACCCCAAAAAAGCGGACTATCGAATTCTGGTCCGATAGTCCGGACCAAACAGCTCTGGTGTGAAAGCACCCTTAGATTATATTGCAGTTTAAAAAGAATCATTAAAAAAAAAATACAATAGTAAAAAAGAGTCAAATAAAGTAGACTGAGTAAAATAGTGCAATGCAATAAAATAGAATACAGTACAATAAAATAGTTCTGAATTAGAACTTGTAATAAAAGTAATAAAAGAGTAAAATATAATGTACAGAGTAAAATAGTGCAATCTACAGTACAATCAGCAGCGGAGTGTATTAAAAGGCTATGGTGAAGAGGTAGGTTTTTAGCTTATTTAAAAAAAAATCTACCTTGGATGGGAGTGGGACCCTGCGTCTCTGGGTCTTCATCTGTCTCTGCGGGGGTTCAGAGATGGGGGGTTCCATGCCCAGCAGCTTCACTCCTGGGGGGGCTCCGTCTCTGCCGGAGGGGAGGGATGACTCATAGCCTGTGGGCGAAGAGGGGGCGTATTCAGCGTAAGTCCGTACACACAGACAAAGCTCATACCCGATCAACACATTGAACTCAATTCATTCCTTCACTGTAGTCAAATGATGCCGTCTTCTGAAACTGCTTCCTTTTTCTTTTAACAATAAAGTATTTTTTTATCCACTAATCAGCCTCCGCTCAACAACTATAGCACCCACTGTTACAACATTTCTAGGGGAAACACTGACTAACTAAATCACCATACACCATTTTGGTAGGCAGAAATGGGGTGTTTGCATAGCTCCTACCTTTCTTCTCACCTTTATGTCACCGTCCACAAGTTACCAAAGATGTCTCAACTAGCTAAATAAGCAACAGGGCATGCAGCACAATAATAATTTCACCTGCGATTGTGGGCGAAATCGTGATTTGAAATAGAAAGTGGATGAACGGCGCAGCCCTACCTGGAGGGGTGGGGACCATGGGGCTGTGGCCTACCTGGAGGGGTGGGGACCATGGGGCCGTGGGGCTGAGGCCTACCTGGAGGGGTGGGGACCATGGGGCCGTGGGGCTGAGGCCTACCTGGAGGGGTGGGGACCATGGGGCCGTGGGGCTGAGGCCTACCTGGAGGGGTGGGGACCATGGGGCCGTGGGGCTGAGGCCTACCTGGAGGGGTGGGGACCATGGGGCTGAGGCCTACCTGAAGGGGTGGGGACCATGGGGCTGAGGCCTACCTGGAGGGGTGGGGACCATGGGGCCGTGGCCTACCTGGAGGGGTGGGGACCATGGGGCTGAGGCCTACCTGGAGGGGTGGGGACCATGGGGCCGTGGGGCTGAGGCCTACCTGGAGGGGTGGGGACCATGGGGCCGTGGGGCCGTGGCCTACCTGGAGGGGTGGGGACCATGGGGCCGTGGGGCTGAGGCCTACCTGGAGGGGTGGGGACCATGGGGCCGAGGCCTACCTGGAGGGGTGGGGACCATGGGGCCGTGGGGCTGTGGCCTACCTGGAGGGGTGGGGACCATGGGGCCGAGGCCTACCTGGAGGGGTGGGGACCATGGGGCCGTGGCCTACCTGGAGGGGTGGGGACCATGGGGCTGAGGCCTACCTGGAGGGGTGGGGACCATGGGGCCGTGGCCTACCTGGAGGGGTGGGGACCATGGGGCTGAGGCCTACCTGGAGGGGTGGGGACCATGGGGCCGTGGCCTACCTGGAGGGGTGGGGACCATGGGGCCGTGAGGCTGTGGCCTACCTGGAGGGGTGGGGACCATGGGGCTGAGGCCTACCTGGAGGGGTGGGGACCATGGGACCATGGGGCCGAGGCCTACCTGGAGGGGTGGGGACCATGGGGCCGTGGCCTACCTGGAGGGGTGGGGACCATGGGGCTGAGGCCTACCTGGAGGGGTGGGGACCATGGGGCCGTGGCCTACCTGGAGGGGTGGGGACCATGGGGCCGTGAGGCTGAGGCTCCACGGCAGCAGGCAGACCGGACGACAGTTGATGCTGCCTCTGGACCAGCTGGCTCAGCACTGCCGACGGCTCCGGCTGCCTCTTCAGATCCACTGGACGACAACAAGAGACGCCGGTGATTACTGGACACGTTCACGTCATGAGCAACAGAAAACTCAGCCGAGAGTACAATGGCTGGCAGGGAGGGAGGGGGTCAGGATTTCAAAACAAAAAAAAGGCACAGGTGATCATGGAAAGCAAAACAAAAAAACAAATAGTGCTATAGATAACATTCAGCCACTAGATGTCGCACGAGAGCACCATCATTTTTATTTATTTTTATTTAACCAGGTCAGTTGAGAACTAATTCTTATTTTCAATGATGGCCTGGCGAGAGGACAAAAGGTCACTTTGAAGGGTAACAGGGAAAGGTATTAATAAAATCACAAGATGAATAAGCTAATCTCATTGTTCATCGGACTGTACTGCATAATAATGTAAAGTGTGATATCATACAGAAACCGTGAAAGGAATTTGAGTTAATATGTGGTTGTCGTCGTTCATTTAGATTACAGAATTGTGCACAACAGTTGTGCGATATCTGCAGTCACTCAGTACAATGGAGCACTTGGTTTCTCAAAAGAACAAAAAAATAAAGTGAGAAATGGCTTGATAATCCAAGTGAATCTGGGTCAGTGTCTCAGAGTGTTCCAAGTTACGTCACGTTGATCAGAACCTACTATAAACACAGTCATCATCGACACTTCCGCTCAGCTGATATATTGATATATATAAAAATATTAATAAGGAAAGAGACAGATGGTACATACATCAGAGGTAAGGGAGATAATTAAAACATGCATCAACAACCAAATAAAATTACAAAGGGGCATACATGAAGCAGAACAGTCAAATTACTGTTAAAAGGCTGGGTGACAGTTGCAGGTGAGATAGTGCTTAAAAGTAGTGAGGGGGATCAATTTGTCCATTTTCTTTTTTTATCTACTTTTTCTCCCCATTTTCTATTTTTCTCCCTTCCCCAATTTCGTATCGTCCAATTCTACCCTCCCCTGTCTCGAACGTTGTTAGGCCATGCCTCCCACAAGCCGGCTACAATGTGGACGAAGCCTTGCATCATGTGTCCCCTCCGGTACTCGAGGAGGCAGTCGTCGCATCTTTTCACCTGCACAGCGCGATCTCTCATCGGCGAGGGTCTGCGTGGGAGGGACACGCCGCCCCTGTCGCTTCCTGATTCTACTGTGCAGGCGCACCAACCGACCTGTAGGAGTCGCTGTCCACAACGTCCGATCCCCACCCACCCCCTAATACTGCCAATTGTATTAGTATGAACAACCAGCCAAGCTGGTAGCAACGCCGAGAGCTGGGCTCGAACCCAGCATCTCCTGCGTTGGTGGCGAGCGCCTTGCCAACTGCGCCACCTAGCCGCCCCAATTTGTCCATTTTCAAAGTCTATTGCATCTTGTTCCAACTGCTGGGAGTAATAATAATAAACTTTATTTGTATAGCACCTTTCATACAGAAACTGCAGCTCAAAGTGCTTCCCAACAGATTACTGATACCTGGGCTTTGGGTATCAGCTGCAAGTGTAGCTCCGATCCATTACTTTTAATGAGCAGTATAGACTTGGACAGTCATTTTGGGGTCATTGGACAAAAAATATATAGAGATATAATACTGTTTTCTCCATTAGAGGGAGTTAAGGTGTCAGAAATGCAGCAAATCAAGTCACTTGGCTTTGATTTCTGGCATGTTAGACTTGTTTATTGGTATCGTTTTTAGTATCAAGGACATTCTCGAATAGTGCATCCCAATGTGTGTGTGTGTGTGTATGTGTGTGTTCTGACTCACAGTGTGCTGCAGTAACAGGTTCATTCTCCACTCTCTGAGTCTTGACCTCGACAGAGGGGGCAGTGGAGATGGGGGCGGGGCTTGGAAGAGGGGGCGGGACCGCTTCCTTGGTAACACTGCTGCTGGTGGCGGCCAGCGTCTGATTGGCTCTCTGGCTGAGCCGCGGGCCGTTGAGTTGATCTGGTATCCTGATGTCAGAGGAGGGGATGGGCTTGGGCGCACCCAGTGAGCCAAAGCCAGCCCCCAAAACTGAAGACTGGAGGAGAGAGAGAAACCCACGGAGAGAGCAGAAAGGGACGAGATAATCTTGTTAACACTTTATTCAAGAGGTCCCTTGTTAACCTCTTAAGCCCGAGCTTATTAATAATAATACATCTATTTTATATAGTGCTTTTCTAGGTGCTCAAAGACGCTTTACATGGGTAGGAGACAAAACGATGGCAAAAAATTAAAATTAAAAATAAATAATACTAGGGGTGCACCGATGTATCGGTCGGGTATCGGTATCGGCCGATAAGTGCCTTGTTGACTGCAATCGGCCTATAAGCTTGAATGTGCCGATGGCAGTAGCCGATAAATTCAGTCGCGTCCTGCCAACGGCGCCGCCCCCAGTCCCCCACACACTCAAGCTACTGCATCAAAGTTACTACTAAATATTCAACATTCTCTTTTGAGACTCCGCTTCACTCTTATCATTTGGCACTAAAAGCTAAACATCGTCATGGATATGGCTGTCCGCAACATGTCATTAATTGTGTACGCGAGGTGGTCGCTCAGTGACGACGTTAACATGAGCTAGGTTAGCTAGCATGAGCTACCGGGAGATAGAAGACTAACGTTACTGGTGAAAATGTGATTTACGTTGGAATACTCCTTTGCCAACTTGCTGTACTTTGCTTGCAGGTCTGCAGCCATTATTGCTGGATTATGAATAGCCCCAACTTTAGCCAACGTAACATTATGGCTAAACCGTTAACGTTAGTTAACGCTAGCTTTCGGTTAGCTGTTCAATGTTATTAATAACACAACCAAGCGAACCCATCACAGCTCCCCGTCAACACCCCTCTCGGGAAGATGGCATTTAAGAAAGTATCTGCTGTTAAAATGACACAAACATTCGTTTTGTGGCATTAACGTTATATAGTTAGTGTTACACGTTCAATAACATAAGCATATTATTTACCCGAAGATAGCAAGCAAGGCATTACTCCGTTCATAGCTCAGTTCCATTCCGTTGCTCATTCCGTACCCAACTACCCATTCTGCAATCTGTTAATAAAGTTTTCAACCAGACAAATGTATAGAAAGGCTTGCTGCTCTCGCAAGCAGATCAATGGCGGCATGCCCAGAAGTAGAAAATGAATAAACGCTTGTTGATTGGTGGTAAGAACAGCAGGAGGTGGGTGCTAGCGGTGTGGCGTAATTGGCAGAATCAACTGTCAATCAAAATGGTTCTATTGCATTGGTTGAAAGCTCTGGTTGAGAGAATAGTATCCATCTGCAGGCCGCCAGACGATACTGCGAGAGGGATAGTGATACATGGCATGGTGGAATTAATACCATAAACATATTTCTTGATGTTTCCTTTTTTTAAGTAAGTAAAGAGGCCTACAAATACAAACATACAGTAGTTTCATTAAAAAAATATACATAAAAAAAAATTACAAATACTTATTTTTTGCCACAAGTATCGGTATCGGTATCGGCCGATTGTGTTAGTTGAACAATCGGTATCGGTATCGGTGGCCAATTTTCATATCAATGCATCCCTAAATAATACATGACAAAATAAAATAAAACTGACAGAATTAGATGTCAAAAGCAAGATTGAAAAGGTGGGTTTTGGGGCGGCTAGGTGGTGCAGTGGGCAAGGCGCTCACCACCAATGCAGGAGACGCTGGGTTCGAGCCCAGCTCTCCGAATTGCTATCAGCTTGGCTGGTCGTTCATACTAATACAATTGGCAGTATTAGGGGGTGGGAAGCTGATGGGTGGGGATCGGACGTTGTGGACAGCGACTCCTACAGGTCGGTTGGTGCGCCTGCGCAGCAGAATCAGGAAGCGACAGGGGCGGCTTGCCCTCCAAACGCAGACCCCCGACGCTGAGAGATCGCGCTGTGCAGGTGAAAAGATGAGACTGCTGCTTCGAGTACTGGAGGGGACACGTAATGTTAGTCCACATTGCAGCCGGCTTATGGGAGGCATGGCCTAACAGCGTGAGACAGGGGAGGGTAGAATTGGACGATACGAAATTGGGATGGGAGAAAAAAAAAGTGGGTTTTGAGGGCTGATTTAAAAGATGTCAGGGTGTTTGCATCATGGATATGGCTGGGGAGGGCATTGCAGAGGGAGGGGGCAGCAGCCCTGTCGCCCCAGGCCAGGAGCTTGGTCGTGGGAGGTGTTAGGAGGTTGGCATCAGCAGACCTAAGGCGACGGGTGGGCGTGTGATGGTGGAGGAGGTCGGACAGGTAGGGAGGGGCAAGGTTGTTGAGGTCTTTAACACTTTGAGTGCCAAAGATGAGAAATCGAATTTTTAATCGATATTTTTTTTATTAGCGATTTCCATTCATTTTTCATCAATCTAGCCTCACGTTACCATTGAGACTGGCTTTGAGCTCGAACAGGGAAAATACCGCCCCTATCGTCTCTCCGGATGGTATTGCACCCATTGGATTGGACTGAATGAAATGGGAAAAAAAGAATCCGGAATCCACATTTTACTTATCAGGCATGTAACCGAGACGATCCCATTCATAGCCCACCCTCAGAACAGCGTGGAATATGTGTGTCCAGTAGCCAGCATTGGATCAATAAACGCGATCGATATTTGGAATGGCGATCAGGTATTGGAATAATCTTTTTGGAGAACATCTGATCTGAGGTAAGGAATACATTTTACCAGTCTTGGGGTAATCAGAGTTTTTTTTCACCTATATCTCAGCGTGTCCCATATGTGTGTGTGTGTCAGCGTTTCCGTTAGCCGGTAATTACCGGTATTTGGCCGGCAAAATCTGTTGAAGTCCGACATATTTAATCTCTCCGGTCATAGTGTCCGGTGAAAATAGTTCCCTCTGGGCACAGTTTGATTATTTGAATTGTATTTGGATGGGCTGGAGTTGGGTGAACGAAACAATCATTGCGTTTGTTGTCGTTGCTTCGCTCAGCGAGAGCTTGCTGCTGGATTTGCGGAAGGCATGCAGCTGCAGACCCACATAACCCACCAGCTTTGCTGGCACAGTGCGGTCCCCAGACCTGGAAAGCTGCTCTGCGGGTCTGCAGCTGGATGCTTCTTGCAAACTAACTGCTGCCGGCTCGCGCTGATAACAGCTTTCATTGTTGGACCGGCTGCTTGGTGGAGCAACGATGAAACGAATGTAATGAATCGTTCGTCGCATGGGCTATTTAATTTTGGCCTGTTTTGGTACGGTTCGGGTGATCAAGTTGTGCTTGGAGGGAGTTGTTTTCACCGGACATTATGACCAGCACCAAGTCGTTGGGAGGTGGAGAAATACATCACGCAAACCCGGCCACGATAACGTTGCCGTCTCTCTCTGCAAAATTTCTCAGTTCTTCGCTTGATATAATTAATACAAATGTCCAATATAACGGAATTCGTTAGCTCATAAAAATGTGATTATAACAGACTGCTGTTTAGTGTCGGACCGACTGCCCACATACGCGGTCTATTTTATTTCAAGTCAGCAGCAGCACGGAGTATCGAGGGACTTATTTTATTTGGAATATATTAATGACTGTATACGCAAAAGTAGCCTAGTTTTAAATAATAATATTATAAATCTACATGCCTTGAGGATGACATTCTTTATATAGTCTGCCTATAAATTGTTTTAAAGCTCAATAAACTATGACCGGAATTAATCTCATTTGTCCGGTAGATTGAAATCTTGCAGGTCACGGAGACCGGCAACAATTTTTTCTAACGGAAACCCTGGTGTGTGTGTGTGTGTGCTGATCAGGAAATGGATAATCGATTTTTCAGCCTGCTTCTCTAGCGTGCATAAGTACACATATACTATCGATAATCTAGCGTTTATTTGAAAACGATAAATAGGCAGAAAAATGACAACGTGTTTTCCAGTAAAAAGCGATTCCTGCAGAATAAATTTTTTTCTTAAAGTTTAAAAAAACTAGCGTTTTTCAAAATGGTATAAAACGGAAATGTACACATTAAAAAACAATCAGTTTCGACAATGTTGACGGCAAACAAGTCATTGATAAGCGACGGGCGTATTAGACACAGCCATAATTTAAGATAGTTTATGCGTTCGCAAATGTGCTCGCCCTCTCATTGAATAGAGCGCTGGCACTCAAGCGCTAAATCGTGCGGCCCCTGCTGGCACTGAAAGTGTTAAATGTGATGAAAAGTATTTAAAATTGTATCCTGTATTTGATCGGAAGCCAATGGAGGTCGTGGAGGACAGGGGTGATGTGATCAGAGCGACGGGTGGAGGTGAGCATACGGGCAGCAGAGTTTGACATATTGGAGTTTATTGAGGATAGTGTTTGGTGAGCCATAGAGAATGCCGTTACAGTAATCCAGTCTTGATGAAATGAATGCATGAACCAGTGTTTCAGCAGCGGAGAGTGATAGGGAGGGGCGGAGACGAGCAATGTTCCGGAGGTGGTAGAAGGCCGTTTTGGTTATGTGGTTCACACATGGGGGAGGAAAGAAAGGGTTGAGTCCAGGATGATGCCAAGGTTACGGACGTGGGTGGAGGGGGTGACAATGGAACCATCAATATTTAGGGAGAAATCCTGGGTGTTGCTGGTGAGGGATTTTGGACCGATAATGATGATTTCTGATTTATTGCAGTTTAGTTTGAGAAAGTTATTTTGCATCCATGTTTTGATGTCTGTGAGGCAAGGTGGTGAGGGTGGAGAGAGTAGCTAGAGTGATAGTCTTGGTGGCGAGGTAGAGCCGAGTGTCGTCTGCATAACAATGGAAGCGGAGGCCATGTTGGCGGAGAATCAGACGAAGTGGAAGGATGTAGAGGATGAAGAGCAGCGGACCAAGTACTGAGCCTTGGGGGACACCATGAGTGATGGGGGCACTGGGGGATTTGCAATTGTTGATGGAGATGAATTGGTGCCTGTGTGAGAGGTATGATTGGAGCAAGGTGAGGGGGATTCCGGAGATGCCAACGGAGGACTGGAGACGAGTGATGAGGATGGGGTGACAAAACACATGGTGTCGGGTCTAAGAGGATGAGGATGGAGAGGGAACCAGAGTTGGTAGAGAGGAGTATGTCGTTGGTGACCTTTAGAAGAGCAGTTTCGGTGCTGTGTCTGGTGCGGAATCCGGATTGAAAGCTATCATAAAGGTTATTGTTGTCGAGGTAGGATTTTAATTGGGAGGCAATGGCTCGCTCAATGATTTTTGAGAGGAAGGGGAGGTTGGAAATGGGGCTGAAATTATCAAGGGTTTCAGGGTTGAGTCCGGTTTTTTTTTAGTAAGGGGGTGACAGAAGCAATTTCATTACTACTCGAGATGTTCCAACAAGCCATTATGAAAGGGAGTTTTAATAGAGACATAAGTATAGCAATTATCACACTGATACAGAAAAAAGGAAAGGATGGAAACATCTGTGCTAACTATCGTCCATTGTCCCTTCTTAATGGAGACTTAAAATTATATGCCAAGGTCCTCGCACGACGTCTAGAGACGATACTGCCAATATTGGTCCACCCAGACCAAACTGGATTTGTTAAACAAAGATTTGCATCAGATAATTTAAGACGACTGTTACACATTATTGACAAAGCTCCAAAAATATCACCATGTGCAGTGTTGTCCCTTGACGCCGAAAAGGCCTTCGATAGGCTGGAATGAGAGTACTTATGGCACACCATGAAGAATATGGCATTTGGAGACACATTTATAAATATGCTCAAAATCTTATATCATAATCCAACGGCCATGGTTATCACATCCAATCAGTGTTCCACACCCTTCCCTATCAGACGTAGCGTCAGGCAGGGTTGCCCCGCCTCCGCATTATTATTTGCGTTATCTCTTGAACCCTTGGCCCAAAAAATTAGAAATTGTGCCGAAATAAAACCCATAATAGTAAATAACACCTACCATAAAATTTGTCTGTACGCAGACGATCTGTTATTATTTCTTGACAATACACCACGGTCCCTACCTGTAGTCCTAGACACTATTAAACATTTTAGTTTTATTTCAGGCTACAAGATCAACTTGAATAAATCAATTTTACTTCCCCTAAATACAGCAGCAAGTAGTCCCCAACTACATACAGAAATACCAGTGGGCTCTGGTTTCAGATATTTAGGTATAGATATATACACATCCATTGACAAAATTGTGTCAAAAAATTACAAGAGCCTTAAGAAGGTAATATCTGACGAGTTAAACCGTTGGTCACTATTACTAATCCCATTTTCAGTCAGGCTTTCAGTAGTCAAGACCCACATTCTCCCTAAGATCAATTTTCTGGTAAGCATGATTCATTTACCGCCACCTCCAGGATTTTGGGAGAAGCTACAGGGACTAGTATTCAAATTTATATGGCGTGAACAACATCCACGAATCAGCAATTCCACACTCCAAAACAGTAGGAAAGCAGGAGGGCTATCTGTTCCTAATTTTGAACAGTACTATTTTTCTTTTATGCTCAGACCGTTGCCAAGATGGTTCAATAATGATTCTGACATACCATGGGTGAATATGGAGAGGCACATTGTATCTCCATATACATTCAAAGATATACTATTTTCTGGTCTATCCCCAAGCTTTTGCCGTACTAAATTCGGCCCAATTATAGCACATTCAATTTACGTCTGGAAATATATTGCCGAAACGGGACAGTGGAACACAAAATGGCACATAGATACCCCTATTTTTGATAACAACTTCTTACTGTTGGGAGGGGAACCAGTTACATTTCCCAATTGGCAAAGACAAGGTATTCACAAACTATCTGACATATACAGTGAATACGGTCTCAGATCATTTCAAGAGCTCAAACAAATCTATAATGTCCCTAGTACATCCTTCTTTTTTTATTTACAGTTACGCACTGCAATGCGCACTTATGGTGTCCCATGGAATCAGCCTTTACCAGGTCACCCTTTAATGAATATAGTGAATGGCATAAATGTTAAAAATGGTTTTGTTTCTGGGTTATATAATAAAATACAAGGAAAACTAAACAGAACTACAGGTAATACCACTGTCTGGAACATAGATTTAAAGAATTACAATGCCTGCATAAATTGGCAGAATGTATGGGATAATATTCCACTAACCTCTCGTAATTATAATAACCAATTAACTCATTACAAAATGATACAAAGATTTTATCTGTCACCCAGGAAACTCTGTCAAATAAAAATATTACAAAGTCCTCTATGTGCTTTATGTCCGCAAAAAGTTATAGGAACATACATACATATGATGTGGGAATGTCCAGGAGTACTCGCTTTTTGGGCCAAGGTTGCATTATTTCTCACTAATATAACAGAGATAAACATACCTTGTTTGCCACACACTTTATTATTAAATGATGATTCATCTCTAAAATTAACACCTCACAAAAAGAGAGTGTTTCTGGCCGGTTTAACGGCAGCAAAGAAAATGCTCGTAATGAGATGGAAACCACCCCATAGTCTCAATATTTACCGTTGGAAACTGTCCTTCTACGAAGTATTGAGATTAGAGGCATCCAGTGCTAGAGCACAGGGAGCAAGGACAGAATCGATCCAAATATTACTTACTGCGGCCCAGAAGGTAAAATCAGTACTCCACTAGGTTGAACACTTGTACCTTGACACCAGAGAATGAACAAAAATCATGTTGCTGTTGTTTCCATTTATCTTTTCCATTTATCTTTTCCTTTTCTGTTTACTGCTATAATTTGTTGTGGTTGTTTCTAAATTGTATTGTATTTTTCCCTATTACTTGGTTATCTAACAAACATAATTATGATTTCTTTTCTAATTAAGAGTATCCTATACATGTATGCATCAAGGTTTCCCCCTCTCCTAAAATGTCTATGCAAACCCGGGGGGCTGGGAGTGGGGTTAAGAAGCGACCTGGGCTGTCTCGCAGCCACAGGACCGCCAGAACGGAGGAAAAGACTGTCACAACTGCAACAGTCAGGCTACACAGTATATGAATATACTGACGGACAATATATACTGAAAAGACACTTTTTATGCCACTGTGTGAATTAATATGAAATGCTGATGTGAATGTCCTTCCTCTGAACTTGTTTTAAAAAAAGACAAAATAAAAAGTTGGTCACAAAAAAGAAGCAATTTTGAGGGCGGGGGGAAATAGGCCAGTGGTCAGAGAGGAGTTTACGATGGAGGTGATTAGGGGAGAAAGGGCAGGGAGACGAGCCTTGACTAGGATGGAGGGGATAGGGTCCAGGATGCAGGTTGAAGTTTTCATTGTAGAGAGAATAGAGGATAGGTCCGATGCGGTGATTTCAGTGAAGGATGTAAAAGGGGCGATGGGCGGTGGAGGGGGGGTTGAATCCGGAGGGGAGACAGTGTTGGAGGAGGCATTTGTTAGTTGGGTGTGTATTTTGTCAATTTTTGTTTGGATTGGGTTAGTGGTTACTAACATGGCTTGGGTTAGCAGGTTACTAACATGACTTGGGTTAGCAGGTTACTAACATGGCTTGGGTTAGCTGGTTACTAACATGGCTTGGGTTAGCAGGTTACTAACATGTTACTAACATGGCTTGGGTTAGCTGGTTACTAACATGGCTTGGGTTAGCAGGTTACTAACATGACTTGGGTTCAGGGTTTCCGTTAGAAAAAATTGTTGCCGGCCTCAGTGTCCGGTAGATTTCAATCTACCGGTCAAATGAGAGAAATTCCGGTCAGAGTTTATTGAGCTTAAAAACAATTGATAGGCAAAAGAATGACAACAAAACAAAAGAATGACATCATCAAGGCATGTAGATTTATAATATTTTTACTTAAAACTAGGCAACTTTTGCGTATAGTCATTATATTCCAAATAAAATAAGTCCAGAGACTCCGTGCTGCTGCCGACTTTAAATCAAATAGGTGTCTGTGGGCAGTCGCCCGACATTAATAAACAGCAGTCTCGTTATAATCACATTTTTATGAGCTAACGAATTCCGTTATATTGGACATTTGTATTAATTATATCAAGCGAAGAACTGAGAAATTTGGCAGGGAGAGACGGCAACATTATCGTGGGTTTGCGTGACGACTCTCTCTCTCTCTCCACCTCCCAATGACTTATTTGCTAGAGTATGTCGATGCAGAGCAGCAGATTCAGCTGTTTTCTGGCTCTATCTGGGGACCGCTCAGCAGCGCCCCCCACCCAACAGCTGAATTGCCAATGGCTGAATTGGAGTACTGCACTGTGCCGCTGCTGCTCCGGCTCTGCAGCTGCACATGCACTCGCAAACCCAGCACTAAGCTCTCGCTGACAACGTCGTTGTCATTATTAGAAGCAACGATGAAACAAATGTAATGATTGTTTCGTTCATCGCATAGGCTATTTAATTTTAGCCTATTTTAATACAATTCAAATAATCAAATTGTGCTTAGAGGGAATTATTTTCACCGGACATTAAGACCGGAGAGATTAAATATGTTGGACTTCAACAGATTTTGCCGGTCAAATACCGGTAATTACCGGCTAACGGAAACGCTGCTTGGGTTAGCAGGTTACTAACATGGCTTGGGTTAGCATGTTACTAACATGGTTTGGGTTAGCTGGTTATTAACATGGTTTGGGTTAGCATGTTACTAACATGGCTTGGGTTAGCTGGTTACTAACATGTTACTAACATGGCTTGGGTTAGCTGGTTACTAACATGTTACCAACATGGCTTGGGTTAGCTGGTTACTAACATGTTACTAACATGGTTTGGGTTAGCATGTTACTAACATGGCTTGGGTTAGCTGGTTACTAACATGTTACTAACATGGCTTGGGTTAGCTGGTTACTAACATGTTACCAACATGGCTTGGGTTAGCTGGTTACTAACATGTTACTAACATGGCTTGGGTTAGCTGGTTACTAACATGTTACTAACATGGCTTGGGTTAGCTGGTTACTAACATGTTACTAACATGGCTTGGGTTAGCTGGTTACTAACATGTTACTAACATGGCTTGGGTTAGCTGGTTACTAACATGTTACTAACATGGCTTGGGTTAGCTGGTTACTAACATGTTACTAACATGGCTTGGGTTAGCTGGTTACTAACATGTTACTAACATGGCTTGGGTTAGCTGGTTACTAACATGTTACTAATATGGCTTGGGTTAGCTGGTTACTAACATGGCTTGGGTTAGCTGGTTACTAACATGTTACTAATATGGCTTGGGTTAGCTGGTTACTAACATGTTACTAATATGGCTTGGGTTAGCTGGTTACTAATATGGCTTGGGTTAGCTGGTTACTAACATGTTACTAACATGGCTTGGGTTAGCTGGTTACTAACATGTTACTAACATGGCTTGGGTTAGCTGGTTACTAACATGTTACTAACATGGCTTGGGTTAGCTGGTTACTAACATGTTACTAACATGGCTTGGGTTAGCTGGTTACTAACATGTTACTAACATGGCTTGGGTTAGCTGGTTACTAACATGTTACTAACATGGCTTGGGTTAGCTGGTTACTAACATGTTACTAACATGGCTTGGGTTAGCTGGTTACTAACATGTTACTAATATGGCTTGGGTTAGCTGGTTACTAACATGGCTAGTAACTAGTAACATGGCTATTTAAACATCCACAAGTGAAGTTTCGAGCACAAGACTCTTCTTCAGACTCTTCTTATTTACTTCCCATCAGTTACTAAGTAATGTTCACACGTGTCCCTCACCAGTGCTGCGTGTGCGTAGGTGGTGCTAGCGGAGGCTGCGTGGGCGTAGCTGTTGGAGGCGGCGTGGGCGTAGCTTTGTGTGGCAGTGCGGCCGTTGTGGTGAGAGTTGGTGAAAACCAGACTCTGGCCCAGACCGTCGGCACAGGACGGGTCCACCAGGTCAGACTCCAAACCATCCACCGTGGGCAGCAGGCCTGATAGGTCCACACTGGAGGGTGGGAGAGGGGGCCGACCAAGTGAGGAGAGGGAGAACGAGAGGAGGCAGGAGAAAGAGAGGAAGGAGGAGAAAGAGGGAGAACGAGAAAGAGGGAGAACGAGAGGAGAGCGATAAAGGAGAGGAGGAGGAGAGATATGAGACACAGAAAAGCTGTTTCAGACCATTTCCTAAAGCAAATGTTTTTGGTGTTTTCCCAAGTAAAGGTTTTTGCCAATGAAATCCGGCTGCAAACCAGAGATCTTTCATTGAAAACGGTGCAATATCCTGCCCTGCCACACGCATACAGACAAATAGAACAGCCTGTGATGGTGTTCAGCTTGGTCTTACTTGTGTCCAGGTGTGAGGTGGTTGGTGGGAGCAGAGGCAGTGAACACTTTGGTCTCAGACAACTGGAGGAGAGAGAAGGAGACTACTTAAAACAAAAAGGGAATGCAAACTATTCAGGGGTCTTTGGTTGGTTATTTCCAGAAATTAAATGTCAAATTATGAGTTTACAGCACCACTTCACACATAACCGCTGCTGCTGTCAAGTTTAAATACTCTCGTACATTTTAGCTTCACATTAGCTTTCCGACACGATGAGTGTGCAGAGATGCAGAGCATGCGACCGAAGATCTATTTTGGTGGTTCGTTCAGGTGGTTGTAACTAACTAATTAACCCGATTGATTATTTGCATTTGGTTCTGCATTTACTTTCAATTGGTAGGCTAAAAGTGAACTTGCCATGTGCAAACTATTAAACTACTAAACTATTTACTATGTTAAAGTTGAGCAATGCTCTGCGTTATTATTCTGTACTGGTCTGAGTCACGCTGTAAACAATCCCATTGGCTAGTGAGTGACAATCTGTGAAGAACAAGAACAACATCTGGTGTGTGTCCCCCCTTCAAAAACTGGTTGGAACTACACAAATCACCTATTTTGGATTAAAAACAGCTAATTTCACCAAAAAATGACATGTTTGCATCCCTGAACAAAGAGCTCTGGACACAGTAACTTACATCTTCATTCCAGTCTTCTGAAGCCCAGTCTTCCATATTGCTTCTCCATGGTCCTGAAACAACAAGAGATGTCAGTTGCTCTCACATGTTCCCTCAGCCTCTCACCTGTTCACTCAGCCTCTCACTAGTTCCCTCAGCCTCTCACCTGTTCCCTCAGCCTCTCACATGTTCCCTCAGCCTCTCACCTGTTCCCTCAGTCTCTCACATGTTCCCTCAGCCTCTCACCTGTTCCCTCAGCCTCTCACCTGTTCACTCAGCCTCTCACCTGTTCCCTCAGTCTCTCACATGTTCCCTCAGCCTCTCACCTGTTCCCTCAGCCTCTCACCTGTTCACTCAGCCTCTCACCTGGTCACTCAGCCTCTCACATGTTCCCTCAGCCTCTCACCTGGTCACTCAGCCTCTCACATGTTCCCTCAGCCTCTCACCTGTTCCCTCAGCCTCTCACCAGTTCCCTCAGCCTCTCACATGTTCCCTCAGCCTCTCACATGTTCCCTCAGCCTCTCACCTGGTCACTCAGCCTCTCACCTGTTCCCTCAGCCTCTCACCTGTTCCCTCAGCCTCTCACATGTTCCCTCAGCCTCTCACCTGTTCCCTCAGCCTCACATGTTCCCTCAGCCTCTCACATGTTCCCTCAGCCTCTCACTAGTTCCCTCAGCCTCTCACTAGTTCCCTCAGCCTCTCACTCAGTCTCTCACCTGGTCACTCAGCCTCTCACCTGTTCCCTCAGCCTCTCACTAGTTCCCTCAGCCTCTCACATGTTCCCTCAGCCTCTCACCTGTTCCCTCAGCCTCTCACATGTTCCCTCAGTCTCTCACTAGTTCCCTCAGCCTCTCACATGTTCCCTCAGTCTCTCACATGTTCCCTCAGCCTCTCACTAGTTCCCTCAGCCTCTCACTAGTTCCCTCAGCCTCTCACCTGTTCCCTCAGCCTCTCACCTGGTCACTCAGCCTCTCACCTGGTCACTCAGCCTCTCACTAGTTCCCTCAGCCTCTCACCTGGTCACTCAGCCTCTCACCTGTTCCCTCAGCCTCTCACCTGTTCCCTCAGCCTCTCACATGTTCCCTCAGCCTCTCACATGTTCCCTCAGCCTCTCACTAGTTCCCTCAGCCTCTCACTAGTTCCCTCAGCCTCTCACTAGTTCCCTCAGCCTCTCACCTGTTCCCTCAGCCTCTCACATGTTCCCTCAGCCTCTCACATGTTCCCTCAGCCTCTCACCTGTTCCCTCAGCCTCTCACATGTTCCCTCAGCCTCTCACATGTTCCCTCAGCCTCTCACTAGTTCCCTCAGCCTCTCACTAGTTCCCTCAGCCTCTCACATGTTCCCTCAGTCTCTCACTAGTTCCCTCAGCCTCTCACATGTTCCCTCAGTCTCTCACATGTTCCCTCAGCCTCTCACTAGTTCCCTCAGCCTCTCACTAGTTCCCTCAGCCTCTCACCTGTTCCCTCAGCCTCTCACCTGGTCACTCAGCCTCTCACCTGGTCACTCAGCCTCTCACTAGTTCCCTCAGCCTCTCACCTGGTCACTCAGCCTCTCACCTGTTCCCTCAGCCTCTCACCTGTTCCCTCAGCCTCTCACATGTTCCCTCAGCCTCTCACATGTTCCCTCAGCCTCTCACCTGTTCACTCAGCCTCTCACCTGTTCACTCAGCCTCTCACCTGTTCCCTCAGCCTCTCACTAGTTCACTCAGCCTCTCACTAGTTCCCTCAGCCTCTCACCTGTTCCCTCAGCCTCTCACATGTTCCCTCAGCCTCTCACATGTTCACTCAGCCTCTCACCTGTTCACTCAGCCTCTCACCTGTTCACTCAGCCTCTCACCTGTTCCCTCAGCCTCTCACTAGTTCACTCAGCCTCTCACTAGTTCCCTCAGCCTCTCACCTGTTCCCTCAGCCTCTCACTAGTTCCCTCAGCCTCTCACATGTTCCCTCAGCCTCTCACCTGTTCCCTCAGCCTCTCACTAGTTCACTCAGCCTCTCACCAGTTCCCTCAGCCTCTCACATGTTCCCTCAGCCTCTCACATGTTCCCTCAGCCTCTCACCAGTTCCCTCAGTCTCTCACCTGTTCCCTCAGCCTCTCACTAGTTCCCTCAGCCTCTCACATGTTCCCTCAGCCTCTCACATGTTCCCTCAGCCTCTCACCTGTTCCCTCAGCCTCTCACATGTTCCCTCAGCCTCTCACTAGTTCCCTCAGCCTCTCACATGTTCCCTCAGCCTCTCACCTGTTCCCTCAGCCTCTCACCTGTTCACTCAGCCTCTCACTAGTTCCCTCAGCCTCTCACCTGTTCCCTCAGCCTCTCACCTGTTCCCTCAGCCTCTCACATGTTCCCTCAGCCTCTCACTAGTTCCCTCAGCCTCTCACTAGTTCCCTCAGCCTCTCACCTGTTCCCTCAGCCTCTCACTAGTTCCCTCAGCCTCTCACTAGTTCCCTCAGCCTCTCACTAGTTCCCTCAGCCTCTCACATGTTCCCTCAGCCTCTCACCAGTTCCCTCAGCCTCTCACTAGTTCCCTCAGCCTCTCACATGTTCCCTCAGCCTCTCACCAGTTCCCTCAGCCTCTCACCAGTTCCCTCAGCCTCTCACATGTTCCCTCAGCCTCTCACCTGGTCACTCAGCCTCTCACATGTTCCCTCAGCCTCTCACTAGTTCCCTCAGCCTCTCACTAGTTCCCTCAGCCTCTCACATGTTCCCTCAGCCTCTCACATGTTCCCTCAGCCTCTCACTAGTTCCCTCAGCCTCTCACTAGTTCCCTCAGCCTCTCACATGTTCCCTCAGCCTCTCATGTTCCCTCAGCCTCTCACTAGTTCACTCAGCCTCTCACTAGTTCCCTCAGCCTCTCACATGTTCCCTCAGCCTCTCACTAGTTCCCTCAGCCTCTCACATGTTCCCTCAGCCTCTCACCTGTTCCCTCAGCCTCTCACATGTTCCCTCAGTCTCTCACATGTTCCCTCAGCCTCTCACTAGTTCCCTCAGCCTCTCACTAGTTCCCTCAGCCTCTCACCTGGTCACTCAGCCTCTCACCTGGTCACTCAGCCTCTCACTAGTTCCCTCAGCCTCTCACCTGGTCACTCAGCCTCTCACTAGTTCCCTCAGCCTCTCACCAGTTCCCTCAGCCTCTCACCTGTTCCCTCAGCCTCTCACTAGTTCCCTCAGCCTCTCACATGTTCCCTCAGCCTCTCACATGTTCCCTCAGCCTCTCACATGTTCCCTCAGCCTCTCACATGTTCCCTCAGCCTCTCACATGTTCCCTCAGCCTCTCACTAGTTCCCTCAGCCTCTCACCTGGTCACTCAGCCTCTCACATGTTCCCTCAGTCTCTCACCTGTTCCCTCAGCCTCTCACATGTTCCCTCAGCCTCTCACCTGGTCACTCAGCCTCTCACATGTTCCCTCAGTCTCTCACCTGTTCCCTCAGCCTCTCACATGTTCCCTCAGCCTCTCACTAGTTCCCTCAGCCTCTCACCTGTTCACTCAGCCTCTCACCTGTTCCCTCAGCCTCTCACATGTTCCCTCAGCCTCTCACCTGTTCCCTCAGCCTCTCACTAGGTCCCTCAGCCTCTCACCTGTTCCCTCAGCCTCTCACCTGTTCCCTCAGCCTCTCACTAGGTCCCTCAGCCTCTCACCTGTTCCCTCAGCCTCTCACCTGTTCACTCAGCCTCTCACCTGTTCACTCAGCCTCTCACCTGGTCACTCAGCCTCTCACCTGTTCCCTCAGCCTCTCACCTGTTCACTCAGCCTCTCACATGTTCCCTCAGCCTCTCACCTGTTCCCTCAGCCTCTCACCTGGTCCCTCAGCCTCTCACATGTTCCCTCAGCCTCTCACCTGGTCACTCAGCCTCTCACATGTTCCCTCAGCCTCTCACCTGGTCACTCAGCCTCTCACCTGGTCACTCAGCCTCTCACCTGTTCACTCAGCCTCTCACCTGGTCACTCAGCCTCTCACCTGTTCCCTCAGCCTCGTTACCATCCGGATCCCAGGCGTCCTGACGAGAGCCTCCAGAGTTAGCCGTGTAATCTGCTGGGTTGAAGGTCCTGGGGGACAGGATGGAGGGGAAGAGGAAGGAGGGGTGGATACAGAGGGAGGAAAGGAAAGAAGAGGAAGGAGGGATGGAGACAGAGGGAGGAGAGGAAAGAAGATGAAGGAGGGGTGGAGACAGAAAGCGTAAAGAGAAAGAAGGGTGGATAGAGGGGCGATGGCAGGAGGGGAGGAATAGAGGGAGGAAATAGGAGGATGGATGATGACAGAATAGAGGGACAAGGAGATGGGAAAGAAAGAGGAAGGAAGGTTGAGATGAAAAAGAGAACAGTGAGTATTGTGGTTATTATCAGAACCACTCATATAAATCAACAGAAAAGTCTGATTATCATGAGATTCAGAAAAAATATTTGTTCCACAAATGTAAGTTCAGATATGTGCTTGTAACCATCATTATCTCAACGTACAACTACTAGTGTTTCCTGAGAAGGTTTAGTAGCAGTGGTGACAGGGGTTAACGTTATATATAAATATATATATTAGGGGTGTAAAGGTACACATATCCGTACCGAACCGTTTCAGTGTGTACCGTACCCAACGGCTGCATACCGAACAAATACAACAGTATGGTAACCACTAATGACCGCCCACAATTGTTTTTTTCACAATCTAATATAAATATTATTATAAAAACAAAGTCGATTATTAATTTCAATATAGAATATTCGTTGACAGCCCTACAAGTACAATTAGTTACTGAACACTACATCACCCCTGAGTGGAACATGTAAAGCCAAACTTTCCCCCACTGTACCGAAAAACCCGAACCGAACCATGACTTCAAAACCGAAGTATGTACCGAACTGTGGTTTTTGTGTGCCGTTACACCCCTAATATATATATATGCATGTATATATAATGGATCAACTACGTTCCATTACACCCCTACTACAGACCACTGCCACATCCAGAGGACAGACAGAAAAGAGGGACGGACAGTAAACTCACCCCATTCCCTGGGAGGAGAATCTGTTACCGACAGCATCCCGTCCTCTCCCACGACCACCAACCCCTGAGGACAGGGACACACACACCGATTGGTTACAACACTAGGCCCCATGATAGTGGAGTAATCATTCAGTTTGATCTTCATCAAACAAGACTAGTCGATGGTAAATGTGTATGCTTTTCCCCCCCATGATGAATTAAGTCATTTCCAGAAAAATTATGAGCACATGTCTGGTTTAACCTCTTAACACTTTGGACGCCAGACCCGATGATAGTCGGGTTATCTCGCCATGCGTTGAGCGCCAGGACCCCCGAAAACCCGAGTATCGTTATTTCTTTTATTCGATATTTCCATTCATTACAGGCACACCGACATCTGGGTTAACATGGGGAATCATCCTGAGAATGCCAAAGTGCAATACCGGCCGCATCCACCCAGGTGGCAGTATCGAGCGCCCTTTGAAACATTATATCTTGGCCTGTGGGTCGATCAAAAGTCTCCGGTCGGATTTCTATTGGTCGGGCAAGGGGGTTGTTATAAGGGTCGGATTGAGAAGCGTGAATTGCTCCCGGTGCATGATGTGTGGCGGATTATGTTGGAGACACGATCGACACCAATACTGGGACTCGCGATCAGATAATTGGAATAAATGGTAAATGGTAAAATATTGGAATATTCTTTTTGGGGTACATCCTAGTGAAGGTAAGGCCTATATGGTATCAATCCTGCTGTGATCCAACCATGATTTCACTTTGATCACAATATATGCGTGTATTTCACGCCACAACGTGTGCCGTTGGTGACGATCAAAGCATCAAGCGTTAGCGTTACCTATGTTAGCTTGGTATCCAACGCTAGCTCGGCTGTAATGTATAGCTACGTGCCTAGCTAGCGTTAGCTAAAAGAGCCCTCGCAGTGAATCTTTCATGACTCTGCAAGCTAACTAAGCTTGTGTCGTTCGCTAACAAGCTAACTGGCATGAGGCACTTAGGCTAGGTAACATTAGCTAGCTATTAATAAACCAGCTAACGTTAACCAGCAACATCGACGAGCAGCCTATGCAACATTGTACCCCGGATGTAGCTAGGTCCCTAGATAGATGAAACTTCCCTTCTCAACCAACCCATTGATAACAAGCAGAAAAAGAAGCATTATTTTTACTTCCGGTCGGGGGATTTCAAAATAAAAGAGCAACGTCTAAAAGCACCGTAAATACGTTTATTTTGTACATTATCTAACATTAACACGAACCTAAACTAATCTAAAGTTAGTTTAGGTTCGTGTTAACGTTAGATAATGTACAAAATAAACGTATTTCCGGTGCTTTTAGACGTCGCTCTTTTATTTTGAAATCCCCCGACCGGAAGTGTTATAGTGTCTGTTGCTAGCAGCTTAACTTCTGTCGCCCGTTTCTGTGCTTTTCGAGCTAACGTAAAGTTTCCAATGGAGAGGAGAGAAAGACCTCGGCTCACATGCAGCTCAAACTACCTGTTGGAATAAATTAATTGATTGATGTTTAACTTGTCCCTGTGTGTGTCCAGTCATTTCGACTAGCAAACGTTGTATTTAACGTTACCTCAGGATACAATTGTATTTAGTTGGTTAGCTATGTAGCTAATGTGGATAGCATTTTGAATAGCACCAATGCTAGCTGGCTGGCTACAGCTTTATTTACTAAATTATTGAGGCTTTTTAATCGTCAAGGTAAGAGAGGATTTGTCATGATCAACTGAAGGCGTATGCTATGGAACAATATGTGCTTGGGTTTTCAGAAAAAGGCCAGCTATGTGACGCTAATTATTTAGCATCAACGTTGGCTGGCTACAACAATGGAGGATGGTATTCTCTGCGGGACCAATATTATTCTATGACAGCCCCGGCCCCATTCGCTAACCAACCAATCACTGCTACGCAATATCAACGCAACGGTTGTTTAGATTAGATTTTGAGGAGATGTACGCAACATCCTCGCAACAGTCTACAAGACCCTCTGCAACAACCGCGTTGAAATCGCGCTGATGTTGTGTTGCAGTTGCTTTGAAGTTGCTGTAGCATGTAGTCATGGGAGATGTAGTAAATACAACTGTTGTGAAGGATCAGATTAAACCGAATATATATATTTATTTATGGATATATATTTAATAGTATTTGTATATCGTTTGATATCCCTTGTATATTCCTTGTACATATACACTGAATATCCCTTTGGTCTACTAACAGCCCATAATAGTTTCATTCTCTCATTGGACAAGAACTTGGCGCCAGCAGCCAAGCCCCTTGGTTCAAGTTCAATCGTGCCGACGAACATGTCGTTACTAGCCCGGTTCCGCGTAGGAATACGTCTGCCGAAATACGAATGGTACTATTTGTTCACAGCGCATATATATATATGGCGCAAGTAAAGTAGAACTTCCTTTTTAGTCCCTTAGCCCTTAGTTCTTTACCCTCCAACCTAGTGGCAAGACGTTAAGCCTCACCCACGATACACGTGTGATGCAGTATGGTCAATTTGGCCTCAGAATGGCATTGAGACATCGTGTGGATTAATAGTTGAATTGTCATAGTTTGGCACTATACCGTCGAGTGGGACGTATTTCTATTAAGTTAATAATAGTCCATTATGTATGGTGCATCGTTCGGTTAGAGTTATAAAGTGAGCAGTACCCCCATCGTTTTCCTCGCGTTATCTAGAGTCTTAACCAGGCTGGGCAGACCACGTGTGGTGCTTTCATCCGAGGAGTTCTGGGCAAGGACGAGTGGACCTGCACATTGGATTACCTTACCCGGACGACGGCGAGCCCTACACGGCTTGGATTATCTACTTGCTTTGGGTGCTTTGATTATGCCATGGATAACAGCCAACACTGGTAAGTGTTGGAACTACCCCCGAGAGGAGTCCAGGTGAGACGGCGCTCTAAACCGAGTGAGGTCGCCTCACGTCTCTTCGTTGTGGACCGGCAGCTACCGTCTACAAGAGGGCCCAACTGTATTCATCTGTGGACCAAGGTTCTGTGGGCACCGTGTTCAGCACTCTGAATTCTCCCAAGAAATCGTTGGCCAGATGGGATATCGCCAGCGGCTCTCCTAACCCCCCCCCCCCTACTGACTTACAACCAGCGGGACCCCCTTTAGTGTATCCAGCTATAATCATTAAGTACCATCGCTATAGTTCCCTAAAGAACCAGGTTGTATACTTGCTTCCTGCGTAACCAGAGATTGGACATTCAATGTTGATTTGCCTACGAATACTCATTTGCCTTACAAGTGCATTCAAATCATAAATGTCATTACGTGAACGTTGTATATACCCTTTGCTATATATTAAAGATTCGACGGATACATTTGTGTGGACTTGGTTTCATCAGGTGGGAAAGTGTTCATCATATCTATATCGTGTACTGTGTGGCCAGTAGTTAAAGTACATAAAGCGGTAGTGGTTTAATGATACCATACTTATCAATACAGTCAGGGAATTGTACCCCTCAGTTACAATTGGTCCTTCGAGCCGGAGGGTAACTAGTGTAATATTAATATAGTGTTATTAATATTGAAATGGCCTATGATGAACACTCCACGAAACGGTCCTCCTAACGTAGAACGCCCGCGGCGCAGACGACAGCCACCTCCGTACTTAGAGGATTACGCTGTCAGTCAACTACCTAGCCTTCTACAAACGGTAAACGCGGTAAAAGTAGAAAGTAAAATTATGTCTGACCTTAACGACCAGGTTACCCCGACCACAGAGGCCCTAGTGGGTTCTAATGTAACTGACCAAGCTCACGGTGGGGACCAGGAGGGAGCTGACATGCCTTTACCCCCCGCCAATACCGAAGAAGTAGTCCCCGACCAGCCCCGGGAGGAAGACAACCCTACAGAGAGAGAACTCTGCACGGAACAAGATGAGGAGAGCGCCGAGGAAATAGAGCTCCAGGACTCCCCGACGAGTACAGCCAGGAGCGGCTCACCTCTACAACCGTCTTCTCCCAGCGAAGCGGAGAGGATGCCATCACAGGCGTTCCTCGTCAGCCTGACAGCCTCTACCGAACGCGATCGACTCCAGGGTGAACGCGATCGACTTCAGGGTGAACGCGATCGACTCCAGACACAGCAACGGAGCGAAGAAGAGCGCATACGCCTGGAGATAAGACGCCTTCAGACGGAAGAGAATATGGCAAGAGACCGAGCAGACACCCAGCGTGCCGCTGCCGGTGCCCAAAGAGAAGCAGAGCGCGACATCGCTTTCATCAAGCGCGAAGCCGAGCGCGACAGACTACAAGCGCAGCTAATGGAGCAGCTGATCACCAAGGCAACACCCTCTCCCTCCGCCAGGGGTTCAAGGAACTCGTCGAGACAACAGTCAAGGGCAGCATCCCCTAACCGAGCAAGCGACCCTGAACTTGACCAACAGACCAAGCCTATACCCCCCGCAGACCCCCTTCCCAGACCGGTCCAAGCGAGACCCAGCTACAAGGAAGGAACAGCATACACTGCGGAGAAGCTAAATAAACGACTACAGGATCTAGAGGACCTGATAGAAGAAGAAGAGGGAGAGGAGGAGAACCAAGCCCGACGACAGCACAGTACTCCACCGGACCAGGAGGTCCAGTACAGCCCAGGCTATACCCCCGCGGCGCTGCGCTACAGACCCCCGACTCTATTCACGGGTGAGCATGACGCACGACCAGCCCCGAGGAATAGCACCTGGACCAGCGGGCCATGGTACCCTGCCGGTACCAGCCCACAGAGAGGCGCAAGAGGAGACTCGCCTAGGAGGCCTCTCCCCCAACGCTCGCCGATGTATCAGCCATCCACGGCGTCATACATTGGCACACCGACGATTCCAGACTTCACCCATGAGAATCGAGCACAGTACACGGAGCTCCGGATGTGCTTAGAGACAATGATGGTGGATGTCGTTGATGAACGCCACAAGTATGCAATATTACTGAAGCACCTGAAAGTACCCCGAGCGCACAATATAGCGCTAGCCTATGCCACCTCTACGACCCCATACACCGCGGCTCTAGCAGCGCTGGACCAGAGATATGGACGTATATGGGATTACGTAATCCAAGAGATAAGGCATATTGACCGCCTACCCCCAGCAACAGACAATCGCTCATTAGACGACCTGTCTATAAAAGTGCAGTCCCTGGTAGGGATGCTGGGAGCGCAACGAGAAAAGGGTATGCACGAGCTATACGCCAACTCTAACGTCGAGAGGATTTTAGAGAAGCTGCCACCCGCCAGACAAGAGCGCTTTAGGCGGCAGAGAGACCACCGTGATCCTAACGGTCCCGAACCATCCCTCCTCGATCTAGCCGACTTCCTGGCGAGAGAAGTCAGCAGCTTACGACTGGATACGTTCGTGCGGAGCACACCAAGCTCCAGAGAGGGACCCAGGAGAATAAACGATGGAAGAAGATCGGTGACTGTCATGCACCAATCAGAATCAGTACCGAGCAGTAAGAACCACAGTACCCCCTCGAGGAAAGAGAAGTGGAAGATGGTGTGCCCGTACTGCGAGAAGGAACACTGGCTGTCACAATGTGACCTGTTCACCAAGATGAATGCAGAAGAAGTGAGTCAATGGATAAAGTCCAACAGGCGCTGTTACCGATGTGCGCGCAGTCACATGGCAGCCGAGTGCCGCCTAAAGAAGAGGTGCAGTCGGTGTGACGGAGCCCACCTAGATGTCCTACACGACAGTAACAGAAGAAAGCCTGCACCTGCACCATCGAGCAGCACAAAGGCAAGTGTCATGTACATTGACCCCGCCAGCAGCAGCGGCGCCCAAGTGCTCTTAAAGGTAGTCCGTGTAACATTGAGCTACCAAGATAAAGTCATGGACACTTACGCCGTCCTTGATGACGGGTCAGAGAAGACCCTCCTGCTCGCGTCCGCCGCGGCCCAGCTGGGACTGCGGGGGAGCGAGAACCAAATGACGATTCGGACAATAAGAAGAGATTTAAAGACGATAAAGGGCGAGAATGTCTCCTTCACTATCGCAGCAAGCGGGCAGCCAGAGCGACGGTATAGGATTACAAATGCTTTCACCAGCCAAGAAATAGGACTATCACAGTGCACCTACCCCATCGCCAAGCTGATGGATAAATATGTGCACCTGCGTCAACTACCTATCCCGCTCATAGACGGCGCCACCCCGACCCTGCTGATAGGCTCCGACCATGCAGACCTCATAGTCCCGATAGACCGGGTCCATACAGGACCCAGAGGCTGTCCTGCAGCAGTCGAGACCCGCCTAGGATGGACACTACAAGGCCCCCTCGCTAAATCTCTCAACCGAACAGCAGCCACTAGCTGCCTCCACTCCAGAGTGACAGAGGAAGACACCACTCTCCTGCAGCATGTCGAGAGGCTATGGACACTAGAGACAATGCCCTTTAAGAACGAAAAGAAAGACATTCGTTCTAAAGAAGACATTTACGCCATAAACCTCCTCGAGCAAGGGACAAAGAGAGTCACAGTCGGCGGAGTGATGAGATACGCAACTCCACTCCTGAGGCGAGAGGGAATGCCCACCTTTCACGCCACAAAAGAAGCTACGGAGCGGTATCTATTGAACACAGAGCGGCGCCTAACCAAAGACCCCGCTCAAGAGAGTGTGTACCGCGCTGAGATTGAGAAGCTAATCACAGCGAGACACGTAATGAAGATTGACATTAAAGAGGCCGATCAGACGACCGAATCATGGTACGTGCCGCACCACAAGGTCCACCACAACGGCAAGGATCGCATTGTGTTTAACTGCAGCTACCAGATCGGATCCCAGAATCTGAATAAAGAGCTCTTGCCCGGCCCCACACTCGGCCCCTCTCTACTAGGCGTGCTACTACGCTTCCGCCAGGACAAGGTGGCCATCAGCGGGGATATCAAAGGGATGTTCCTGCAGGTGAGACTAGTGGAGGAGGATAAGCCCCTGCTGCGGTTCCTATGGAGAGAGAGGATCGGAGATGAGCACCCAGCCATCTACCAATGGGAAGTCCTCCCCTTCGGAACCACATGCAGCCCGTGCTGTGCTACATTTGCACTGCAGAAACACGTCGCAGAGGACCCAGCAGCAGATGAAGAGGTCCGACACAGTGTGAAGAACAGTTTCTACGTGGACAACTGTTTACAAAGCGTTTCGACCCAAGAAGAAGCCGAGGCTCTCCTACTCAAGCTACGCGCCTCCCTGATCAAAGGCGGCTTTGATCTCAGGCAGTGGGCCAGCAGCGACCCGCACGTATTGCGCAGCCTCTCCCCCGCGGACAAGGCTGCCAGCAGCGAGACCTGGATGGCGACAATCCCAGGAGAAGCCCAAGAAATGACACTAGGACTAGTCTGGCGCTTCAAAACAGACTCGCTCCACTATAGACACAAACCCCTGACCACGGAGCAGGGAAGGTCGACGGCGATACCGACCACCAGACGGAGTGTGTACAGAACACTCGCCAGACAATATGACCCGTTGGGATGTATTCTACCTTACACCACCAGGGCAAAGATGATTGTACGAGCACTATGGGACAAGGACCAGGGCTGGGACGACCCAATACCCGCACCCCTTGCCTCCACATGGAGAGTGGGAGACGGAACTCCGCTCACTCCCAGGCGTCAATATACGCCGCAGCTACTTCCCACCCACAGTGAGGCCAGAGACATGCAAGATGGATCTACACGTCTTCAGTGACGCCTCCGAAGTAGCCTATGGATCGGTGGCCTACTTGCGTGCCCAAGAGAAGGGAGGAGAGATACACACTGCTTTCATCCTGGCTCGCTCAAGAATAGCCCCATGAAAGCAACAATCTATCCCGCGTCTAGAGCTCTGCGCAGCCCTAGCAGGAGCGCATCTAAAGACATTTCTGCGGCACCACCCAGAGATTCAGCCCACTGCCGACATTTCAGCAGCTGACTACGAAGAAGCAGAACTTCTTCTACTACAACGAGCCCAGAGAGACTCGTTCCCCGACGAGCTAGACTGTCTACAGGGAGGAAAGCCCGTCCCATCAGACAGCAGATTGCTCCACCTGGCACCCGAGAGCGACGCCCACAATCTCATCAGAGTGGGTGGTCGTCTGCGGAAAGCCCCCGACCTACCGGATGACGTTAAGTACCCGATTGTCTTGAACAGCCGACACAAGGTCACAGAGCTGATCATAAAGAAATACGACGAGGATGTGCACCACGCAGGAGCCGAGAGAGTCTTCGCGGAGATCAGACGTCGCTATTGGATACTTCAAGGAAGAGAAGCGGTGCAACGCTTCCAGCGAACCTGTCTAGACTGCCGAAAGTGGCGCGCGCAGCCCAGCATACCCCGGATGGCTGACCTACCCCCCTGTCGCCTCCGACTCGGCGACAAGCCATTCCACTCCACAGGCATGGACTGTTTTGGCCCGTTGTATATAAAGAAAGGAAGAGGAACCGAGAAGCGGTGGGGTATTGTATTCAAATGCATGACCACCAGAGCGATACATATCGAACTCCTTCCAACCATGAGCACAGACTCATTCCTTATGGCCTTCCGAAGATTCACATCACGGAAAGGAAAACCGTCTACATTGTTGTCTGATCACGGGACAAACTTCAAAGGCGGAGAAAGAGAGCTGAGAGAGCTTCCAAGCTATGGGCCTAGAACTTAAGACCCACCTCGCTCCATCCCAGATTGACTTCCAGTTTAATCCCCCGAACGCACCCCACTTCGGTGGAACCTGGGAACGAGAAGTACGTTCTATAAAGACAGCCCTGTACGCCGTGCTTGGGGCCCAGACTGTAGCGGAAGAAGTCTTAATGACAGTCCTCACGGAGATCGAGGGAGTATTGAACTCCAAGCCCCTCGGCTACGTCTCCAGTGATATAGCAGATGTCGACCCAGTCACCCCCAACACACTCTTGATGGTGCGGCTGGACCCCGCGCTACCCCAGACAATGTACAGGCCTGAAGAAGCGAACGGCCGAAGAATGTGGAGGTACAGTCAAGTACTAGCTGACAAGTTTTGGAACAGCTTTCTACTCCACTACCTACCGTCTCTACAGACCAGCCAGAAGTGGGTAAAAGAGAGAGACAATTTGACAGAAGGAACAGTCGTCATGATTATCGACCAGTCACTACCCAGAGCTATGTGGCCGGCTGGCCGCGTAAGCAAAGTGATCACCGGTGCCGATGGCAAGGTCCGAGCAGCTGAGGTGCTCGTCCAAGGGCGAACTTACACACGACCCATGGCGAGGCTAATAGAACTGCCCAGACTCCCAGACACTATCGATGACGACCATGACCCCATGACTTTGTGAGTTGACTGACCCTTACAGCGGACCTTGAGTGGTAGACAGTGCGGTCAATCTGTCTCTGCTTAGCTAATTAGGTGGGACTAATTAGGGTGCGGCTGTTGTGAAGGATCAGATTAAACCGAATATATATATTTATTTATGGATATATATTTAATAGTATTTGTATATCGTTTGATATCCCTTGTATATCCCTTGTACATATACACTGAATATCCCTTTGGTCTACTAACAGCCCATAATAGTTTCATTCTCTCATTGGACAAGAACTTGGCGCCAGCAGCCAAGCCCCTTGGTTCAAGTTCAATCGTGCCGACGACCATGTCGTTACTAGCCCGGTTCCGCGTAGGAATACGTCTGCCGAAATACGAATGGTACTATTTGTTCACAGCGCATATATATATATGGCGCAAGTAAAGTAGAACTTCCTTTTTAGTCCCTTAGCCCTTAGTTCTTTACCCTCCAACCTAGTGGCAAGACGTTAAGCCTCACCCACGATACACGTGTGGTGCAGTATGGTCAATTTGGCCTCAGAATGGCATTGAGACATCGTGTGGATTAATAGTTGAATTGTCATAGTTTGGCACTATACCGTCGAGTGGGACGTATTTCTATTAAGTTAATAATAGTCTATTATGTATGGTGCATCGTTCGGTTAGAGTTATAAAGTGAGCAGTACCCCCATCGTTTTCCTCGCGTTATCTAGAGTCTTAACCAGGCTGGGCAGACCACGTGTGGTGCTTTCATCCGAGGAGTTCTGGGCAAGGACGAGTGGACCTGCACATTGGATTACCTTACCCGGACGACGGCGAGCCCTACACGGCTTGGATTATCTACTTGCTTTGGGTGCTTTGATTATGCCATGGATAACAGCCAACACTGGTAAGTAGGAACTACCCCCGAGAGGAGTCCAGGTGAGACGGCGCTCTAACCCGAGTGAGGTCGCCTCACGTCTCTTCGTTGTGGACCGGCAGCTACCGTCTACAAGAGGGCCCAACTGTATTCATCTGTGGACCAAGGTTCTGTGGGCACCGTGTTCAGCACTCTGAATTCTCCCAAGAAATCGTTGGCCAGATGGGATATCGCCAGCGGCTCTCCTAACCCCCCCCTACTGACTTACAACGAGCGGGACCCCCTTTAGTGTATCCAGCTATAATCATTAAGTACCATCGCTATAGTTCCCTAAAGAACCAGGTTGTATACTTGCTTCCTGCGTAACCAGAGATTGGACATTCAATGTTGATTTGCCTACGAATACTCATTTGCCTTACAAGTGCATTCAAATCATAAATGTCATTACGTGAACGTTGTATATACCCTTTGCTATATATTAAAGATTCGACGGATACATTTGTGTGGACTTGGTTTCATCAGGTAGGAAAGTGTTCATCATATCTATATCGTGTACTGTGTGGCCAGTAGTTAAAGTACATAAAGCGGTAGTGGTTTAATGATACCATACTTATCAATACAGTCAGGGAATTGTACCCCTCAGTTACAACAACAGTCCTGTGTGTGTGTCTTTATGCAGATCGTTATGCAGTTTTAAAGCACCTTGGCTTTGTTCTGAATGCACTTTGTTGTAGTTATCCTACAGAGAAAAGAAAATGCACTTGACTTTAATGCACATTTTGTTCTATGCAAAGAGAAAATGTTTAAATTGTACCAGGGTTCGAAATTAACGGGGGCTTGGGGCATAATGCCCTCGAAAATCAGTTAAGGGGGGCACAAAATGCCCCCGACAGTTTACTAATTATATATATATATTTATCCGGTAATGGCGCGTCTGTGTATCGTACGGTTCAGATGACGCGCAAATAAAAAAAAAAAATTGGCGGAGGTGAGCACTGGCTGCTGCAGCAGCAGCAGCACTGCAGCTGAGCCAGGTGCTAGTCAGTTTGTGTACAAATGGCAAGCACAATATAAATCAATCTTCATTACGACTTTAAAAACATAGCCATTAACATTACATAGGCATACACACATCTTGCCATAGCGTTAGCAGTTTGTACAACACAACGCACGTTTTAACTATAGAATCAGCCCGCGAGGTAATACAGTCAACGAAATGTTACCGTAGCTACTATCTAGCAGAGGAGGAAATGGGAGTCTGAGAGGCGGGGTGTTTAAAGACAATGATAGGCGTTTATTCAACATCCAAGAAGGCTAACATACAACTGTGTTTTACTAACTCCAACCGGGACTATTGCCGCTTTCCCACTGCATGCCATCACCTCCTAACGTTACCGGAGCCATAGATATCTATAGAACACTAGATAGCTTAAGGCGGAGTCACCAGCGTCACTGAACCGCCGCCATCTTGCTCCAGTTAGCCTTGAGTGAGAGTGAGTGAGCTGCACAGACAAAAATACTCATAACTCGCTGAAATATTGACGGATTTACAAACGGGTTGGTTTGCTATAAACATCAAAGATGTAGTTATGATACTGCATACTTATTAAAAAAAAATTTAAAGGTGTTTTTTTTACAAACCGCTTGAATCATAGCCACGTTAATAATGCTTGTAATAAACCAAACCGTTTGTAAATCCGTCAATATTTCAGCGAGTTATGAGTATTTTTGTCTGTGCAGCTCACTCACTCTCACTCAAGGCTAACTGGAGCAAGATGGCGGCGGTTCAGTGACGTCGCTCTCCATTGGCCGGCAGCGCGGGCAAGCTATCTAGTGTTCTATATATATCTATGACCGGAGCTGATAATAACATTGCCTGAGCTGAAGGTGCGTGACACTAAAATGTCCGTGGGGACCCGGCGCCAACCCATAGATAGTTCCAACTCACCGAATTACGTAATCCACCACAGTTGCACTCAATATTTAAATAATGTTAGTCTAAATAAATGTAGACAGATACATAATTTCAAGCAGAACACGAATCTTTCCATTAAGAACTGACAATCAGGGAATTTAAACATTTTGACATTGTTTTTTTGTGTTTATATTAAAGAAAGGAAAGTCTAGTGCTGGCTGAGCATATTGTTTGTTTGCACTAAGTTAATACTACAAATGTAGCCTATATTTTTCAGTCAGTTCGGTCTTTGTGTGCCAAACATTATTTAAGGCTGTAAACACTGTAACACTGTAAACTTTTTTATTTTTTTTAATAAATGAGAAGCATGTTTAGATTTGAGTGTTACATTTTTTTTTATAAAAATTTACGTATATCGAACCGAACTGAAAACCGTGACCCCAAAACCGCGATACGAACCGAACCGTCCATTTTGTGAACCGTCCCACCCCTACCGTTTATCATAAAAATTCAGTGCCCCCGAAATACAAAAAAAGCCCCCGAAAATCAATTAAGGGGGGCAAAAAAAGCCCTTGAAAAAAAATGTTAATTTCTAACCCTGAATTGTACAATCTTTCAGCAGTCAGTCTGGAATTAATGTATGCATTCAAAAGTGCTGAATAAATGTTTTATGGGCCCATAATAGTGATTATTAATATTATTTAAGTTAAGTTTAGCCATAATCATGTCTTTTGCCATAATCAGGTAGCTAAAAAAAGAAAAAGAAATACATTATATATATATTTATATTAATCATTTTCGGCCTTTCGGCATTCGGCCAACTGTTTCCTATTTTCGGTATCCGTCAAGAATTTCCCATTCTGTGCATCCCTAGTTCTGTTACGAGGACATGTTATAATCCTATGGTTCTGTTATGACAGGGATTAAAGCAAAAAAAAATCTCCTGACTGAACTTTTTTTCAGGCCAAGTCATATTCTTATTTTAACCTCCACTGTATTTTTTAATAGCGTTAGCGTTTTAAGGGAGCCTACTTGTAGAGCCTACTGTCCTGACTGTGACTATATACCCTACTGTTGTGGTTGTTGTGCCAGGCAGGGAGGCTGTGTGCTGGAGAGCGTGAATGCAAGTCTTGTGGCTAGCTTCTGATTGATGGCGAGCTAGCACCCTTTTCCGATTACTTTGAACCATGAACTAAACGGCTTGTTATCATACAAACAAGGGACTAAACACGTTTCACAATTATGCCACAACAACAATGGACAGTTTCCTCTCCACCGTTTGTATATATTTTTTACCACCCACCCACCCCCTCCTAATGTACAGTCTCCTCCTCATCATATGTATATATTTACTGTTAGGATCTCTGGGTAACAGTACTGTATATTTGCATATCGTATATGTGACAAATGTAACAGTACTATATACCTCTAAGTCATGTATGTCCCTATGTCATAAATGTCATGATGTCATGTATGTTGTGTATGTCATAAATGTCACCATGAATTGAAAATGGGGGACCCTGATGATGTAAACAAGACAAACATCTTTCTCTGGTCTGCATCCCCTTAACAATTGTGTATTGCTACTGGATTTACCAGATCCAGAGTGAATTAATGAACGAAACCTTTATTTAATAAACAAGACCCTCTTCTTGGGGCCAAGTAAGGTTTCGTCGATAATCCAATGTACAGTTACCCACACCACGCCTACCCAACCACCATACACAACATTGACATGACATTTATGGCATAGGGACATACTTGACATACTACAGGTATATAGTAATGTTACATTTGTGACATATACGATTATGCAAATATACAGTAATGTTACCGATAGATCCTGACAGAGATTATACATATGATGGGGAGGAGACTGTACATTAGGAGGAGGGGGTGGTAGAAAAAAGATAAATACGGTGGGGAGAGAACATACGGTGGGGAGGAGACTGTCTACACAGATACACCCGTGTGATGTTGCTACGGAGTTAAACTAATAAAGGATACTCGTCACAACCACAGCAGGGGACTCACGTATTGTACTGTGAAGTAACAACACGACAAAGACAAACGTGTTGTTTCTGTTTTTGTTTTTGACATAGTTGCGGAACACAGAACAAGTTAACTCACCACTACAGCCCCCAGTAGCCTAGCCAGTCTCTTGAAACACTGCTATCTTCAAACTTCCATTCCTCTCGAAACGTTCTTGTTGGGTGGTGCCGCTCACCCTTTTCGTCTGAGAACACCGCGGTGGGTTTTCTTTTTGGTGGCCGGCTTACTCCTTCCATTTAACCGACGCTATTACGCTAACGTTAGCTAATCGGTATAGCAGCGTTAGGGCTGGTGTCCACAGCGGACGTTTTATGAGTCGTCAGCTCCTTTCTGTCATTCATTTCTATGCTACAGACGCGACGGGCGCGCACCTTTTCCCAGCGCCGCGTCTCGCGTTTTAGCGTTCTCTGCGGCAGCGTTTTTGGGCGGAGCGCTCCCAGCGCCTAAAGTTGAAACTAGTTCAACTTTTGGAGAGGAGCGCCGCTCATCAAGGTAACTTTTTTCGACCGACCAATCAACATCGAGCAAGTGGCCGAGCCGCGGCAGTCGCGAGACTCAGGAAACCGCTCTGAGCTTTTTTTTTTTTTGCTTTTCAAAGCGGTCAGTCTTGAAAAAAACGTCCGCTATGGACACAAGCCCTTACAGTGCAAGCAGCTACTAAGCAGGTGGTGGCTGTGATGTCGTTAAACAAGGAGAGTTGACGCGCGAGGCTGAAAAAAATGCGACTGTCGTAAAACCAAAACACACTGCAGTTTTTAATTATTTTACATGACTATTTTGTTACCCTGCGATGTGGCGGACAGACCTCTCAGATGTCGCAAATGTCACTCGCCCAATAGCCTCCAGCTGCAACCGTGGAGCGAGCAGCGTAATCCTGTCTCTCAAGTCGCTGAGTGATGACTGCTTGGCGCGGCCCCGGTAGAAAATAAATTCCCCTTTTCATGATATTTGGCGCCTCTGATTGGCTCAATTTTGTTTCAATCTGTATGCATCTACAAATCATATTATACCAGGTAGCCAATTCCGTCAGACTGCGAATCAAATTGACGGATCTCCCAATCAAATTGACGGAAATCCGTCTGGAGACGGAACGCTTTAATGCCTGTGTTATGAGGACATGTGATAAGCTTATGGTTCTGTTATGAGGAGGACAAGTGATAATCCTAGGGTTCTGTGAGGACAAGTGATAATCCTCTCTCCCTCCATTATTTTGTTTCACACATCCTTCAAATTAGACAAACCAGGAACATCTAAACATTCCCCACTCCCTCTTTCTGTCCAATCATGTCTAGGGCTGTCCCCGACTAAGGATTTGGATAGTCGACTTTGATTGGCCGAAATTGGCAGATATTAGTCGACTACCCACCTGAATGCAAAAAAAAAGTATAGATATATATATTTTTCAACTAATCGGGTCAGCCCTAGTCATGTCTAAGCTATTCTATCTATTAAAACCAGACATTACACATCCCCCCTCGACAGTCCACATATTAAAACCAGACATTACACACCAGCCCCGCCCCAACAGTCCACATACCTACTACCTAGCAGATGACAACGTAATCGTCCACAAGCGTTGTACTGCATATCGTTCTAGAATAATACCACCAAATCAAAAACAGTACATCACTGTATGACCACAGTTGGTGCCATTTGTGGTAGAAACCAGACTAATTTATTATATCGTAGACAGATCTGATCAAAATAGGTTTAATAGTTAAAACAATTAATACAAAATACATGTGGGTTAAACGGGCTTAGGCTGAGAGGAGTGCTCTCCTCTGGCGAGCTAGGAGACACACTCAAGAATAGATGGCGACAGAGGGGTGGGGGCTGTAGCCCATGGCCTCTCAGCTAGGTGTGAATTACTCTATTGTTTGGGGCAACCAAAAGGGATTCTTCAACATATTCCACTACTGCAATAGGGAACAAATACTAATATTCCATTATGGACATCTTGGTCACAAACAACAGGTGATTGTGTTCAGAATGCAGGCGATAATCATCAATTGACAAGCCTGGCCAATGAGCAGTGGCATAGCGACATTGTATGGCAAGCCACATCGCTAGAATAGTATGAATAGCTTCAATGAGGATATTTACAATTTATTGAACGGTGATCAGCCAGTGCAATGTTATCTAACAAAAGCTAGCTAGGACCCTATCCTTAGATCTTAGATGTAGGATAGAATCTCTTCTTTTCCTGGTGACCTGACTAGCTCTCTCAACAACCCCCCGGGTTTACATGCACTGCTACAAGTGCATCAAGATGGTCCAAAGAATCAATATGAAAGGTTTCCCTAATCTCTCTGCCCCTCCCCCACCGCCGAGCAGCTGTGACCAGCACATACCAGACGTGTTGAACGTCACTTGCCATAATCACCAGCCGACATAAATAGACAAGCGGCCAGCCACGAGGCCAAAAGACATGTGGTCCCTTTAAAAGCTGCTGCCCCGCTTTCACGGAGCATGTGAACCATAATATGGATTTGATAGAAGGGTTCACACATCAGAACTCAATATGGATCTGATAGAAAAGTTCACATCAGAACTCAATATGGATCTGATAGAGGGGTTCACATCATAAAACGATATGGATCTGATAGAGGGGTTCACATCATAAAACGATATGGATCCGATAGAAGGGTTCACATTATAACTCAATATGGATCTGATGAAGGGTTAATATCATAATTGAACCCTGAACTGCTCCAGGAGCTGTTCATTGGTCAACAGTGTCAGACTGTGGTTGTACTGGGCAGCTCCTAGTGGTCAACAGTGTCAGACTGTGGTTGTACTGGGCAGCTCCTAGTGGTCAACAGTGTCAGACTGTGGTTGTACTGGGCAGCTCCTAGTGGTCAACAGTGTCAGACTGTGGTTGTACTGGGCAGCTCCTAGTGGTCTACAGTGTCAGACTGTGGTTGTACTGGGCAGCTCCTAGTGGTCAACAGTGTCAGACTGTGGTTGTACTTGGCAGCTCCTAGTGGTCAACAGTATCAGACTGTGGTTGTACTGGGCAGATCCTAGTGGTCAACAGTGTCAGACTGTGGTTGTACTGGGCAGCTCCTAGTGGTCAACAGTGTCAGACTGTGGTTGTACTGGGCAGCTCCTAGTGGTCAACAGTGTCAGACTGTGGTTGTACTGGGCAGCTCCTAGTGGTCAACAGTGTCAGACTGTGGTTGTACTGGGCAGCTCCTAGTGGTCAACAGTGTCAGACTGTGGTTGTACTGGGCAGCTCCTAGTGGTCAACAGTGTCAGACTGTGGTTGTACTGGGCAGCTCCTAGTGATCAACAGTGTCAGACTGGTTGTACTGGGCAGCTCCTAGTGGCCAACAGTGTCAGACTGGTTGTACTGGGCAGCTCCTAGTGGTCAACAGTGTCAGACTGTGGTTGTACTGGGCAGCTCCTAGTGATCAACAGTGTCAGACTGGTTGTACTGGGCTGAAGTGTCAAGTCTGATCAGCCACCTTTCCTAAGCAACTAAAAGGCTAAGAAATATTAACTGGGATCTAAGCACAGCAGTGTAGCTTTAAGCTGAAATCAGGCTGCTAGGATGTTATGCCACACCATTACACAGGCTATGGGCCAACATGGTAAGATGAATGACTTCATGTAAAAAGGCAGTATTATCAGCATCCCTCACCTCTGACGCCCCGCCCCCTGCGCCCACGGTCTCCGCCTCTCTCTCCCGGAGCCATCACCTCAAAGCCATTCTCCTCCAACCGACCTGAGCAAAGCAAAAATCAAATAAAACAAAAAACAAAAAAAGTCATATGAAATATTGATTGAGGAGTTATTTTATTTTTGCGAGTGTCGTTTCATTTTCAAAACCGAGGTATGTACCGAAGCGTGACTTCAAAACCGAGGTGTACTCCTGGGGAATCCGGTGGTCTTGGGGGAATGTCTGTCTAATGTCTAATTTCTTTTGTGTTTGTGGTGTGTTTTAGATTTTATTTGGTATATTGGTATTTTGTATTTATTAGTTAAGTTTAGATCTGTATTTATTATTTATGTAAGGGATAATGTATAGCTCAATCAATACGAGGTCATTGTCGCAAAATAATTGACCGACAGAGTTTAGAATACCGAGGCGCCTCGCCGTAGTGAAGGTCAATTATTTTGTGACAATGACAGAGTATAGGCTATACATTATCCCGCTTATTACATGGCTAACTTACTAACAATATACCTAATTCATTTTACACCATCGACAAGACGAGATCAAATGCAGACGCAGTTGTTCTGTGGCTCTGTCAGCCCAAATAAAGTGATTATTATTATCGCCGGCAGCCGGCAGGTGTGTCTGATTGCACTGATGCAGTGTGTGTCAGTGGGCTTGATTGCTCAGCTGCGAACAGCGGCCATTATTGCTCGGCAGAGGTCCGTTATCGAGTAATAACGGACCTCTGCCGAGCGCTATTGACCAATCACAATCAAGCATTTCGGCGAATGTTAAAACGCCATGTAATAATAAATATTATTGTATTGTTGTCATTATTATTACTGTTGTTGTTACTGTTGATATTGTGTCTGTTGTTGTAAAAAAAATATAATAATAATAAAAGAAAGGTGTACTGAACAGTCACTTCAAAACCGAGGTGTACTGAACCTTCAAAACCAAGGTGTACTGAACCGTCAAAACCGAGGTGTGTACTGAACAGTCACTTCAAAACCAAGGTGTACTGAACCGTCAAAACCGAGGTGTGTACTGAACAGTCACTTCAAAACCAAGGTGTACTGAACCGTCAAAACCGAGGTGTGTACTGAACAGTCACTTCAAAACCGAGGTACGTATCAAGCAGTGATGGTTGTGTACTGTTAATCAGCATGGTCCCACCCAGTGCCAACTCACCCTCACGCTGACCCTCACCCTCGCGGCCTCGGCTGGCACCCCGGCCCCTCCTGTTGGCCACCCCGCGGCCGCGGCTGGCCTCCCTCTCTCCTCCTCTCTTCTCCCTGCTCTCCTTCACCTCAGACAGTCCTCCCTCCTTCCCCAAACTCCTCTTCTTCCCCACCGTTTCCCAGGAACTCTGCTACAGAGAGAGATGGAGAGATTCAAATTCACAGGAGAGAAAGACAAACATAACAACGGAGCGAGGCACACACTATAATAATACCGTAATTCCTCTAATAGTAACCGGGTCTCAAATACAAGCCGGGTCTCTATTAATGGCCGGGTGCGCTCTTGAGCTAAGCAATTATAAGCCGGCCTCCTAATACAAGCCGGGTTACTAATATACTGAGCTGCATACTGAGCTAGTTACTTGATTTCACTTTGAAAACGTTTGAAATGACCAGTGACCACCTGTAATTGCACTGTTTACTATTTCATACAGTACTTGGTTTCAATAAATGAACCCAGTACATTTTACTGGGTTCAAACTGACACAAAATGTTGATTTATTCATTATGATCCGTTTGAAAATTTGAAATATAGGCCTCCCTCTTATACAGGCCTCCTCCTAATACAAGCCTGGTACCCGCTACAGTTGAAACAAATACAAGCCGGGGTTACTATTAGAGGAATTACGGTATATGTGTATGTGTGTGTTTAACAGTACCAGAGGTCCAGGTGGGCTATTGCACTATGTTGGAAGAGTATGGATGCTCCAACACTGAGAATTTGGATAAAGGAGCTTTCAGACCGTATCGGCAAGGAAAAACTGACTTACATCGCTACGGGCAAGCAGAAGGTTTTTATAAACACATTAATTTGCAGGTTGAACGTATGCGTGTGTGTGAATGGGGATGTGTTAGTTGTGTTGTTAAGGGATGTAAACAGAGAAAATGACTAATAGTGAAAAAAAAACAGTATCATACAGTTTGTGTATATGTGTGTACAGTATCAGAGGTACTATATATATATATAGGGTGACAATAGCTCAGGAGGTAGATATATATGCGCGTGTGTGCAAGCATTTGTATTTGCGTATCAATCTGTTAGATACGTATCATGATACAGGAGCTACTAAATCGATATATTGCGATACTGGTAAGCAAGATGATACATAAATACTAGATTTAGTTATTTAGTTATGATAGACAGAGTGGGCATGCTCTCCTCTGACATCACCATGGTGACTCATTCATTGGCTTGAGTCAACCTGGCGCAGCATGAAGATATTTAACCCTTTCTAACCTCTGCTGAAAGGAGCGCTGCACAGATGGCTGGTTGTTCTAAAAATCCCTCTGTGATGTCATAAGAGTTCCGTTTAAGCTGGTGGCCGTTTCCAACACGTCCTGTCGAGTCGACGCGCGCTGTTCAGCAACAGCCTCCTCTAGTAACCAACCTGCCATGTTCTCTCCCGTATGGCTGTCACGCATCGCTCTCATTTGTAGCACGTACGAGTCCACGAGCGTCCACTAATCCTTCACGCAACGTGCTGTTATGATTACGCACGATTCACGGGTCTTCCATGTCCAAGCGGCTTTCTCAGCGAGAGATCGGGATCCGTTCATTTCAAGTTAAATTAGACGTTTGCTGTACCATTAGCTGTACCGTTAGCTGTAGCGTTAGCTGTTCAAGAATGGCGTCTTGCTAAGTGTGCTCTCACATTCAGCTCTCGTCAAACTCTATTGTCCAGATAGCCTCCGGAGATGCGTCATACAAGACACTTAAGAGGGGAAATAATGCATAAATTGTATGGCAGTGAAAAGGCAAGGAAGGCGGAGCACAAACTACAGGAATTTCACTGACTGGAGATCACTGGACACATTAGGTAAGAAGCCATAACTACCTCGGTGTAACAGCACCTAATCCATGACAAATGGCGACTGCACTCGTTAGCTTTAGATGTGGTGGAAACAAGAGGAAAGGCATTTTGCTGAAGTATGCCCTGACCCATTTTCTTTAAGTTCCAAAGGAGTGGGAGACCAGATCGCCCCAAAAATACACGTAAATACTAGTCATTTGAAATTGCGATTAATCATGATTAATCAAAGCCTATTATTGTGATTAATGCAATAGAAATGTTCAATCAATGGACAGCCTAGCCCTAATATATGTATATCTCACGGTATCAGAGGCGCCTTTATATATATGTATATGTGGGTGTGTATATGTATATCTCACAGTATCAGAGGTGCTATTATATATGTATATCTCACAGTATCAGGTGCTATAATATATGTGTGTCTATGTATGTATGTATGTATGTATGTATGTATGTATGTATGTATGTATGTATGTATGTATGTATGTATGTATGTATGTATGTATATCTTACAGTATCTTAGGTGCTATTATATATGTATGTGGGTGCCTGTACATCTCACAGTATCAGGTGCTATAATATATATATATATATATATATATATATATATATATGTGTGTGTATATATGCATGTCTCACAGTATCAGGTGCTATAATATATATATGTGTGTGTGTGTGTGTGTGCATGTCTCACATTATCAGGTGCTATAATACGTGTAATATAATATATATATATATATATATATATATACATATATGTACATGTATGTGTGTGTATATATATATATATGTATGTATGTCTCACAGTATCAGGTGCTATAATATATATATGTGTGTGCATGTCTCACATTATCAGGTGCTATAATATGTGTGTGTAATATATATACATATATGTACATGTATGCGTGTGTGTGTGTATATATATTAGGGGTGGACGGTATAAACGGTATAAACGGTATTAATTTGCTCTACGGTATGGATTTTGAGTATACCGTTTAACCGGTAGAGCAGCTCTAAAATAGCAATGACGTCATGTAACCACAGCGCGACTATTTCAATCGCATTTGCCCCTAAAAATAGATAGAATTAGTCATAGATAATAGATATGTGCAAACTGGAAAAAGTTATTTAGGAGGCTTCGCGCAGTGGGCGTGTCAATCACGCAATTGTCATTTCATAATAAACACATATCACCACGGCGCACAGCAAGTTTCAATTTCAGTTCCTGGCATTTTTAACCAGTGGAGAAAGGTAAGAGATGTCCCTATCGTTTTTCTTATATGAATTATTCTACGTTAATAAAACATACCTGGTGATCAACTACAGTTTGCTGTAAACATTACGATATGTGTGTAGTGTTATGATAACGACGGCAGCAGCGGGAGCCGGGAGGAAAGCGTGCAGCAGTGGATTTGCGAATAGCATGCAGCTGCAGAGCCGCAGAGCCAGTGGCTCTTTCAGGTCTGGTCACAGGCCCGTCAAACAGCGCCCCCCCACCCTTGCGCCGTTCTGACCCCCATCGTCTCTAAGCATTTTGTGTGTCAATTTGTTGACACAGTTGTCAATTCTTAAAGCTGAGGATGAGTGGCACCTTTGTCTCAATTCTTATTCAATTCAATTCGCTCTGCGGCTCTGCAGCTACATATGCTTCTAGCAAAATCCAGCCCTGCTGTTTGCAATGGGAGCAGGAGTCTCGACTCGGGACTTATTTTATTTGGAATATAATGACTTTATACGCAAAAGTAGCCTAGTTTTAAGTTAAAATATTATAAATCTACATGCCTTGAGGATGTCATTATTTATATAGCCTGCCTATCAGGCAAAAAAAATTATTCTAACAGAAACACTGATACCGTGATATATACCGTTACCGTCTATGCTTCAAATTATACCGTGATATAAATTTTAGACCATACCGTCCACCCCTAATATATATGTATGTATGTCTCACAGTATCAGGTGCTATAATATATATATATGTGTGAGTGTGTGTATATATATGTCTCACAGTATCAGAGGTGCTCTCCAGCAGGTGGTTGATGGCTCTGTTGACGTCTTCATTGCCGTCATGGAGGGCGACCACGCATTCATCCTGGGTCTTCCCAGTCACCTCCATCAGCTGACCACACACACACACACAGATTAGCAAGGATGCACTGATACAAGGCTAATACATGGTGTCTACAGGTTTCAGCTAGTTAAATTCAAGACTCTTTAATCCCAGTTTAATTACATTTATGGGAATAAGATTAACCCTTTAATCGCCGTTGACGCTGAAACACGTCATTCCCCGCCATGCTTATTCTGCCAATGACGCTGGACAGCGTCTTTGATATCAATATTTAAAAAATCTGTGATCGAAATCATATTTCTCCCCCGGAGACATTATATGTACTGGTGAGCCCCTGTCAACTATCTAACGGTTCAAGAGCGCCATCTGGTGGCCGATCGGCAGATCGCCCAGGGAAGAAACAGGGAAGTGGAAGCTGGTGCTCATTTCAATTTGGTCCGATCACTCGCTATAGGTCCCGGGACTCGAGCTCGACACAATGGATATCGATCCGTTGCCAATAACTCGATAAACAACATGATTTGGACGTATATACTATTATACAACCTGGAAATGGATCGGGTATTTCCACATCCCATAATAGTAAAAAAAATTGTTCCACGCTCATCTCCCAACGGCAAGAGGAAGCTACGGTGAGTTTCAGCGTTATTTTGTAATGTCTTCTATACTAACTGCTCCATTGATCATATCACCCACACTAGATGAATGATATAACGTTGCCCACGGAATTATAAACGACCCCCCGCCCATCCGGTCAACATCAGATCATACGTAGTAACTTCTAGAATTACGTGCAGTTGACATTTTTTATCTCACGCCGATTGCTATCAAACTGTATACAATCATCAATATAATGCATTTAGGGCTATAAATCACGTTCTGGAGAAAGCTGCAGAAAACGATAAAAACATACTTGTACTTTAGACCGTATTTTAGTATGAATATGTGAATGAAAAAGTATAACGTTGCTACACCCTGAACAATAGATATAGGACTTTGAATGGGCCATGGTAATGTCAATTTAGCAATACAATTAAAAAAGTTATAGCCCTGCAAAGAAGGGGAACTTCTAAATAAGGCTGGCGAGGGATGGTAAATTATGAATTTAACCCCGGCGATCAAAGGGTTAAGCAATAAATGTGAAAATATAGTGTCTTAACAGTTTCAACTTAACCTCTTAAGCCTGAGCAGTCCGGGAGGAGAATGACATCACGCCATAAATCCATCTCTACAGAATGTATGAATTAATGTTAAAGACCCTAACCCTGTCAAAACAGCAGTCAAAGTGTATATTTTCAGCACTATGTTTGTTTACCAAGGATTTTAACTGTTAGTGAAATATGAGTTTATAGAAATCTCAGTGCATCGAGTCGGAAAAAAGCGAGGATTGACGCAAGGATTTGGCGCAAACTAACTTGAGTGTAGTCTTTTGAGAGAAGAGACCAAGGACTTTCGAATAAAATAAAAACTACACGCCAGGCACGGTCAATCATCCGACCTTTTTTCAGTTTTTTCCCCCTCTTTATTTTCGGGATTATATCTCACGGATGGAACAAACCTGAACGGTATTGCCATAAATTAGAACACAGTTACCGGTAGTTTCTCTACCTTTCTGTGAAAGACTAGCAAAAAAACTGCGTTGCAATCTGATAAAATTGTGGATAAATTACATTATAAAGAATTATTATTACAGTCGATTTCATTTACAGTTTTTGCTGCACAGGCGCCACTAAATCCAGATTGAACTCTACCATTGGAAAGGGGAGATTTGGCCCGATTCATAGATGTGCAACTTGGCCATAATAAGGTAATTTATAGGCCTGATATTCTATAATCATATTTCAAATGGCATGTGTCCGGATGGCAGCATTCAGTACTGCATCTACAAAACCTTCTGTTTAATCATCTGCCCTTTATTAATTTGCTTTTTTTGTACACTTGATCTCAAGAAGGTGCTGAATGAGCTCAGTGGCAATCTTTCATGTCTGGTCAATTTTAGCATGGTGTTATTCAGTCAAAGATGTAAAAAAGAAAATAAATGTATATTCTCTTTTGGTTCATTACGATTTACTCAATTTACATAGATGTCCCTAGATACAGAGAACAGAGAACATGCAAATGGACCTTGTAGAAGTGGAGCAATCTTCCATTTACTATTTTTAGCCGAATTTTCGGAAAATATGGCTAGGGTTTAAGAGGTTAAAAGGAGCAGTTGACTCAAATTGTTTTAAAAACAAGCACCCCGAGTGCTCATCAACCCATCCAGTTCGATTTTGGTGTGATATCTGCCGTCACTCAGTACAATGGAGCACTTGGTTTCACAAAGCACCCAAAAAAATTAAAAGGTGAGAAATGGCATGATAATAATCCAAGTGAATCTGGGTCAGTGTCTCAGAGTGTTCCAAGTTACGTCACGTTGATCAGACCTCAACCTATTATAAACACAAGTCATCATCGACTCAGCTGATATCTGGACAGATAAAGGTGTTGGTGGAATGCTAACCAAGCCAGCTTGTCTGAACACAGACAAGTAAACAAATAGTGTTGATAGATACCAAGAACATGCAAATGGCCCTGTAGAAGTGGAACAATCTTCTATTTACTTGGGTATGTACTTTTAAGTGAATCTTCTGAAATATGGCTAGGGCTTAAGAGGTTAAGTGTGCACTATGCAGCTGTATTATCTAGGAAAATACAAATATCTGATCTGGACTAAGTATTAGGCAGGCAGATATTAAATTACTTGAAATAAGAAAAATCCTTAAAACTACTGTAAAACTAAATAGCCCCTGATTCTATTTGCTTCAGGGCAGCAGTCTATAAGGGGAGGGAGAGAGCGAGAGAGAGAGAGTAAAAGGCACTCTGCAGTGCCCCTCAATGGGGTTGGGTATTTTCAGAAAATAGGGCTAGGGTTAACAAACATTCTGAATGGGCCCAAGTTCATTTCCTGTTGCTGTTTGATAATATCAATAACCGACGGGCAATAAACTTGGGCCCAAGCCGTTTCCCTAGCAACACAATTCCAGTGAAACAATCTATATGTATTTATAATTAATAAATACCCATAGTGTCAGTTCAAACTGATTAGTAAGACAAAATTACTGGTCGACTTAAAATAACATTTGTCCAAAGTATGTTTATTAATGTGAACGAATACATTTGTCCTTAATGATATTAATAACTATAATAGTCTTGGCTTCTGGTTTGAAATGAAATTAAGTTACCTGTTTAACTTTGTCCTCAAAGTCTGCATCATTTTTGTCATAGGTCACCTGGGCCAGCCGAATCTGCTCTGCTGTAGCCTGGTGAAGAAGAGACAGCCGGGTTAGAAACCACACTGCTACCGAGACACTCTATATGATGGAGACAGGACACAGCAGGAGTTTTGTGGGAAATCCGTAACACTAAGAATGGGGGCATCAATGACACTAGTCGTTACAAATAAAACATTTATATTAACTCTTTCCCTGCCAATGACGAGTATACTCGTTATAGCCCGCCAATCGAATACTGCCAACAAGGAGTGAGTATACTCGTTATTTCTTTTATTCACTATTTCCATTCATAAATCATCCAGGTATGCTGTGGTACTGTGTGGCAATGTGTCTGAGATCGCAACGGTCCGATACCGCCGCCTGATGGTATGCGGCCGATGTTGCACTCCCTTTGTGTCTCTGTGCTCTGGCTGTGCGTCATTGAAAGTCATCTGGGCGGAGTTTTCTTGTAACGTGGATCAAGATCTTCACTCGATCGCATTGAAATCACGTTCGGGATGCCGGATTCATTATGCTGTGGGGGGTTATGGCGTGGGCCAAATGGACATACGATCTAGCAGATGGCAATCAAATAATTGGAATATTCTTTTTGGATTATCATCGGCCACAGGTAAGAGCAATTTAACGTCAATTTCAGCTTGGTTGTCCATTGTTTTCATAGCCATCGCCCTGATCAACGTATGCTGTTGTACTAACGAATGCCATTATTGACAATCAATTAATCAGAAACGACGCCCCCCCCCCCCTTTCATGCATGCATGATGGAACATAATATACCGATCATATGCATTTGAATTTTTTATTGTAGCATGTATAGGGACTAAATGCCAATGGATTAAGTATAATATGCATTGCGGGCTATTACTAGCCTTCCAGGAATTACCCCAGACCACTCTAAAACCATAGTTATATTCACCACGGTATAAAACGAGAGTGTATGGATGGAAAAAATATTCCTTTTTCTTTAACAATAGATACTCGATGTCAAATGGACCATAGTATTGCATATATAGCTATAATATTTAAATAGTCAATGACTAGGTTCTAAAACATTGGAGTAGTTTTCACTGCACATAGAAGCAGCCAAACAGCGGGAGCATATGACCAAAACTCAGGCAATTTCGAGCCCTTAAGGAATCAAATAGTCTGCCATGGCTACATGCGTGGTGCTAACGTTATGCGCAAAAACGGGAACCGGTTTTCGATCCCCATCCCTACCCGCCATGTGGCAGACAGACCTCTCAGTGTCACTCGCCAAACCGAAAATCTGCCCGCCAATGGCGGGTGGCGGGCTCCAATTTCGTGCCCTGCGTGCATAAGTACACATATACTATCGATAATCTAGCGTTTATTTTAAAACTATTCATAAATAGGCCGACAAATGACAACGTGTCTAGTGTATTCGAGAATATTCCAATAAATGCCGTTTATGGGGGAATCTTAAAAGTTTCCGGAAATTTTCGAGAGAACGATAGTCATTGATAAGCGACGGGCAGATTAGACACATAGCCATAATTCAAAACATAGATTATGCGTTCACAACGCTAACATTGAAGTGGATGATGGCATTCAACGGGGTAAAAAGGTAAACAAGGCCGGCACTGATAGTGTTAAAGCTCAATATATAAAGGTCTATTTGTATTAAAAACAATATTGTTTTTCATTTAAATGTCTGGAAGAGCTCAAAAATAAAAACGTCAATTGATATTTCCGTAGCCTTTTTTTTAGTTGATCTAAATGTGACTGTTAAATGGGCACATAATATCGTCTCATATCGATCGCAGGCACAGAATCGAATCGTGGCAGACTTTGTGATATCGGCAAATATCGTATCGTTGTCCAAAGAATCGATATCGTATCGTGATGAAACTGGTGATTCCCACCCCTAGTACTGACCTGTACCTGTCTCCGAGGCTGTGGTGTGTTTGTGGTGGTACTGACCTGTATCTGTCTCTGAGGCTGTGGTGTGTTTGTGGTGGTACTGACCTGTATCTGTCTCCGAGGCTGTGGTGTGTTTGTGGTGGTACTGACCTGTACCTGTCTCCGAGGCTGTGGTGTGTTTGTGGTGGTACTGACCTGTATCTGTCTCTAAGGCTGTGGTGTGTTTGTGGTGGTACTGACCTGTATCTGTCTCTGAGGCTGTGGTGTGTTTGTGGTGGTACTGACCTGTATCTGTCTCTGAGGCTGTGGTGTTTGTGGTGGTACTGACCTGTATCTGTCTCCGAGGCTGTGGTGTGTTTGTGGTGGTACTGACCTGTATCTGTCTCTGAGGCTGTGGTGTGTTTGTGGTGGTGGTGGGGGGCAGCGTTCGGTCCCGAGGCCCCCGGGCTTGATTGCTGACCACTGAAGTCATCATATACAGTATATACAAAACAGTGTATGTACAAAATAGAAAAATCTAGAGAAAAGAAAAGCAGGACACAGGAGAAGCAGAGGGAGAAAACATATAGAACACTCGTTAGTGAGATATCATAATCATAGATACATCCATGACATTGATGTTTAATGTACATCCATGACATTCATAGTGTACATCCATGACATTTTGTTTGCCAAACCAATCTAAGAATCTCATGATTCAATAAAATTCTTGATTTCACGATTCGATATCTATTGATTAGGGGTGGAACGGCACGCATTCGAACTGTACACCGTTCGGCCCAACCTCCCCGGTTCGGGGCGTGTGTGTATTGTTCGGTTCAGGGGATGCGCCAAAAAAAATCTTCATTTGGCACGGAGGCGGGAGAGGTGACACGCCGGCTGCTGGTGCAGCAGCAGCAGGTGCTAGTCAGTTTGTGGAAATGGCAAGTGCAATATAAATCAATCTTCATTACGACCAGGGGAGGAAACTAACTTTTTGGCTTACCAGCCAACTGGCGGGTATCTGATTTTTTTTACCAGCCAAATAGATTTTTTACCAGACAAAAAAAATCGCTAATTGTGATAATTACTTCTTTGTACGTCTTCGTCTAAATTGATTTTCAATCATAGTAAATTAATCACACTGTCTCTACTCTTCAAAATATTACATCATTAAATCACATATTAACATGAAAGAGGGAACTATTCTGGACTGGGTTGGGCTGAACTGGGCAGTGAAAGATGCTGGGTTGGGCTGGTCTAGGTTATACTGAATGATGAATTGAAAATGGGGGACCCTGATGTAAACAAGACGAAAGTCTTTCTCTGGTCTGCATCCCCTTAACAATTGCATGTATTGAGCCGTACTGTACTGTACCTAGGGGTGGACGGTATAAACGGTATACGGTATAAACGGTATGAATTTGCTCTACGGTATGGATTTTGAGTATACCGTGTAACCGGTAGTGCAGCTCTAAAATAGCAATGACGTCATGTAACCACAGCGCGACTATTTCACTGGCATTTGCCCCTAAAAATAGATAGAATTAGTCATAGATAATAGATATGTGCGAACTGGAAAAAGTTATTTAGGAGGCTTCGCGCAGTGGGCGTGCCAGCCCCTACCGCACGCATGTAAACACGGGTCTAGTAGTCTAGTGGGACGGGACACGGGAGCTGTCGGCGTCTCCCTGAGCTAACGTTAGCTTAGCTACCGTTACAAAATGACCCAGTCAACTATTCACTTTTAGTTTAATACATGATGGGGCATTGTCTAACCGAACGGTATCTAGTCGGCCAGCTACCGATACCTCCTGACATCAACAAACGCTCCACAAAGTCTAGTACTAGAGACGTGTATGCTACCTGTTAGCTCACGTTAACACAAGTTAGTTCACCGTTCAAAACGAAATGTCCCATTGAACTAAATAATTCACTGAGGCGTTGTATTAACGTTATATATGCAGTAGCTACAGATAGCTCATGATATCAATGTCTTATAACACTGATTCGATGCGTATTCGAGCTGAGGGCTTGCTAACGTTATAGTACCAATACAATAGGGTCCAGGTGCAGCGCCGGAGAATCCTGGCCGTAGCTCTGCTCGAGGCTACTCGAGTATAGGTCCAGGTGCAGCTCCGGAGAATTCTGGCCATAGCTGGAGGCTACTAGAGTACACACAGACAGTGGAGCTTGTTGCGTGGTGGCGATGTCTCGCAGATAATACCAGTACAAGTCTAATTATATAATATATATATTTTATAAAAAAAAAAAATTTATATAAAATAAAAAAAAAAATTTAATCAAAAACGATGATACCGTGATATATACCGTTACCGTCTATGCTTCAAATTATACCGTGATATAAATTTTAGACCATACCGTCCACCCCTAATAGCATTAACATAATTAAGTGCTGCCATGATAGTTCTCTCTCCTCAGGACCCCCGTCTCCACCCATGCTGCTTTGACAACAGAATTTCCCCAAGGGGATTAATAAAGGATCATCTTATCTTAGTAGGTAACATCACAATAAAAAATAAACAATTTTAAGAAGATAAAATAAAAGTCAATTTCTACAGAGTGTATGGATGCAGGGTCCATGTGTGTGTGTGTGTGTGTAATAACAACAAGTTTATAATCTCAGCACTGTATCTGTATCTCTGTGTGTGTTGGGTCTTGAAGGGGTTGATTGAAAATGTTATTAACAGATTGCAGAATGGGTACAGTACAGTACAGCTCAATACACACAATTGTTAAGGGGATGCAGACCAGAGAAAGTCTTTCGTCTTTGTTAAGGGGATGCAGCATCTTAAACTAGCTGGACTCAGTCAAGCAGAATTATTGTTAAATCTATGTCACAACCGGCAACAAAGTCCTCACTCAGTGGCATGGGCCATTCTCTGATGCATAAATAATAAAAAATAATGTATGATTGAAGTGATGGATGTCAGTGTCACAGTTACCTCCTAGCTACACATACACACAGTTATCATATCACTCCTAGCTACACATACACAGTTATCATATCACTCCTAGGCTAGCTATACATACACACAGTTATCATATCACTCCTAGCTATACATACAGTTATCATATCACTCCTAGCTACATATACAGTTATCATATCACTCCTAGCTACACATACACACAGTTATCATATCACTCCTAGCTACACATACACACAGTTATCATATCACTCCTAGCTACACATACACACAGTTATCATATCACTCCTAGCTACACATACACACATACCTCATATCCCTCCTAGCTACACATACACACAGTTATCATATCACTCCTAGCTACTAGGGATGCCCCGATCGATCGGCCACCGATCGTTATCGGCCGATAATCAGTATAAATATGCGATCGGTGATCGGTGATAATGCTTTATTTTCGCCGATCGTCAAAACAGATCTCACTCGCTGAGTTCTGTCTCAGACACCGGGAGCTGCACACAGTGCTGCGCGTCTGCTCCTCCTCCAGCTCCTCCCGCACGCATGTAAACACGGGTCTAGTAAGTCTAGTCTAGTGGGACGGGACCTCCATGAGCTAACGTTAGCTACCGTTACAAAATGACCCAGTCAACTATTCACTTTTAGTTTAATACATGATGAGGCATTGTCTAACTGAACGGTATCTAGCCGGCTAGCTACTGATAGCTCCTGATATCAACAAATGCTCCAGCAATAGTCTAGTTATCTAGTACTAGTGTATGATACCTCTGTTAGCTCACGTTAGCTTAGCTCACTGTTCAAAACGAAATGTCCCATTCAACTAAATAGTTCACTGAGGCGTTGTCTTAACGTTATATTTCCGGCTAGCAGTAGCTACAGACAGCTCCTGATATCAATGTCTTATAACACTCATTCGATGCATATTCGAAGCCCGGCTTGCGTCGCAGTCACTAACGGGGATAGCTGAGGGAGTAGGGTATATCTGCAGAGGCTAGGGTAAATCTGCAGAGCCGAATGTGATTTGATCAAAGCAGAGTATACACACAGACAGTGGAGATAGCGAGCATTTTGACTTGTTGCGTGGTGGCGTTGTCTCGCAGATAATACAACTACAAGTACAAGTCTAATTATATAATATATATATTTTATAAAAAATAAAATTATATAATTTTTTTTTTTTTTTTATTAATCAAAAACGATCGGTATCGGATCAGTATCGGCCGATATGGCTCAAGACGATCGGTGATCGGTATCGGTGGCAAAAAACGTGATCGGGGCATCCCTACTAGCTACACATACACAGTTATCATATCACTCCTAGCTACACATACAGTTATCATATCACTCCTAGCTACACATACAGTTATCATATCACTCCTAGCTACAGATACAGTTATCATATCACTCCTAGCTACACATACAGTTATCATATCCCTCCTAGCTACACATACACAGTTATCATATCACTCCTAGCTACACATACAGTTATATCACTCCTAGCTAGGCCTGCCGCGATAAGCAATAAATCGATTAATTGCCGCGATAATTAAAATGAATGCAATGATTTTGACGGGCGCGATTAATTGCTATTTGCGCGTTTGTTTTAATGAGGCGGAACCAGTGCCCCTTGTCAGTCACTCCGTGTGGGGGGCCGCTGGCCTTACTACAGAGCACAGCACGGGAGCTCCGTGGGGCAGTAGCAACGCCACATATAGCTTAACTACATTTCTCAATAGTGTTGCTCCTTTTAACCAAGTAGCGTTATTTGTAGTGTAACGTTAGAATAACACAGAATAACGTTAATACAATTACATGCATCATTGTTTACAATGAACGGGTGGGGCTGGTCAAAGGACTGGAGACGGGGACAAGTTAAATATGAATTAATTTATTATAACGGGTCGTTTTCGAGTCGTGCTGCAGTGCCTACGCACCACAGCTATTCTATTATATACTGCTTTGACGCTTCCTCCTCATCGTTGATTGCCTGTAGTAGCTGCATCTAACGTTAGTAGCTAACGTTAAAACTAAAAAACACAACCGGACGAGACAAGTTGTCGGCTAGGATAATCACAACAATACTTCCGGTCCGGTCGGTGGGCTTCAAAATAAAAGTCTTAAACACCGGAAAAGACGGAGCGGTGGGCTTCAAAATAAAAGTTTTGGGAAATAAATTTCTCAAAAAAATTCTCTAACCGGTCGCAATAATATCGCTTATCGCGATATTTTCGGGGGCAATTAATCGCCCAGCAAAATGTGTTATCGTGGCAGGCCTACTCCTAGCTACACATACACACAGTTATCATATCACTCCTAGCTACACATACACACAGTTATCATATCACTCCTAGCTACACATAAACACAGTTATCATATCACTCCTAGCTACATACACACAGTTATCATATCACTCCTAGCTACACATACACAGTTATCATATCACTCCTAGCTACACATACACACATACCTCATATCCCTCCTAGCTACACATACACACAGTTATCATATCACTCCTAGCTACACATACACAGTTATCATATCTAGGGATGCACAATATTGATTTTTTGACACCAATACCGATAACTTTATGCTCCTCAAGCCTTAACTGTATATATATATATATTTTTTTTTTTTATCACATTTTTGGAGTATTTATAAGCTCCGACGTCATCGGTACTGCTATTGGTACTCGAGAAATTATGGAGGTTTTTTTTGAGGAATTTAAACGTCGCAAACTAATCTTGTTGGCAGTTGTCTATCTCTCCTGCCTCTGTGTGTCTCTGCCTGCGCGGAGAGCTCTGTGCTCTCTGCCTGCTGTGCTCTCTCCTCTCTTCCCCTCCCACACACACACACTCACTCACTCACACACACACACACACACAGACACGGGTGCTGCGCGACAGCTCTGCTCTCATAATGGCGGACAGAACGAAATGTTCAAAAGTCTGGGTCTATTTTACTAAAGTCGATGCTGACAACGCTCGTTGCCACAAGTGCAACAAGACATTTGCCAGTAATGTATAAGCGCTGGTACTTGTCAATGTGGCTGGCGGGGATATAACGTTAGCTCAGAGTAGAGTAATGGCTGACAATCCGGAGGTAAATAAACAAACGAGAGCTTCTGATTGGTGGTAAGAAGAAGAGGTGGGTGCAAGCCGTGGGACGTAATTGGCAGATCGACTTTCTGTCTCCGAATGTAACGTGACTACGTCACAGCCAAGAAAGGGAGCGCTGGATTTGTGAAAATCTCCCTGTTCCTAAACCACACGCTATCAGTTTTACCACAGTACTGGCAAAACGGGAGCGCAATCGCCCTTCATCCAAATCCACCCACACCGGATTTCTTTTAACCAAAAAATGTATTATATGTTATCGGAGCTATCAATAACGTTATCGAGTTTATCGGGATGACGTCATAATTGCTGATATCGGCCCGATAATTATCGTGCATCCCTAATCACATCACTCCTAGCTACACATACACACATACCTCATATCCCTCCTAGCTACACATACACTGCCTACGGAGCTAACAGAGTGTACCATCCATCTGCGACGCAACAGTGGCAGCAACAGTGGACACGGAGTAATGTTAACGTTATGTGGAGTTCATACTACACTACACGTATGAACTCGACATAACGGTAACGTTACTCCGTTTCCATGAAGTGTTTAATTAGCAGCAATCTGTTGTTGAGAATGTAACGTTAACCGGAAAACCGGAAATGGAATGCGAGGACAGGAAGCCATCATGAAGTCGGCTTCTGGCCCTTGTAGTCATATATATTGTAGTCTTTTAGTCTTATTAACTAAAAGATTTTAACAAAATAAAAAGCAGCAGCACTATTGGATAACTGAGTCATGTTTGCTATGTATTTCTTTCTTTAGGGGAGTAGGACATTTGTTTCACAGTTTTAGCATGTTTTATAGATGGCAGGTTACACAGGTTTTTGTTTTTAAGAGGGGGGGTTTGATTTGATTGAAGTTTATTTCAAGTATGCAACACAACAAACAAACATCAAGTACAGATATAGCCCTAAGCCGTTCAAATAATAAATGTATACATACATGTAAATAAATAAATAGTTACAATATGTAATCTAATCATCTAAATCTAATCTAATATATAATATAAAAAAAACGAAAGGCTAAAATGCTAAATATATAATCTAAGAATCCAATCATCTAAATCTAATATAAAAATGCTAAATGCATGAGTCTTTGTTCGCTTGCAAACTCAAATACTGTCTTGGTAAGCCTCATAATGAATTGTTTGGGGAAAAAAGGAAAAACATTGTGATGTGTATCGTGTATCGCCGAAAGGTCCGAAAATATCGTGATATCATATTTAGGCCATATCGCCCAGCCCTACCTCTCCCGGCTCCGCCAAATGATTTTTTTTATTTGCGCGTGATCTGAACCGTACGATACACAGACTCCCCGAACCGTGGGGGTCGTACCGTACGGTACACGGTTTGAATGTGTATCGTCCCACCCCTAGTAGCCAGAGCATCTGCTACTAGCTAACAGACTGGGTAGCAAGTGCAACAACGTCTAACGTCCGTGCGGATCCATGGGTGAACTCATTAGAGTAGGGTATATCTGCAGTGCCGCAGCCCCATACTCATTGAGCATAGAACTACTAATACTAATCTATACAATCACCTGTTGTTGAATAAATACTAGGGATGTCCCGATCCGATCACGTGATCGGAATCGGCGTCGATCACGTGCTTTTCAGAGTATCGGGGATCGGGAAAAAATAATAATAAAAATCGGCAGTCAAAAAAAGAAAAATTTTATTCAACAAACATGACCATGTCCACGTCTTAAACTCATACGGAGGCCTTAGTTTTGGTTTTAAATTACATATAATATATCATCATTAATGTATTTATTTTCACACAGGGCAGAATAATTATCCACAACAAACACATTCCCCTTTAATTTTCACCGTTGCTACAAACATTCCCTTTAATTTAGACGCTACACGCTACACGCGAGTCGCGACCACATCACAACAACAACACGTCGCTCCCGAAACACGGTTAATATCCACTGACTTGAGCAGCTAGACTTAATGTCAGAGGTTTGGAACTAAGCATTTTAAAATAGAAAGTCAAGCAAGTTGCAATGTTTGCAAGGAGGAGATTCCGCGTGGAGGAAAAACTCATGAAGCAGCAGGCTGGAGGCGAAGTTTTCAGACTAACTTTTCAACTGGAGGATAACGTTACGTCGGCGTTTCAGACCAGAATGGACCATTACGTAAGTCGAACACTGAATGTATACTAATGTGCAAACATATATTGAAACTTTTAATATTTCTCATATGAAGCAGAAGCCCATTTCTCAGGGTGAATGTAATAACAAAAGCCTCCGCTCTCGCGCCCTATTATAGGCAACAGATGGGCTTGTCTCACTCTGCCAGTTTCTGACAAAAATGCGTCAAAATTGATTACTAATGTGAAAGATCGAATCGGAAACGATCGGATCGATAGATATTTAAAATCATATGATCGGGATCGGATCGGAAGCAAAAAAAGGCGATCGGGACATCCCTAATAAATACCATTACTTTCTAGTTATTACTAAAAAAAAACAGTATAAAACAGTATATGTAGCTGTAATTCTTTTTTAAAAAAAGTATGATTTATATAATATACTTTTTTTTTTATGTATGCGCTGGTATCGGATCAGTATCGGTATGATTAGGTCTTGCTGCTTTTGTTTACGGAAGGACAATAATGTGGGAAAATATTTTATAGATTTGCCAATTAATTAAACTATTTGACGTTCTTCCATTACACGTTGGAGAATGTCCTGAGCCAAGGACAGCCCTACCAACCACAGCCAACATCTACCAGCAACTGGCTGATGGCAGTGTTTATTTCAAGATCTCTATTGGTATCACATCAGTCTTCAGCAAGTGGCTGGTAAACGCTCAGGAGGCCAGTGCCAATGTCTGTCCTGTGTCACCGCGGTAGCGTTTCCCCGTCACCCGTACAGCCATGCTGGACCACCTCATCTAGACATCTGCACAACAACCTTGTGCAAGCCGTGGTAAACTGATGGGGACAACGGGCTCGTCAGTGTGGAAATCGGAAGCGGAAAATTGGCAGATATGTGCTCCTAAAAAAAACGATTCTGTACAGAAAATGTAAGTTTTGGGGAGCTAAAAACAGGCAGCTGAAGTTGCTTAGCTTAAAAGTAGCTTTTAGATAAACTAAAGCATTAAAGCAGCGGCAGAGAGTGGATACTCGACTGGAAGAACCACCTTTTCCGCCATGGTTTTGCCAATATCATGTACTCCCAAGTAGGGCTGGGCGGCCCAAAATATCTTATTATCCTATCAGAGTTCTGCAGGTATAATGGTATGTGACTGTATAGTTTTCCAGTACAACTTACTAGGGGTGTTCAGAGAACATAATCAGATTCCATCATCATTACTAATACAAAATCAATTAGAAAATTCCAAGAAAACTTTATACATAAAAATGTATAATACATTGTAATTAATTATCCTCTAAAACAGACTAGTAAAAGACCCAATGATGTAGAATTAAAGCTTTTATCCAAAGTACAGCTTTAGTGCAACAACAGCCACTTAAAACCAGAACAGGGGCAGACATCTTGGGATCAAAATCCAAATTACCCCCAACCATCATCGTGCCGTGAACGTGCCATAGGAAACACGGCTCTGACCATGTTCATAGACCAACGCTCCGCGCCATGTAAGCCTATAACCCCATCCCCTGCTGCATCCCCCTCAGGGTTAAATTTAGACAGCTGAGAGGGGACCGTCTGGGTGTCAACTTACACCCTCCTCTCCCTCACTCGCACAAATGGTTACCCCTGCAAATGAAAACAACCACCACAGAGCCCTGTCAAACATTAGGGGTCAAATTGTTTCTCTATGTGGGTGATTCGTTTTCACACAACACGGATGCGTTTACTAAAACGTGTTTGTGTCATCTGGTCTGAAAACACAGCCAGGCATTTGGGGTAAAACAAAACAATAAAAAAAATAATCATGTTTGGCAAAAGGATACAATAATGGGAATGCCATTATTAGGTCATGACCATTAACAACCAATACACTATCGTAGATTAGTACGATAGTAGATTAGTACCAATAGTCGACCCAAGTTACCTCTGAGAATCAAAATAACTAGTTAAGAGTATAAACATCAAAACAAAAACAAAAAAAGAACTCCAGGCTAGCTTGGTTGTTTTGATATGGAAATGTGAGCCGCGGCCGCAGGGTGATAGTTTGACATCTGTGGTCAGTGTGTGCACAAAAACAAACGAGATTCTTCCGTTTACACTGTTGTTGTTGTTGTCCATCTATGATGCCAACGTGATCCGGGCACGACTGGAACACTCTCCGTTGACATAGTCACCACCACAGCGAGACGTGTCTAGACAAGCTGGCCGGTTGTTTTATCACAGCCGTGTGAATCGCGTAGCTTCGCTGGAGAGGCAGGGAGTCAGGGGTAGAACCCGGAGTGGAACAGCTACAACGTTATAACGTTAGCTTAAGGCTAGCTAGCCTTTGTTCAAAATAACGTCTCTCAGAAAACATCCAAACTAAACGCCACGGCTGAGATAACCGTTACAGGGATAACTATGGTCTGACCTACTTATCGATAGACATGTCGATCAAATAAAGACGAGTTCACAATGTCAACGTGTTTCTCGGGCTGTTGGGTCGTTTCGCTTCAGAGACGGGAGCAGACCTCGGGTTGTTCGGACAGCACGGCTCCCTTTGTGTCACCAGAGGCTCGGCGAGCCTGCTGGCTAACAGTTAGCTGCTGTGTCCACGTTAAAGACGCGGAGAAACAACACCGGGTTTGATATTAATAATAACTTATTAAAAAGGAACACGCCGAGATTATGGCCACAACGAATGTACCAATCCGACTATACGGTTACGTACCAAAAAGCTATCCGGCTGCCAGCTAGCCTAGATTAGCACACATGAACGGAATCGGATACGGACCGGCTAGCCTAGCTGTTGGCCAACAACAACCGCTCGCGGAGTTTTAAGATGGGCTAGTGGTCCGTATCCACTTCCATTCATGTGTGCTAAGCTCGCAGCCGGAGAGCTTTAAGATAGTGTCAAGACTCTGGAAGACGGTCAGCGCATTCCCCATGATGTTCCTTTACCGCCACAGTGTACCCCCTATAGTCCAGACTAGGTGATATAGCGCGGTGTGTGTGGAGGTGATTAAAAGTGAGAAGTTGTTGTTGAGTCAGAGTGTGGCCCTGGACGCGGAGCTCCCGTGTCGGCAGCATGCGAGCGGCCCGTTAGCACAATGCTACACAGTTAGCCTAGCATTAGCCGACGAGCTAACCCCGTCAGGCACGACGTGTGAATCGAAGCGAAATGGCGTCAACAAGTCACCCGATCGGTATCATCTGATCAAAAGAGAGTCGATCAAGCCGTTCAGACGGAGAACATACCGTTAATGTTGTGACAAGAGTTTTTGTGTGTCTTTACCTGCTAACACACTCCGCTCAGCCAGCAGCAGATGCCGTCACGTGACCCACCGCGCCGTTGTTCCAATGCCGAGGTGCGGAACCGGCCAATCAGAACCGGTCTGTGGAACACGTGGTCGTCGGACGTTGGTTTGCGTACGTGCGCGTTCCCGTCTGGCCCGTGCGCGAGAGCGAGATTTTAATTAATCAGTGCAAAGCTATGTTATAATTGATGATTCGTGTCAGAACTTGGAAATGCAAAACGTATAATTCCATGACTACTACAGTGGCTAGAGCCTTTACCTGTTTGATTGATTGATTGAAAACTTTATTAAAAGATTGCAGAATGGGTTTGATTGATTGATTGATTGAAAACTTTATTAACAGATTGCAGAATGGGTACAATACAGTACAGCTCAATACACACACAATTGTTAAGGGGATGCAGACCAGAGAAAGACTTTCGTCTTGTTTACATCAGGGTCCCCCATTTTCAATTCATCAGGACATATATGACATACATGACATACAGATAGTCAGTACTACTACATCTATACATTTATGACATACCAGATTTGCAAATACAGTACTGTTTGTGATACAGAAGGAGTCAGGAAAAGGGAGTATATACATTTCACGTAGAAACTGTACATTGGAGGAGGTTGGGTGGGGGGGGTTGGGTACACTGGGATATTGACAACCATACTGGGTAATCTACATTGGAGGTGGTTGGGGGGGGGGGGGGGGGGGGGGCACACAAGCAAAACTGTACATTGAGGGGGGGGGGGGGGGGCACTGTACAAACAAGCAAAATTGTACATTGGACTATTGACAAAACCATACTAGGTAAATGACTGTACATTGGCAAAACTGTACATTGAGGGGTGGGGGGAGGAGACACTGTACAAACAAACAAAATTGTACATTGGACTATTGACAAAACCATACTAGGTAAATTACTGTACATTGGAGGGGGTTGGGTTAGGATATTTACAGGGGCCAGTTTTGAATTGCAGTCTCCCGTAGGTGTCCCTTGAGAGAGGTTTTGAAAGTGGGTAGTGATCCACATTCCTTTAGGTGGGTAGGGCGTTCCACATTGATGTGGCATAATTGCGAAACGTGTTTAGTCCCTTATTTGAGCCGAATCTGGGTTTAACATGATTTGTGGAGCTCCCTCTGGTGTTGTGATCGTGGTATTCACTGACCTTTGGGAAGTATTTTGACATGTACATGGGTACCTTGGTCGTGTAGTGTATCTTGTAGACCAGGCCCATTGCAAGTTGCTGTACTCTGTCGTCTACTCTAAGCCATCCTAGGTTGTCAAAGTGGGCAGGGGTGAGGTGGGTTCTAGGAGTAAGGTCAAGTAGTAGTCTGACCAGTTTGTTTTGTGATGTTTGTAATCTTGTTTTTAGCGCCTTTGAGGTGCTTTGGTACCATGAGGTGCAAGCATAGTCGTAGTACCCCTGAATGAGTGCTCCTGCCAGAGTCTTCAGGGTATTCTTGTTTACCAGAGAGGAGATCCGGTACAAGAATCGAGTTCGTTGGTTGACTTTTTTTATTACATTGGATGCCATTTTGTCACAGGAGAGATTAGCCTCTAGGATGGAACCCAGGTAGGTAATTTCATCTTTCCTTGTGACAATATTGTCACCCACTGTAACTGAGAAGCCGTCGGTCTTGCTGAGTTTGTTATTTGAACCGAAGAGAATGGACTCTGTTTTGCCCATGTGTGTTTTGCCCATGTGTGACAAAATGGCAACCAATGTAATAAAAAAAAGTCAACCAACGAACAATATTCTTGTACCGGATCTCTTCTCTGGTAAACAAGAATGAATGAAAGACCCTCACCACCCCAACAACAGCCTGTTCAAGCTGCTGCGGTCAGGCAAACGCCTGCGAACACCAGTAACTAGGACAGAGAGACTTCGGCTCAGCTTCTTCCCCCAGGCCATCATCAGAGCCTTGAACACTGAACTCTCCACACACAAGCACACATGAGCACACACACAACACACACACTGTACACGCTCACACACTAGCAGCCACTTTAACATGAGCACACATGCACACACTCATGCTGTACACGCTCACACTTATGGTCACTTTACAAAAGGAAAGGTCACTTTAAGAATAGTATAGTATAACTTGAGATTGTATAATATAGCATTGTATAGCAGTGTACATAAAGACCCAGTGCCTCATCCGTAGCTAACAGTGTATTGCACTACCACAGGACCTAGCATGTCCTACCATGCTCTGTAAAAACTCATGTACAATGCAAAATGATAGAGAAGGGGGAAATGCAAACCCTACAAAAATTAAAGGAGAAATTTGGACTAGAAAACAGGGACCACTTCAGATATCTACAGGTTAGAGATTACTACAATAAAGAAATAAGAGGAGACAAGGACGAAGAACAGAATGGAATAATCGAGATGATAGTGTGGGCATACGAAGGGGGGAAAGGAAGGGTAATTTCAGCACTGTACCAGGCTATAATGAACAGCAAGGGACACACGACCGATTATATAAGGGAGAAATGGGAGAGAGAATTAGAGATAGAAATAACAGAGAAGGAATGGGGTAGCATATGCGAGGTACAGCACTCAACGACAGGATCAAGGGTATGGAAAGAATTTGGATGGAAAAACATAATCAGATTCTTTATAACCCCAGAGTTGAAGGGAAAGTATGCACCAACACAAAGGACATGCTGGAGGATGTGTGGGAAGGAGAGGGCAAATCACACACACATATTCTGGGGATGTCAGAAGCTGAAGGGGTATTGGGAGGAGATAGGGGAGGCAATGATCAGAATATTAGGATACAGGTTACCACAAACGGGACTGGTGCTTTACTTAGGGGACCTGACGCACGAGGGAATACAAGGGGGGGACAAGTATTTAATAAAGATAATGTTGATATCGGCCAGAAAAGCAATAACGAGACTGTGGTACAAAGAAGATCCACCGACAATAGCACAATGGGTAGGAATAGTAGAGGAGATACAGGATATGGAGAGGATAACACACATGCTGAGGCTAGAAGAGAAATTTGGGGAAAGATGGGGAAAGTGGGAGGACTATAAGGGGAACGAAAACGACATCACAGAGGAAGAAACAAATGCAACACAAGAGGGCGAAGGGTAAAGGAGGAAAGAGGTTCAAGGAGGGTCTCTGAACCCATGTCGCACATTTTTGCTTTAGTTAATATTTTCTATTTCTATTATTTGGGTATGACAATTGTTTTATGTTTTTTCAATTTATTATTTATGTCTGTGGAACTTTTGCTTAAGTCGGTATTTTTTATTTCTGTTATTGGGTATTAAAAAAATGTCTTTATTGTTTATGTCTGTTTAACGGTGTTGTACATTATGTCTATGTATTATGTACCTGGAAGACCGACTGATATGAAAATAATATTCAAAGATGATGTTGTTTGTATGCTTGTAATCCAAAAATGCAAATAAAAATTGAGTTTAAAAAAAAACCTCATGTACATATACCGATATGCCCTACTTTGATTACTTGTATTATTGCACAATGTCGTTCTATTGGATTCTTATTATATTTATATTATTATTATTGTATTATGCACAATCGCTGCAGGCAAGACCCCCCGCATTTCATTGTATACTTGTATGCCGTGACAATTAAAACTCTTGACTTGAAGAATACCCTAAAGACTCTGGCAGGAGGGGGCGGCTAGGTGGTGCAGTGGGCAAGGCACTCACCACCAATGCTGGAGACGCTGGGCTCGAGCCCAGCTCTCCACATTGTTTTCAGTTTGGCTGGTCGTCCGTACTAATACAATTGGCAGTATTAGGGGGAGGGAAAACTGAGGGGTGGGGATCGGACGTTGTGGACAGCGACTCCTACAGGTCGGTTGGTGCGCCTGCGCAGTAGAATCAAGAAGCGATGGGGGCGGCGCCCCTCCAAAGCGCAGACCCCTGACGCTGAAAGATCGCGCCGCGCAGGTGAAAAGATGCGACGGCTGCTACCTCGAGTATCGGAGGGGACTTGTGCTATGTATGGCTTCGTCCACATTGCAGCCGGCTTGTGGGAGGCAAGAAACAGCGTTCGAGACAGGGGAGGGTTGAAATTGGACGATACGAAAATTGGGATGGGAGAAAAAGTGGATCCAAAAAAAAATACTCTGGCAGGAGCACTTGTGGTAATATTGCCTTGGAATTTCATAATTAATATGTGTGAATAAATTGGAGAACCATAAATATAAAGCCAGATGTACCTTTCAATAGCAGAGTGGACTTAGTGGCTAAACAGTCTCAACTGTCAGTTGAGACAGCTGCATCAGATAACAGCTGCAACAGTTACTTCAACCCCCACTCAAGCAATGACTAAATTAGAGAACTAACGACACCTTCTCGAACTGACTGTATGTAAATGCTGATCAGAGAGAGCTGAGTTGACCACAAGGCAGACCAGTTTAGACTTGTTGAAGCATGGACACTAACTCACAAACAAAGTAATCGATTAATCAACTGTTTAGTATCAAAAGGTATCATATGATGTCTGGTATCAGTCTTAGAAAGCACTGACTGTACTTGGATGATATTAGACATCTATAGCCATATAGAAGGAATGTTAAAGTTATATATTATTCATTTAAGAGGAGATTTCTGTAGGGACAGACCCAATCAGGAAGACACTGACGGGGGCCACTAGCGTCCCCCTCTGGGTATTGAGTCAAGATCCACACGGGAGATCAAAGGGGGGGGGCAGCCAGCCTCCCCCCAGAGAAACCCAGAGGGAGGGGCTGCCAGCGCCCACAAGGACACCCCCCACAAGCAGACGCTGGATTGGACCAGCCATATGTATTATTGGCTAGAAATTATAGGATATAAGGCCCTACATAGGGTTATTCTGGAGCTCTCGGACCCAACCAGGGGTCTGGGGGCTCCCCCACCGCTTCGAAACCACCCAGAAACAACTGTGAACTGATTGCATTCTACGTGAGTAAAATCATGGGAAACACCAAATGGTTGTTTATAGATTAGAGTAATGTTGTACAGATCCCTGATCTGTAAACCAGATTTACTCATGTATAATGTGTACAGTAAACCATGTATGTTCAAATTATGTTAACCAAGTGACTGTTTGATGTGCAGTATTTAGGTTTGGGATGCAAACCTGATTGTGATATTTCTGTACAACAGACAGCTGTTAAGGTTATCTGATCATCTTTTGTATGTAGAAGTCAACCTTCTATTCACCTTGGACTCCTGGCTCTGATCAAATAAATCAGCTGAGTTGAACTACAATTCTGGTTTGTCTGGCGTACACGTTTTATTCTTCATCTGCATTAAGCCAGATGAGGAGACCAACCATTCTATCAAGTATGAATCTTTCCTCCTCCGTCCAGATAATCAATCTCATTGTAATTGTGCTACAATAACCTCAAATTATTGTAGGAAGTCTGTGGGATTTTACTACAGAAATGGTGCCGTGTTGCCCTACCCTTCGTGTCTCCCCCTGGAAAGGTGCGGTAGGGTCTTGTTATATGTATCATATCTGGATCTTGCTGTGTGTTGGGGACACGGGGCGAAGAGCTGGGGTGTTGCTGCGTTTGAAGTGATTAACGATGGGCTTGTTGTCTGAATGGATGAGGGAGAGGAGAAGGATGGAGGTTGGTTGTGTACGCCACTGTTTGGGGCCCGCGGTGAATATGGCGTCTGCATGCAGGGTTGGGGGTTGCGGTGGGAACAACTGGAGCGGTAAATGCAATATTATTAACAGTAGAGCTTTGTTTTGTCAGCCAGGACAACAAAGGCCAGCAACAATTTATCTTTATACTGAAAACAGACTGCTTTGTTTTGTCAGCCAGGACAACAAAGACCAGCTTTATGCTGAAAACAGACTATAACAACAACAACAATATCTTAGCTTGTGTGTCCGGAGGTATGACGATCGCGCTTGTTGTGCAGTGAACATGCAAACGTAGGCTTTTTGTGTTTGTGTGTTCATTCAGACACAGGAGGCCGGTCTCGGCCCAGCGGGCCACGGGGGTTAGTTAACTCGTATGGAATGTACGTTATGAACTATACGGGGGAGTTGCACCAAGAAGGGTGGTGGCGCACAGACTATCTGGTCATGTTGTGGAAGATAGCGTCGCATGACGGCAGGTAAAAGGCTTTTCTTGCTAGGAAGCACGGTTATTCTGTTGTATACGACAGGGGCGCGTTCTGAGTATATAATTGCCCTAAAATTATTCTCAGGAAGAGGGCGCAGGTAAGACGAGGAGATTTGACTGTTCTGAAATGGAAGGGGAGCTGGGTCCAAGGTGCATTGTGTCCCTGCTTGTAGTCACAGATAGCGGGACGGGGACCGTGAGTGGCGGGTCAGTATGGGCATAAATGCATCGGGCTAAGGGTTCTGTTACTATTTCAGAACATGTAAAGTCAAGTATGGTGAAAGGTTGTTAGACCCTGGCATGATCAGCGCAGGGGTCTGTGCGATTGCAGGATTAAAACGTAGTAGTTAATGGAAATGTAGGGTGCCGGCGTGTTCAGGGTGCGTAGTACGTTCTCTTGAGCGAAACCGGCCTGTTGATTAATTACGTTCGCTGTGATACAAAAACGATTCGGTCGAACTGGCTGATAAGTACTTAATGGTTTTGTTATGATATTTTAATGACCAACGGACATATTATGTTTGAGGCGAGTCCCTGCTGTTGGTTGGGGCTAGCTGGCTAGCTCTGTGGAAAAGTCCGCTGTGAAGCTGGGGACGTTACGATGGCGTTATGAGAGAATTGATTAAACACTGTGGCGGCGATTACAAGTAAGAGGCGGTTGAGACGCAGGGTGGCAAAATTGTGGCCGTTTTGAGGGTTATTATTAATGCGGTAACGTGGTAAATGATATTGAGGATTCGCTGCTTGGTGACGTCATGGTGTTGTGGAGAGTATGTAACGTTCGCGGTGCTATGGAGTGAGGCGGAGAAGGTAGGAGAAAGGGTTCGTGTTGAACTATGTGTGCGGCGTTGGTTGGTGTGAGTGTTTTAAAAATTATTTTCTGTTAGAGTGGTTGGCTATTTTAGGCTTGTGTGAATTGTTTATGCTTTGGATGGTACTGAGCGAATTGCGTGGATGAATGGATCTTGGAAAGCACGGCTTCCGTGAGGGCCTTGAACGTCGCATCAGAGCTGGCTAAGCTAGTTAGCTTGCGGGCTGTTGTTGTGTGGCGTTTGCGGGCGACATATGTTGCGTTTCGAGTTTTGAGAATGATGTTTGGGGAGGGGTAGAGAACGTGGCAGGTTATGAATGTCGGGGCATGTTATGAATGTGTGGCAGAATTTGGTTGTCGTAGCAACGTTATGGGGACAGTCGCAACGTTGGCCACTGCGCATGCGCGGTACAGCGTGGATCCATGCATTCGTAATTCATAATTCGCTCGGGGCCGGGGATAACGGGTAATTGTATATTGTACATTATAATGGACTCTGCATTATGTAAAATGGTTGTATTAGGTATATTGTACATTCTGTGGGTTGTAAACAATGTTCTGGGAGTGGGTTTGGTGGTGTTACTACAAATTATATAGGTGTAAGCATGTGGTGGGATGATTTAAAATACATGCCCTTAACTTACTTGTAATAAATGGGCAGTAAATATGTTACACAGGGGGAGTCTTTTCCAAGGCATATCGCTTGCGTCATATTTTGATTAAAGCGTCTACATTATAGTCACATGTCATCTGTATACAGTGGTAGGCGTTCCCAGAATATCCTGTTTACAGTTATCAGACATAGCATGGTGGGAACTTAACTGATAAATAATGTGCTTTTTAGGATGTACAAATGTGATTTGATTATTTTAAGATGTTTGTATGAGGGAAATCTTTAGTACACTGTTATTATGTGGACACAGGTCTCAGATTTATGGGAGATTATAATTTGTTGGTGGGGCCTTGTTGTCTGTGTAAGAAAGCAGTTTTGTTAGTACATTGGCGATTTAATACAAGTGCACGGGCTAAGACACATAACATTGTTAGTGGTTGGTTTACGTACGCACATTTTGATACAGGAATATTTTTATCCAAGGGGGGAGGAGTAGTTGATTGATTAAAAATAGTCACGTTTGTATATAGGAACATTCCTAAACCTGTTTACAACAATTGAGGCTTGGTGCACATTTAGGACTAACCACTATAAATGTTATGCTGAGATGAAACATGCTTACATGTAAAATGTTCTATAGTTGATAGCGTATTTCCAGTTTTTTAATTTGTGTAACGTGTACAATGGTAAGCTTGAGGATAATAATGTTGTGTTTTATGTAGCTTGATGTAAGATACTTGTTATAGCTTTGATAACGCTGGAGATTTAAATAGGATAATGTTTATATTATTTACTAAATGTTTTTGTAGTGGAATTTGATACAAGCCCGGTTGTGAAGCAGGATAATTTACTGATGCTTGTTTTAGATTGTTAAATCTTTAATACACTGTTGATATGGTTAGGACATGTGTTTATGCTTGTTTTAGATTGTTAAAATCTTTGATATAGTGTTAAAGTGTTGACACAAGCCTTCGACTTGTAGGATAATTTATTGATGGAGGCTTGCTGAAGATGACAAATTTTGACATGAGTGTTTTATTAATCCTTAATAATTTTATTAATTCAAAAACCTGGGGGCGCTTGCCTCTGGGAAGATGAGAAGTGTGATTAACCGTTTAATGATTTACAGATGAAGGGTTGTATTACCCAGGGGGGTAGGAATCCTTTTGAGGCGGGCCAATAGGCCAAAGGGGGGTCAGGATGTACAGCTGTTGTTTACAATGGCTGTTTGTTCTTTTATGACAGGATGACGTGAGATTAGATGCAACAGGAGAGAGAGGTGAAGATGCAAGAGAACAGTTATTTTTATGACAGGGGAAATGTTGAGACAGGAAGCGAGCTAATACAGGACACAGCTGGGTTAAGTGAGTGAGACAATCAAGAAAGTGGCATTCATTTGGGGTTATGACTTATGAAAGTTAACTGGTTGATAAGGGAATAATTTGAAACTGTCTGTGCACTGGACGGCAGGGATGGTTCTAAATTTAAGATGGGTCCAGTCCATCTTTGAAGTGAGGGTAGGAGTGTAGAAATTAAGTGTGAATTGTATTAGCCAGGGATGAGTGTAGCCAGATGAGAGAGTAGAAGAGATGAGCGCAGGGGAACTAACCCATTGTCGGTCTGTGGTTGATTAACGAGTGTATGAGAGAGATATATGTTTATAATATGAATGTTTTTATTTAAATTTAATTTTTGTATGTATGTGTGAGATTGAGATGTCCTTTAGTGAATGATTGAGCGGGGGATGGGGGCAAGGAGGCTTTGTCAACCCATTCACACACAGGCACACACACACACACCCATTCGCATTCACACACACACACACACACACACACACAGACACGCACACACACACACACACACGCACACACACAGACACACACACACACACACAGACACACACAGACACACATTCACACAATTTGGTCACACATGCATGCACACACGCCACTTAGCTTTCACTTAAGGTGGGACTAGTCTTAAAAATAACAAGATGTGTTTAGGTAAGGAGTGTATCGAACCACTTGGGTTATACCATTATCATTTGTTTCATATCATTTGTTTTACTGCATTTGATTTGATTTCTGTTGAATGTTTTGTAGGGATGAGGTATTGAATTTAAATTTTTAGATTTCTTTTCTATTTTTATCTATGATTGTGTGGCCTGAATGGGTGTGAATGGAGCCTGTAGAGGGTGACTGTGCTGGCTTGAAAGGTTTTAAATTTCTTTTCTTTTCTTTTTTAATAACCATTGAGGTGGTCTACATGTGACATCTGTTGGAATGTTTTTTTTTGATTATTTGCGTTTTGTTTGTTGTTTCTCTATGATCTGGGGAGAGGACGGTTGGAGCGTGAGATACATTGGATCAGATCAATGGCAGTTAAGTGGTCCCATTACGTTTTGCATAATGATTAACCATTTGGCGTCTCTTGAGAAATATTTGACATATTGTATAAGGAAAATTTGTTCTGTGTTTTTGTTCCCTTGCAGTTCTGTCGGAGAGGGAGGATGGACCATCACGAGTGGGGGGAACATGGGGAAAATGTGTAGGAATACATTTCATTAGATTATGACACGATGGTGTGACCCGTTCAGTCAGTTCCTGTGGGAGATTGTTGGATTATGGAGAGAGGTCGCTTGGGACTCTACCCCTCCTTCAATATAAGCCCCGAATACAAAGGCCGGAGGTTGAGACATACCTCCAGACTGACGGAGTCGTTCGTCTGTAGATCCATGGAAATACAGTCATGGGACAGAATATGACGAGGTCCAGGCCTAAAAACAGTGGCTTCAGCTGAGGCTGGCCGACATGGGGTGGAGGGGGGGGGGGGGGGGGGCGAAAACGGTCGGAGACTGTGCAACCAAAGCGTTGAACAAGGGCCTCTGTGTGATTGATTGGTGTGTTGGACGGGAAGTGACTGAACGGTAACGACTGATATAGATTATGACACAACGCGAGAGTACTAAACTAAACACATACACATAGGTCATAGGTAGAGTAAAAAGTAAGGTGTAGGTTATGGCCGATATGGTGAAATTTTTTTTTTTCCCTTGCGTGATGCTCCTCCCTCCCTGTCCGTCTGTGCGCGGAGGTGGTAAGGGTTATGTCCATAGGGATGTTCATAAAAGGGGGGAGAGGTGAGAAGACCAACTGAGTTGATTGTGCAAAATGTGATTGGGCTGACTTGGAAAAAGAATTAACAGGAGAGGAGAAGCAAAATGTATGAAAGAATGAAGAATAATCTCTGTGTCTCCACAGATCATGTCAACGGATACCATAATTTAAAAAAATTGTGTTTTACTTTAATGTGTAATGTTTAGATTACATTGTTTTAATTGTTTTCAACAAATAAGCCTCTGGCTGTGGGCCCAGAGGAACAGAGCCTGATGATAGTAGGTGGTAAACACTGTTTCATTAAAGGCAGAATAGTTTAATTGGGGATCTGGATGAAGGGGTCACCAGGATTCCCCGGGAGGGGGCCATAGTCAGGGGAATGTGGGGGAGAAAAGAAGAAGACAAGAAGAAACTAATTGATGATATGTACCAAAGAATAATGAAAAAGAAAAAATATGAGAAAAAAGAAAAATTGAGAAATTCGAAGAAAAAATGATTTTTATTATTATATTGTATGGTTAGTATGTATAGAAAATCAAGTCAATATACAGTATGTGACAATGAGAATTGTCAAAGTGGGGAAATGTGGTAATATTGCCTTGGAATTTCATAATTAATATGTGTGAATAAATTGGAGAACCATAAATATAAAGCCAGATGTACCTTTCAATAGCAGAGTGGACTTAGTGGCTAAACAGTCTCAACTGTCAGTTGAGACAGCTGCATCAGATAACAGCTGCAACAGTTACTTCAACCCCCACTCAAGCAATGACTAAATTAGAGAACTAACGACACCTTCTCGAACTGACTGTATGTAAATGCTGATCAGAGAGAGCTGAGTTGACCACAAGGCAGACCAGTTTAGACTTGTTGAAGCATGGACACTAACTCACAAACAAAGTAATCGATTAATCAACTGTTTAGTATCAAAAGGTATCATATGATGTCTGGTATCAGTCTTAGAAAGCACTGACTGTACTTGGATGATATTAGACATCTATAGCCATATAGAAGGAATGTTAAAGTTATATATTATTCATTTAAGAGGAGATTTCTGTAGGGACAGACCCAATCAGGAAGACACTGACGGGGGCCACTAGCGTCCCCCTCTGGGTATTGAGTCAAGATCCACACGGGAGATCAAAGGGGGGGGGCAGCCAGCCTCCCCCCAGAGAAACCCAGAGGGAGGGGCTGCCAGCGCCCACAAGGACACCCCCCACAAGCAGACGCTGGATTGGACCAGCCATATGTATTATTGGCTAGAAATTATAGGATATAAGGCCCTACATAGGGTTATTCTGGAGCTCTCGGACCCAACCAGGGGTCTGGGGGCTCCCCCACCGCTTCGAAACCACCCAGAAACAACTGTGAACTGATTGCATTCTACGTGAGTAAAATCATGGGAAACACCAAATGGTTGTTTATAGATTAGAGTAATGTTGTACAGATCCCTGATCTGTAAACCAGATTTACTCATGTATAATGTGTACAGTAAACCATGTATGTTCAAATTATGTTAACCAAGTGACTGTTTGATGTGCAGTATTTAGGTTTGGGATGCAAACCTGATTGTGATATTTCTGTACAACAGACAGCTGTTAAGGTTATCTGATCATCTTTTGTATGTAGAAGTCAACCTTCTATTCACCTTGGACTCCTGGCTCTGATCAAATAAATCAGCTGAGTTGAACTACAATTCTGGTTTGTCTGGCGTACACGTTTTATTCTTCATCTGCATTAAGCCAGATGAGGAGACCAACCATTCTATCAAGTATGAATCTTTCCTCCTCCGTCCAGATAATCAATCTCATTGTAATTGTGCTACAATAACCTCAAATTATTGTAGGAAGTCTGTGGGATTTTACTACACACTCATTCAAGGGTACTACGACTGTGCTTGCACCTCATGGTACCAAAGCACCTCTAAGGTACTAAAAACAAGATTACAAACATCACAAAACAAACTGGTCAGACTACTGCTTGACCTTACTCCTAAAACCCAACTCACCCCTGCCCATTTTGACAACCTAGGATGGCTTAGAGTAGACGACAGAGTACAGCAACTTGCAATGGGCCTGGTCTACAAGATACACTACCCATGTACATGTCGAGGTACTTCCCAAAGGTCAGGGAATACCACGACCACAACACCAGAGGGAGTTCCACAAATCATGTGCAACCCAGATTCGGCTCAAACAAGGGACTAAACACGTTTCGCAATTATGCCACATCAATGTGGAACGCCCTACCCACAGCTGTAAAAAAACGTAATCCCTACCCACCTTCAAAACTGCTCTCAAAGAGCACCTACGGGAGTCTGCAATTCGAAACTGGCCCCCATAAATGTCAGACCCCCCCCTCCTAATGTACAGTTTCCTCCCCCTCGTATGTATATATTTTCTGTTAGGATTCTCTGCTTAAGTACTGTATATTTGCATATCTTGTATGTCACAAATGTAACAGTACTGTATATCTGTATGTCATGTATGTCATGTAATGATAAATTTACATTTACATTTAGTCATTTAGCTGACGCTTTTATCCAAAGCGACTTTGTAAAGTTCTGTACGACAAGTCGTCAGGAAGGGCACAACTCTCTCAACTGAGTAACAATGTTCCTCAAAGTGTTGAGTGCTACAGTGTAGGTTAGTTTATTAGGACAAGTGCATGACAGTAGTTAGGGTTACACAGGTGCCCCCAAAATACTTTACACTTATACCACATGCATGAGCCTGGTCTCTTTTGAAAGAGGACATTCTGAAGTTTCTGATACAATAAGGAAAACTCACCTTTAGTGCTAATGAAATGGAGTAACATTGGTCTGAAGGGCGGTCAGGTGGTGTAGCGGAGATTGCGTTCGTCACCAACGCTGGAGACGCTGGGTTCGCATGTTCAAATCCAGCTCCCGGCGTTGTCACCAGCTTGGCTGGCCGTTCACACTAATACAATTGGCAGTATTAGGGGGTGGGGAAAGCTGGCGGGTGGGTCCTGGGCGTTGTGGACAGCGACCCCTACAGTTCGGTCTGGGCGCCTGCTCAGCGAGGGTAGGATCTGGAGAGAGGTAGTGCGGCCTCCCACACGTTACACTCTCCCAGTGAGAATCTGCACGGCCAGGCTGGCTGCCGGCTGGCTGCACATGCGTCGGAGGAAAGCATGTGACAGTCTCCGGCCTCCCGGACCAACAGTAGGGGAAAGTGCGCAACAACCAGGAAGGGGGTTGGGAATTGGCATAACGACTAACAGTGGGATGGGAGAAAAAATCTGAAAAAGGAGGGGGAAAAAGATAATAAAAAATAAAAAATAAAACATTGGTCTGAACTTGAGTTGTAGAAAAACTTGTCAAGTTGTTCTGTAGTAGTTAGTATTCCAGAAGTAGTATTTCCCCAGAATGGCTGGAGGCTTAAAAAACTCCCGAGATCCATAGCCTGAAATTTCATAAAGATCCATTCAGAAATGAGTGATTAGGAGTGATTTTGGTAAACTGTGTACAAAAGAAAAGCTTAGTTTTCTTATAGACTTCAATTCATTCTGCGGTTTTTCTCTTCCTGTTTTCGCTTGTGACTTTTCACCTAGATCTCTGATTTGTACATCCCCAGTTGGGGTATCGTCATTGGCTACAACCCCGTCCAATGATTTTCGAGATTACCAAATGATTGACGGAACTAGAACCCCAAGAGTCGGAAGTGGTATTTTCGCAATACCGTGTACTTTGCACAAGCCTCAAATATCGGCATGTAACTCGAGAACCGCTTAACGGATTTTGTCACCTGAAAGGGCTCTCGACAGGCAACAAATGGGGCTTTAATTCGATATATGGTATTACAAAATATGCCACCCAAATACACCCGAGCCACTAGTGGTCGCCAAAGTGCCGGTGGGCAAATCGTCCTCAAGAGGGCCCACATAGGGGCCCCCGCTTGCTAAGATTAGATATAAAAATGTTTTTTATTTCAGATAATGGTTGAAGAAGTGCGTCTTTAGTCGACGGCAAAAGATTGGACGGGTTTCGGCTGTCCTAACTGGGGTGGGTAGTTCATTCCACCATTGTGGGGCAAGGACTGAGAAAAGGCAGGTTCTCCTTGATGACCCTCCCGGAGCTCGGATAGAAGTGGGTATGGAACGGCCAGAAGATGCAGAGAGTAGGGGTCTTGAGGGTGTGTAGTTAGAGACCATTGACCGGAGGTAGGCGGGAGCGGTTCCCTTTGCCGCACGGTATGCCAGGTTGAGGGCCTTGAAGCGGATTCCTGCAGCAATGGGGAGCCAGTGCAGGTCCCTAAGAAGTGGGGTGACATGGGCCGACTTCGGTAGGTTTGAGATCAGGCGGGCCGCTGCGTTCTGAATGAGTTGAAGAGGCTTGGTGGCAGTGGCCGGGAGGCCAGCTAGCAGTGCGTTGCAGTAGTCAAGGCGGGAGATGACTGTTGATTGGACGAGGAGTTGGGTGGCTTCTTTTGTCAGGAAGGGGCGGATCCTTCTGACATTGCTCAGGAGGAATCTGCAGGTTCTGGTTGTCATGATGTTTCAAGTTTCTTTATTATTTGTCATACAGAAATACAGAATACTTTGCATGAAATGTTTCTTTCTGTTTTGCTCCTGAGAGTGTGCTAGATAATAACAAGATAGTATAAATAAGTATAATAAGTATAAAATAGAAAGTCAAGAAGTCAAGTAAAAACAAGTGTAAACAACAATTGTTCAGTATACCTCTATATACAGTATGTACATCTGGTACAAAAATGGTCAGGTATAGCTTAGCTTGTGGTGCCACCTTGTGGTGGTGAGGTGCAATAAGGAATAAGGGATAAGGAATGAGAGATGTGCCATTCCCTTACCAATAATATAAATATAAAGTGTAAAGTGTAAAAGTGTAAAGTGTGGTAAAGTGGGTGCTACAGTGTGTTGTTTATTTAAAGTGAGTGTTTGTGTGTGCTGTGGGTGTGTTGATGGCCTGTTATTGTTCATTGTTCATGATGTCATGATATATATCTGTATATCTGTATGTTGCGTATGTCATAAATGTCATTATGAATTGAAAATGGGGGACTCTGATGTAAACAAGACGAAAGTCTTTCTCTGGTCTGCATCCCCTTAACAATTGTGTGTATTGAGCTGTACTGTATTGTACCCATTCTGCAATCTGTTAATAAAGTTTTCAATCAATCAACCTCTACTCTGATGTTTATTCTCTATATTTTATAGTAGTTTCCCTGCCTGTACCTCCCCTCCCCCCCCCCTGTGCTGCTATGACACCTGGATTTCCACAAGGGTTTCAATAAAGGAACATCTTATCTTAGGTGCTGGTATACTGGCCAATTTGACCCAAAGAAACGGACCTATATTCCTGACAGGCTGTTCAATTTCAGGCCATGGTTAGACTAGTGTATTTGTGGCGTTTTTTTTATATACGTTTTTGAATACGTTTCATGTCCCTATTACACAGAAATGCGTTTTTTGGCGTTTTTTTGTGGATACGGCTGAAACGCAAAATTGTGTTTGCGTTTTGGAGAAACGCTAAAAAACGCTGTTGTGGCTGATGGTTGTTTAACACAGCAGGAGACGATAGTTCCAATTTTAACAAGTAGGTAATTTATTTAGGAAAAGAAGTTCTTAACAGCAAAAGCTATGGATCGAGCAGAGGATCACCACAGCTTGAACAAAAAACACTCTAACTCTCAATCCTTCTGCTTGTCCCCTAAATCCCCTCTCAGTCCTGCCCCCACATGACAGATATGATGACGTATCATATCATGTCAGATCTGACATGATATACATTAAGATGATACGTAGATTTAACATCGGAGAGAGATAAAAACATTAAGAACATCGAAGAGAGATAAAGACATTTAAGAAGAACATAGATTTAGATAAAAACATTAAGAACATCGAAGAGAGATAAACAAGATATGATGTACACACACGATATGATGTAAAACATTAAGAACATCGAAGAGAGAAAGATTTAGTGAGATGTGTGTGTGTGTGTGTGTGTTTGTGTGTGTGTGTGTGTGTATGTGTGTGTGTGTCTGTGTGTGTGTGCGTCTGTGTACAGACGTGTGTGTATTGTATGTGTGTATTGTGTGTGTGTGTCTGTGTGTGTGTGCGTCTGTGTACAGACGTGTGTGTACTGTATGTGTGTATTGTGAATGTGTGTGTGTGTGTGTGTGTCGGTGTGTATGTCTGTGCGACTGTGTGTGTCTGTGTGTGTATGTGTGTGTGTCTGTGTGACTGTGTGTGTCTGTGTGTCTGTGTGTGTGTGCTGTGTCTGTGTGTGTGTGCTGTGTATGTGTGTGTCTGCGTGTCTGTGTGTGTGCTGTGTCTGTGTGTGTGTGCTGTGTATGTATGAAAGAGAGAAAAGACACAAGATTAGAGCACACGATATGATGTACTGAAATGTCCATCTGCCTATCTTGAGGCTGTTTTAAGAACATCAGCCAGACTGTCGCCCTAGTGTCTTTGAGCCCTGCTAGTTGACCTATATTAAACTAGTCAAGACTAACCCCTTTCCTACCTCCACCCCCGTATACACATTTTCCCCAACATTCCCCCATTTGGGGCTATCCCTAGTCCCACCCAAATCATATAACCAAGAAAATGTGAACGTCTAACTAAACGAGAAACCACAATTATATAATAAAAGTTTAAATGCCTAATCTAAACCAGAAACCTTACTTCATTCACTGGACCCCTAACGGACCAACAAAGGCTGACTACCGTTCTTACCAAAACACAAAACCGTTCCAAACAAGAGTAATAATAAAACATCAACAAAATACCCCAATTTATAATCCTAACCTGACAGACAAATCCCCCCAACCTCCACCGCTTACCAAATGAGCCACAGTTCCGGCCGGAAACCGCGACTCTCATCAGGGAAAGGAGAAGTTGACCGTCAGAACTAAACATAGAACATCCCTCCCAAAAAAAAAATGACATTGTCTCTTCCATAACATTGAGTCCCAGTGTCCATCGCTCAGCCCCCCTTCCATGCCCACGCCATAGTCTCCTCACCGTATTGCCAAAAGTCACATTTTGCCAATACAGCAACCACCACGCCACACCTCCAGTCCCCGTAGAAGCATGTCCCCATGCCTGGACGGGAGGCGCTGGTACCAACCTCACCACGTGTCCCCCCATCTTCGACGGGAGGTGCCCATCTTGCCCACTGCGTTAGCCCCCCCCTTTGTCCCTCCAGTCCCCAGAACCGATCCCCAGAACACTTCTTCTCAATGCTTCCTCAGGCTCAGAACCGACACTCTGCCGATGCCCCTTCCCATTCCGGTTTGACCAGGACCACGAGTAAAATAAACAAAAAATAATAAAAAAATTAAAAATAATGCAATGATTTTCAATGGTTGCAATCTCTATGCCGAAGGATCATTAGAAAATCAGACTAAAACTCCTAGTTAAAGGAATAAACCAACAAAACTGCACTCAGACCATCCCCTGTCACTCTTAAAGGAAAGAACCAACAAAAAGAAAATGTCCCTACCTCACCATACCCCTAATCCTCTATCCCCTCGTCTCCCTCTAAGGCAGCATAAAGCTGAGGACATGGCCCGATTTGTGGCTCAATCTCTTTCTGTCCCACCATCAGCATTTGGCTCGTTACGTGTGAAGTTACCAGCCTACCCAAGAGAGGCATACCACAACAGAAAAGGAGAACCAATATCAACCCTGCCACCCCAATGGATATCCCCGTCTGCATCACTATGCTTCCCCACTGTCCCAATCTTTCCAACACCCCACTCCCCCACCATTCTTCATTCCGGCCAGAATTCCCCCTCAACTCCTCCCTCAAATCCTTCAGCTTAGCCATGGCCTCGGAGAACTTTCCCCCTGGCCCCACATTCGTCGGAATGAATGTGCAGCAGTACTGTCCAAACATGGAACAGACTCCACCCTTCTCCGCCATTAACCAGTTCAGAGCCTGTCTATTCTGCCACGCCACCGTACTGGTCGCGTGCATCTGGTCCCCCATTGCATCCAACGCCTCCTCGGTGTAGTTGAGATACCGCTGCTGATTGTAAAACAAATAGTTGATCCACCCGGTGTTCTTATTGACCGATATCCATGGCAGAATAGACTCAAACCCTGCCGCAATCTCATTCTTAGCCATGAACTCGGCTGGAATGCCCCTTGGCTGTCCTATGCTGTCCAGATACACCCTTGGGTCTGCCTTGTAGCTACGCTTCGTTCGAGAGATAGGAGACTCAGAAGGTCCTTCCGTCACTGATAATGGTAGGACCACCATTGGCATGATCGCCTGAACCCGGGCACATCTACCTGACCAATCTAAAGGAAGTGTATTCCTCAACCTCCTACCGCCGCAGAGCCAGTATTGGTCCGCCAGTGCCATATCCTGGACATGAAAAGGGCAAGCTACAGGCCGTGGGTTGGTATCCACTCCCTTTAACACGACCCCGTGTCCACACTTTCCTTCTTTCGTGCAGTTAGTCGTGATGCTCCAAATAGTAGTGCACCGCCCCTCTGCCACCTCCCCTACGTCCCGGGTCCCCTCCTTTTGCAAGCACTCGAAATCCTTGGTCAGCCATAGTTTGACACCTCTGGGTATTGGCAACCCCGTCGCTACCCCCTGCACACGTACATCCAATTTCCTACAACGTTCCCGCATAGTGACATCCTTGAAATCCGTGACGTTTCCTGCCGCCTTAAAACGACTGGAGCCGAGAAACCCCAAACACTCTGCCTCGCACCAAGGGCAACTATTATGGGGCCCCTCCCATGCCTCTGCGTCCCTGTCACACTGAGCCCAACTGAACTTCGTGCCCTTCACCAGCAGCCTATCCGGACGTGCCTTGGAGCAGACATAACAATCCTCTATCTGATTCTGCGCGCTCGTGTACTGGACCCACTTAAACCACTCATTCCCTAAAGCCGCCCTATACATCGGGGTCAGCCTCCGGGTCTTCCTCGCCATAGTCATAGTCGCCCCCATCTTGTTCCCCGGAAGGAAGCAAACCCCTCAACCTGGCCCAGAGTGAGCCCACTGAGTCCCTCAACGTTCCGGCTGTCCTCTGGAACATATCCTGTCCCCCCACCTCTTCCGACTCAGTGTCCTTGACCTCCCTTTTTCCCCTCACCCCTGTCCCCTGTGATTGGTTCGGGACAGGCTCAACCCTCCTATCTACCCCCACAACCCGATCCTCGTTAGTATAATGGTAAGTATCCCCGCCTGTAACGGGGGAATGGTCAAAATCAAAAACATGCCCTTGCGGTCCTACGGGAAACACCCCTTTTGGTTGTAGTCTTATCTTCTCCCCCCCTTCCTCGATGGAGGGCAGAGGGGGCGCCTGATTCTGAGCCTGGTCATGAAAGCCTGCCGGTACTTGAGCCTGAGCGGGACCCCGTGGGACTCCTACCCACTCAAACCCGTCATCCTCAAGGACGGGTCGACCGTGACGGTTCTCAATGACGTCGTTGTGCCCGGCCGACCGTCCGCACACTGCTGCCAACATCTGCGGGAGCATCAGCAGGCACTGCACCTTCCAGTTGCCGTCTCGGACCCTCCATGTCGGGTTCTGCATAACTGCGATCGATTGTATCCCCCAAGAGATCGCCGCTGGCCTTTATGCAGTGATTGAAGTGGAACCAGGTCGCTGATCCTTTGACTTGGACTGCCGTTCCAGTCGATCGGATCACCTCGTACGGGCCCTCTCTCCGGGGTGATGACCACTTTCTCTTGTGGACCTTTACGAAGACCAGGTCCCCAGGGATCAGTCTCGGTTTGGTGGCTTCCTTCTCCGCCTCCTTCACCCCCTTTCTCTCCTTTCTCTGCTCCTGTCGAAACACAGCTTCATGTATTTTAGTCACTTGCTGAAGATATTTTTTCAGATCTTGCTCAAAAATATCTAATGCCGGGCCCCTAGCCAGGTGTCTAAATGGCGGTGCTGGCATGCTGCGGCCTGTAAGCATTTCATGCGGTGTTAGCTGTGTTTGGCGGTTTACGCTGCTTCTAATAGCCATCAGAGCAAGTGGCAAAGCATCAATCCAGTTAAGCTTAGTTTGCATACAGATTTTCAACAGTTTGTTTTTAATGACCAGATTGGCCCTTTCCACCTTTCCCTGCGACCCGGGACTATAGACACAGGAAAGGCGCTGTTTTATACTTAATTTCTGCATCAGCCCTTTAACCACCTTGTCGATGAACTCGCGGCCATTATCGCTTTGTAATATCGTGGGAATTCCAAATCTCGGAATGACCTCGCGACACAGGAACTTGATCACTGTGTCCGCGTTCTTGTGTTTAGATGGAATGGCCTCAATCCAGCAACTAAAGCAGTCCTCTACTACCAGGAGGTATCGTTTGCCCTGCACTGGCGTTATCATATCCGTGTAGTCCATAATCAGATGTCTGAATGGTCCCTCAGGGAGGGGTGTGTAAGCCGCCACTGTCGGTACTCCTTTGCGCACATTGCCCTGTAAGCATGTTAAACACCTGGCTAGTGTAACGTCAATTTGTGCCTGAAGCTTTGGGGACCAAAATCCCATTTTCGTGATTCGTTTCAGGGTCTCTGCTCTTCCACAGTGATCAACACCATGAGCCTCAGGTATCACCAAGGACAGAAGATCGATGGAGGCGACTATCAAACCGTTATGACTCCTCCACAGACCATCTGCCCCCCTTACAGCCCCCCTCTCCGTCCACGACTGTTTCTCGGCCTGCGTGGCTGAGTCCTGAAGATCACTCAAATTATCCTCAGTTACCTCAGTCGTCAGTTCGGCCGCAAACATCAGAACAGCCGTGGACGGCACCGCAGCCGCCGCCTTCGTGGCCTCGTCCGCCGCGTTGTTTCCCGTCGTCACAAAAGACAGGTATTTTCTGTGTGCCTGGCACTTTACGATAGCAATGCTTTTGGGCAACTTTACAGCCTGAATAAGCGCCACAACCTGCTTGTGGTGAAGGATCGGTGAGCCGTCCGATTTCTTAAAGCCTCTTGCCTTCCAAATGGCCGCGAATAGGTGGCATACGCCATGCGCATACGCAGAGTCTGTAAAGATGTTAACCGTGCGATCTTTAGCTATTATGCATGCTTCTGTTAGTGCTATTAGTTCTGCAAGCTGGGCCGAACATGGTTGCATGCATTGTCCGGCCTTTCTTGTTAGTGTTTCTCCGTTAGGTTTGCACTGTACGACGGCGTATCCTGACCTTAAATTTTCCCTCTCCCGATAGCAGGACCCATCCACAAAAAGTGAGAGTTCTGCTATCGCGAGCGGGTCGACTCCCAAATCAGGACGGAGTTTCACGAAAGCCTGTACCTCCACCTCGCACTCATGCGGTTGACCCTCGCTCGGGAGTGGTACCAGATCCGCCGGGTTACTGCCGTGGCATGTTTTTATCGTAACGTCCGAGTACTGCAGGAGCCTCATGTAAGCCTGTTGCCGTTGGCTGGTCAGAACAAATTTGCCTCTTTCAATCAAGTTTGCCAATTTGTGATGTGTCCAAATGCAAATGTCATATCCCATTGTCACGGCCGTTGCCTTCTCATACATCAAATGTGCTGCGGCCAGGGCCTGATAACAAGGTGGCAGACCCTGCTCTACCGGCGAAAGAGCTCTAGAGTAATATGCTATCGGTTGTTTTTTCCCACTCACCCCCTGTGTTTGAGTCAGGACAGCTGTCGCATGCTGCGCTCTATGTGAGACGAATAGGTGGAAACACTTCTCATAATCCGGCAGCGCCAGGGCAGGGGCCTGTAACAACAGACGCTTAATGTTTATGAACGCGTCCTCCCCCTCCTCGGTCCATGTCAAGGGAGCGCGAAGCTTGTCTGTACCCGCCTCTTTTATCATCATCCTCAACGGCGCTGTCGCTATCGTATAGTCCTCCACCCACTCAGAGCTGTACCCAGTCATCCCTAAAAACGTCATCATCTGTCGGACCGTCAATGGCCTAGGTGCCTTGGATACAGCTTCGAGTTGCGTGGGTGAGATGTTTTTTATGCCCTTTTGAATGACGCGAGACAAGTACTCAACTTTTGGCTGGCAGTACTGCAGTTTTGAACGGGATGCCTTGTGGCCTCCCACGGCCAATCCACTCAAAACTTTGATGGAGTCCTCATGGCACTGCTGACGTGTATCCGAGCAGATTAGAATGTCATCTGCATACAGTAAAACCGTGCTGAGTAGTGTGTCGCACACTCCTTGCAAGTCTTCCTTGAGCGCCTTCGAGAAGTAATGCGGCGAGTGCGCGAACTCTTGTGGCAACCGGGTGTAAGAGTATTGTTTCCCCCTGTGGGTAAAAGCAAACAGATACTGAGACTCTTTTTCCAATGGAACACTGAAGAATGCCTGCGTGAGATCAATGACCGTATAGTACTGCGAGCTACTCGGGATGTTTGTCAGGAGGGTGTGTGGATTAGCGACTTCCGCCTCTGGTCCAGACACCACGTCGTTCACCGCCCTCAAATCGTGTACCAGTCTGTACCTAGCCCTGTCCGCCTTCAGCACTGGGTGGATAGGTGTATTACATCTGGATTTGAAAGGGACGAGCACTCCCCCCTTTAACAGTCCCTCAATCTGATGTGATATAGCTTCCTCCGACTCTGGCTTCCATGTATACTGTCTGATAAAGGGTGGTCTACAACCCTTCTTTAACCTGACCTTCACTGGCTGTGCCGACAATATTAGATCCACATCTGTGTCGTGTTTTGACCACAACCGTTCCGGGGTGCGCGCCAACATGTCCTGTTCCAGCAAAGCATCCGCCTCTGGAATAACGCAAGGGTCTCCTGGTAATCTGATTACTTGCGGTTTTGCCAAAACTGAAAAGGAAATCATTATTTTTATGAAACTCCCATCTGCGCTAGATCCCATATATCGTAGATGAGTTAATCTGCACCTGCTCGGGCTGTCCCTGCAACCATGCCTTGTTCCTAACTAGGTCACTATTCGTCAAATATTGTAGTGTGCAATGTGCCTCCATGTTTGTTTGTCTAGACTGAGGCAGTTGGGTTTTCAGAAATGGCTCCCAGGGGTCACAGACCCTTTGCAGCTCTGCATCTATGTTGCCCAGCCAGAACACAGTGGCCTCTTTCTCCCCCGTCCCTTGTAGCATCATTTGGTACACGTCTTGTTCAATTTGAATCCCCTCAGGCGTACATAGGATTTTACAGCCTAGTTTACACATTGCATCTCGTCCCAAGAGATTGCGCGGGGTGCTGTCCGAAATTAATACAGGTATTATTATGGTCTTGTTGTTATACGTCATAGAGATTGGATCTGATGTGGGTATTAATTGTGTTTTTCCCGAGAATCCGACCGTCCGAACATACTGTCCAGACTGGGGTAAGTGAGCGGCGTATTTTTGCTTTATGCAGGAAAAACCTGCTCCAGTGTCTGCCATCATCTCTGTTAATTTGCCCTCCACTAGGACCTGCAGAATAGGTTCTTGCTCAGCTCCCTTGGAAACCACAATCATTTGATTTCCCCCCGTCGCATTCTCTGGGCACCCCTAGTGATTACCCCCCTGGTTTCGGGGCCCTCCTGTCTCCCCCTGGTCGTGGGGCCCTTGTGACTCCCCCTGGCGCACGGGTCTTCCATACTCCGAGCCGGGACGGTATGGTTGCCTACATCTCATTTCCCTGTGTCCCTGCATGCCGCAGTTCCAACAGTGGAAACGGGGAAACTGTTGTTCGTTCCCCGGTCCCTGTGTAAACCGTGGGCCTGATTGCCCATTCCCTGCCTGCTGCCTGGACGCCTGGTTCTGTGAACTATAGCCATAGCTTCTCACTACCTGAGGTGCAGGCGGGGGTCCCTGGTCCTGCATGGGTGGAGAGGTAGCAGATGACACCATTACTGCCTGCAACCTCCTTTGGGGCTGCAGTTGTTGCTGAGTTAACTTCCTTGAGTCATTTCTATCCTGATCCCTGACTTTCTGCTCCTGAGCCCTTTGCTTCTCCACACTATGTGTTACATGTGCACAGAACAAAGGATAAGTCATGTCCATTAACCCCACCACGTCTTCCAGTCTATTCTTAACCACCTCTGGAAGCCCTCTCATCACACTTTCTCTAAACATCGCCCTCTGCAACGGGTCTATTTCTGGGTTGTGTCCTAGCTCACCTCTCCACTCCTTCAGTATTTTGTTCACATAGGTGCCAGGCCCTTCCGTCTCCATTATGGGGTTGCCCGCCAGTTTTGCCGGATTAATACGTGATGGATATTGATTCCTGAGTTTGTACCACAACGCCGCTCTATGCGCGTTGAATATGTCTCCATCATGGGCCTGCGTGTCGCATGCCACTCGCATCGATGTATCACCCATGATGTCCCGGCAGGCACCAATTCCTAGCAAGCGCGTCAACAGGGATTTGACGTCACCCACTGCTAGCAGAAAAGATGACGTATTTTCCTCAAACTGCGTGATCCACCTGGAGGCTCCTTCTGAAAGGTCCGGTAGTCTTGCTATTATGCCATCGATGTCTAGAGGTGACCATGGCATGTGAAAGATATCGTTCCCCTTTATTAGCAGGGGAAACTGGCCTGTACTTGTCACACTTCCCAGGAATGTAGGGGCGAAAGTCAGGGTTCCTGTAATGTTTCCTTTCTCCTGTGCTGGTTTCGTGTCGTTCTCATCTTCCTCATCAGTCAACAGTTTGGTGTGGCCACACGCCCCGTGTTTCCCTGATGTCTGCTGTGCCATATTTTGACGGGCCTCTTCCTCTATCTTCCTCCCGACTCCCTCCCTCTGCCTGCCCAGGTTCTCTACCTCCTCTTCCTCTGCATCATACAACTTCCGACGTACTGTCTCGCCATATGCCGCCAGGACTTTCGGATAGAGATCCTGCGGGGTCAGTTTGGGGGGGGTATCTCGCCTAAGGGAGGTCTCTGATCTAGCGGAGGTTTCTGACCTAGCGGGGGTTTCTGACCTAGCGGGGGTCCCTAATTCCGTCTCCTCATATTCTCCTCTTATTGTCACAGTGCCCACCGGCAATTGCGTGACATAAGGTGGGGATGTTGGTTTCCCTATATCCGTCTCTCTCTGATTTAGCGCTAAAGCTTCCTGCCTGTATGCTCTCCCCTTCTGGGCGTAGAGCTTCATTACCCCCAACTCTTCTGTCCTCTTTTTCAACCTCTTTTTGCTGCTGTCGCCTGGCTTGTGGTTACGAATCATTACATTCATCTCTTCGCATACGTCGAGATCAAAAGTACCTCCGGAAGGCCATTTTGTGTCCCCGGCCTTTGTACGCCTCTGCCACCGGACACCAACCTTGAGAATTAGGTTCTTTATGAGCGGGTTCCGGTCTAACAGTATGTCCTCTGCTGTATGCATCGTTGTTTAGTGTGTATGTGTGTTTTCTACCACCAGGGGTCAGCAAACCCAAGAGAGAAAGAGATGTGATGAGTCTGTATGCTACACCTTGGCCCACCAACAGGGGTCAGCAAACCCAGGAGAGAGAGAGAGAGAGAGAGAGAGAGAGAGAGAGAGAGAGAGAGAGAGAGAGAGAGAGAGAGAGAGAGAGAGATCAGGGCCTGATCTCTGATCCAAACCCTACTTTTTTCCCAACCTGGTGCGTCCTATTGGGGTGTAATAGCTAACTTTTTAAGCGATGGGGGGGTGTGTGTGTATTGTATGTGTGTATTGTATGTGTGACTGTGTGTGTGTGTGTGTGTGTGTGTGACTGTGTGTGTGTGCATGTGTGTGACTGTGTGTGTGTGCGTGTGTGTGACTGTGTGTGTGTATTGTATGTGTGACTGTATGTGTGTGTGTGTGTGTGTGACTGTGTGTGTGTGCGTGTGTGTGACTGTGTGTGTGTGTGTGTGTGTGTGTGTGTGTGTATTGTATGTGTGACTGTGTGTGTGTGTGTGTGTGTGTGTAGGACAGCTAGCCTCTCTGTAGCAACAACCTCACAAGCCAATAAGAAAACGAACAATAGTGTATCCGTAAACGTAATTAGTTTGACACAGAGAATGCCAGCTGTAATAGTGTGTTTTGAATAACAGCAGAGCGGCACCGGTTTTTGTTTTGAAAATTGAGAGACTTATCTACAGAGGACAGAAGGCACAGTTATAACAAGGTGGTGAGGAATGTGGAGAGTGTCGTAAAGGAATCAGGGAAAGGGATCAAGGAGAAGTTTGAACAGATGGAGAAAAATTTGACCAGAGGTCGAAAACATGCAATTAAAATTGATTAGTGGCGCACTTATAGCCCGTTAAAAGAGGAATCACCCTAGTGTAAACACCTCACCACTCGTGTTCATTTTCTAGTCGTCCATATCCGAAAACCAGTTCACACAGCCAGCTCACTTTTTCCTCCCGCAGAAACTCTGACGGATATTTATAATAACAAGCCCAACGCTTACCTTTTTTGTCGACAACCGGCAGAATGTCTACGGGAGATTCCAGGAACTGGCCGTATGAAAAGGCCCGGTGGAGCGATCTACAGGTCAAGGGTCACCAAATGTTGTGGCTGATGGTTGTTTAACACAGCAGGAGACGATAGTTCCAATTTTAACAAGTAGGTAATTTATTTAGGAAAAGAAGTTCTTAACAGCAAAAGCTATGGATCGAGCAGAGGATCACCACAGCTTGAACAAAAAACACTCTAACTCTCAATCCCTCTGCTTGTCCCCTAAATCCCCTCTCAGTCCTGCCCCCACATGACAGATATGATGACGTATCATATCATGTCAGATCTGACATGACGTACATTAAGATGATACGTAGATTTAACATCGGAGAGAGATAAAAACATTAAGAACATCGAAGAGAGATAAAGACATTTAAGAAGAACATAGATTTAGATAAAAACATTAAGAACATCGAAGAGAGATAAACAAGATATGATGTACACACACGATATGATGTAAAACATTAAGAACATCGAAGAGAGATAAAGATTTAGTGAGATGTGTGTGTGTGTGTGTGTGTTTGTGTGTGTGTGTGTGTGTATGTGTGTGTGTGTCTGTGTGTGTGTGCGTCTGTGTACAGACGTGTGTGTATTGTATGTGTGTATTGTGTGTGTGTGTCTGTGTGTGTGTGCGTCTGTGTACAGACGTGTGTGTATTGTATGTGTGTATTGTGACACAGGGAATGTGTGTGTGTGTGTGTGTGTGTCGGTGTGTATGTCTGTGCGACTGTGTGTGTCTGTGTGTGTGCTGTGTCTGTGTGTGTGTGCTGTGTGACTGTGTGTGTCTGTGTGTGTATGTGTGTGTGTCTGTGTGTGTGTGCTGTGTCTGTGTGTGGTGCTGTCTCTGTGTGTGTGTGCTGTGTATGTGTGTGTCTGTGTGTCTGTGTGTGTGTGCTGTGTATGTATGAAAGAGAGAAAAGACACAAGATTAGAGCACACGATATGATGTACTGAAATGTCCATCTGCCTATCTTGAGGCTGTTTTAAGAACATCAGCCAGACTGTCGCCCTAGTGTCTTTGAGCCCTGCTAGTTGACCTATATTAAACTAGTCAAGACTAACCCCTTTTCCTACCTCCACCCCCGTATACACATTTTCCACAACAACGTGCAGACAACAGCGTGTAGTCTGCACGGAGCCGTTGTTGCGAAAACGCCCATGCGCAGTAGATACCATCTGCGTGCCCTTCCGGTGACAGAGAGCTGTCCCAAACCAAATAGCTGCAGCTACTATGTGTTGTCAAGTTATTGTTATAAGGACCCCAGTCCAAGCTACAACAGTCTGCATTCCCTTAACAATTGTTTGTATTGAGCCGTATTGTATTGTACCCATATGCAATATGTTAAAGAAAGTTTACATCCATTCATTCTGCTAGCATTACCGATTGGCACTGCCACTGGATAACATGAGCTAGTGTTAGCTATCAAACCCTGTTAGCTCAAAGCTCCTCTTTCAACTTAACAAGCATTAAACAAAATGGCCCAGTCATCTATTCACCTTTGTTTAATACACACAGCGTTGTCTCTAATGTTATCTAACCACTGATAGCTCCCGATATCATCAGTTTGGTGCTGGCTAAGTAGCGTGAGCTAACGTTAGCTTCTAGCCACAATGCTATACTGTTATAATGGCAAATTCCATTGACGTTAGCATGCAGCTAACAATGCTACCGATCGTTTTTTAGACTAAACTATCCGCTCTTGGTGGTCACTTGTGTTGATGTTAGTTTTGTTTCATCAACAAATGACAGGCAGAACACACAGTGAATGTATCCGTTTTGTTTATTGCACTTTTATTAGGCTTTGCTGAAAAAGAATTGCTGCATTGAGTAAATAGGCAAGATGGTGGCGCGGCATAGGCGCCTGCCTTATTGACATTTTCTTTGCTGGAGCTTCCAGGAAGTGTATTGGCACATTCAAGTTCTGATTGGTTGAAATTGCCTTCATGTTTGCCACCTACTGCCACCTACTGCTTTGGCAGTGTACTACATCAGTGTGCTCAGGTGACAAAAACGGAAAAAAAACGAAAGTGTGACTCGAGGCGCACGACGTCGCGGCGAAACGCATATGACAATGATACGAAAATGAAACGAAAGGTGTAACCGCACCCTCAGTTGCAGCCTCTGAGGCTAATAAATCAGTGCGATGCTGCGTACCCCGTTGTTTCATAAGCAAGCCTCCTCCCAGGCTGTTAAACAGCAGATGCCTCAGAGACAGATTCTCGAAGTCAACTTCCTGCCTGTTGTTGCTAGGCAACTGCAGCGTGGGGGGTAACTGCCCCGCCTCGTACATTGTGTACGGTTCATTTAGTGCAGAAACGGATCGTTAAAGCGTCAAATTAAAGACTATCAAGCGGAATTTTCTTCAGTCCTTCACAATGCCAAAGAGCTGCTGTGTTACACGTTGTACTAATGACAAAAACAGAAATCCAAATCGCAAGTTTTATACCATCACGGAGGAAAAGGTGGCTGGTGGCTAACGTTCGGCTAACTCGCTCTGGTGTTGTGGTCGTGGTAGCTACATGCTAAGCTAACGTTAATTACATAATATCGAACCGATAGGAGCTTATTTGATCTAATCTTACGTGGACGAACACAGAGCGAGTTAGCCGAACGTTAGCCTCCAGCCACTTTTTCCTCCGTGATGCATCAGCTGGTATTATATAAAACTTGCGATTTGGATTTCTGTGTTCGTTATTAGTACAAAACGTAACACAGCAGCTTCAATTTGGGTATTCGAGAGATGGCCATGTCTGCAGGTGTTTTGTATGGACATTATGTCAAGTCAATCAGGGGGAGATCTTTGACTCATATCTCGCCTTAGAATCACCAGAAAGGCTTTCGAAATAGTGAAATGCCATGTTGGCCTCAATATTTTCAAAACAAATCGTATGAAAATGTTATGAAATGAACAAGAATGTGATAAAACATGTAATAAAAACGGACCTCAACGCATGCATTTGATGGTAGAAATCCGTATGGTCCCCCTATACCAAGATGGCGGCGGTCTCGTGTGACATCAGAGTGTCTTCGAGAATGCGTGGGCTTATCCAATTCAAGAGAGCGACATAGAAAATTCAGCCTGGCCAATATCAAAGCAAAGTATCGATCTTTTCCAATAAACATATTACATTGTGTACACAGGAACAAAGTTCATTTAATTTGACAATATGTAATATACCACCTCTTCCACCAGTGTGCAGAAATAATGCAGACATAGTTTGAAGCTGATCTGGGCTGTCTGCCACAATTTGATTGGCTGTGCTTTTGGGTGGTGGTACCAGCCTCTGAGGAAGCGCTGTCCGTCAGGCACTGTTCAGGGCAAAGAGGGCACTCCTAACCCTGGCACTGTTCGTACCTCGCTCTTAACTAGGGATGTCCGATATTATCGGCCGACCGATATTATCGGCCGATATCGGCAGTAAAATGTGATATCGGAAAATATCGGTATCGGTTAAAAAAAAAAAAAAAAAAAAATTTTTTTTACATTTATTTAACCTTTATTTACCCAGGCAAGCAAGTAAGAACCAATTCTTATTTTATTTATTGTCAAAAGTATGCATGTTGGTTTAATTCAACAACAAGAGATATGTAATGTTAATTTTTACTTTTTTAATTATCATATTTTGCACAGATAATGCTTACATTTAGAAAGCCTTTTGAATGCATCCAGTGAAATTATTAATTACCTGAAATTATTCAGTTTTTTTGGGGGGAAACCCTGCATATATCGGTATCGGTTGATATCGGTATCGGTATCGGTATCGAAATTAAGAGTTGGACAATATCGGAATATCGGTATCGGTAAAAAAGCCAATATCGAGCATCCCTACTCTTAACCCATTGAGTTACACAGGGAATAGAACCCCTAACCCTGGCAGTGTTGGTACCATTGAGTTACACGGGGAATAGAACCCCTAACCCTGGCAGTGTTAGTACCATTGAGTTACACAGGGAATAGAACCCCTAACCCTGGCAGTGTTAGTACCATTGAGTTACACAGGGAATAGAACCCCTAACCCTGGGGCAGTGTTAGTACCATTGAGTTACACAGGGAATAGAACCCCTAACCCTGGGGCAGTGTTAGTACCATTGAGTTACACAGGGAATAGAACCCCTAACCCTGGGGCAGTGTTAGTACCATTGAGTTACACAGGGAATAGAACCCCTAACCCTGGGGCAGTGTTGGTACCATTGAGTTACACAGGGAATAGAACCCCTAACCCTGGGGCAGTGTTAGTACCATTGAGTTACACAGGGAATAGAACCCCTAACCCTGGGGCAGTGTTAGTACCATTGAGTTACACAGGGAATAGAACCCCTAACCCTGGGGCAGTGTTAGTACCATTGAGTTACACAGGGAATAGAACCCCTAACCCTGGGGCAGTGTTAGTACCATTGAGTTACACAGGGAATAGAACCCCTAACCCTGGGGCAGTGTTAGTACCATTGAGTTACACAGGGAATAGAACCCCTAACCCTGGGGCAGTGTTAGTACCATTGAGTTACACGGGGAATAGAACCCCTAACCCTGGCAGTGTTGGTACCATTGAGTTACACGGGGAATAGAACCCCTAACCCTGGGGCAGTGTTAGTACCATTGAGTTACACGGGGAATAGAACCCCTAACCCTGGGGCAGTGTTAGTACCATTGAGTTACACAGGGAATAGAACCCCTAACCCTGGGGCAGTGTTAGTACCATTGAGTTACACGGGGAATAGAACCCCTAACCCTGGGGCAGTGTTAGTACCATTGAGTTACACAGGGAATAGAACCCCTAACCCTGGGGCAGTGTTAGTACCATTGAGTTACACAGGGAATAGAACCCCTAACCCTGGCAGTGTTAGTACCATTGAGTTACACAGGGAATAGAACCCCTAACCCTGGTACCATTGAGTTACACAGGCCCACAAGAGATTCTGAAATAAAATAATTGAATGACATCTCACAGGTTCCAGTTTGTTCCACCTCTTTCGATACCAAAGTGAACAGAACAGCAAACAAAAACAAAGAAAATTGAGTGATCTTTTTCCCCCCACACGTTTATTTTACATAATACAAAACACAAGTGACAAAGAAATAATAATAATAATAACTCTTGCTAGCTGCCAATAAGTAGTTCTGCACACACACACACACACACACACACACACACACACACACACACACACACACACACACACACACACACACACACACACACACACACACACACACACACACACACACACACACACACACACACACACACACACACACACACACACACACACACACACACACACACACACACACACACACACACACACACACAGTATTATGCAGCAGTTTGGGCACATTGTCCAATAGCACCTATACAGTAGTTGACGTTGTTGAGGGAGGGTAGCAGACATCAGACCAGCCTGTCTGGAGAATGGAACCAGAAACATCATGGTCACTAGTTCCCCTCTTTAATGATTAGGACCACTGGCCCTGATATTGACCAGTATTGACCAAAATATCACATATTCATCTTTGGTTTAAGCACTATCCGTTTATACCCGAGTTAGCACCGTGGTCACGTCCAAGGAGGACACATTCCAATCAGTCAGTAGTGCCCTAGGAAGGGCACTTTACAGAGAACACTAGAAACCACCCCTGTAACTGGGTCCTACCATGCCCCCATTTCAGTGACACATCCTCCTAAAAATAAACCCAATAGTACCCTGGAAACGTACTGTATGTGCAACTTGAGACTCAAAGTAGGGAGGGACATTTGAAGTTATTTGACCAGATCAGGCCCCTGCGTATTCTTCTTGTGCCGGTGTATACAGAGGCCCTTTAATCCCATATTAGAGATGCACTCCAGTCAGGCTAGGCTGCGGTGATAGGTTTATGAAGGAAATAGCCCTGTGCACGAGAACCTTGTGGTCTACTCAGCATCTAAAGGGTAAGTTCAGAATCTTAGACCCCTTTCATACTCATCGATGATGCCGTGGAAGGGTAGAGTTATCTCTCAGCACAATCCATGCCATGCATCATACTGGATACACAGCCCCTCCTCAGTTACCTACGAAACTAATGTTAAAGGAACACACCAACATTTTGGGAAATTAGCTTACCGTCTTCTCCAGAGAGAGACAAGAAGATTGGTACCAGTCTCCTCTCTGTGCGTTCAGTAGCTATCTGGTTTCAGAGCCATAGTACAATCTCAGCTACCACTTTAGTTATAAATGATATAAGGGCTGTCAAGACCATTTATATGCAGATGACACAATTATCTACTGACAATCAACAACATGCATTTAATGCTCTACAAGATGAGCTTATAGGCCTTAAAGGAACACGCCAACATTTGGGGAAATTAGCTTACCGTCTTCTCCAGAGAGAGACAAGAAGATTGATACCAGTTTCCTCTCTGTGCGTTCAGTAGAAAGCTATCTGGCTGCACGTTAGCCTAGCTTAGCACAATGAATGGAAGCGGACAGTGCCGGTTAGCCTTCTGGAGAGGTGTTAGTTGGACAATGCCTAGGCTAACAGTACTGTATATCTGTATGTCATGTATGTCATAAATGTCTTGATGAATTGAAAATGGGGGACCCTGATGTAAACAAGACGAAAGTCTTTTTCTGGTCTGCATCCTCTTAACAATTGTTTGTATTGAGCCGTACTGTATTGTACCTGTAGCTGAGGGGTACAATTCCCTGACTGTATTGTTAGATATGATATTTAATACCACTACCTCATGTACTTTAACTTCTGGCCACCCAGTACAAGATATAAGTATGATGAACACTTTCCCACCTGATGAAACGAACCAACACAAATGTACCAAATCGAATATTTAATACAGCAAAAGGTGTATACAACATTCACTTAATTACATTTATGATTTGAAATATTGAATATGCACTTTTATGGCAAATGAGTATTCGTAGGTAAATCAACATTGAATGTCCAATCTCTGGTTGCGCAGGGAGTAAGTATACAACCTGGAATATTTAGGAAACGATAGCGAAGGTACTTAAATGATTATAGCTGGATACACTAAGGGGGGGGGGGGGGTCCCGCTGGTTGTAAGACAGTAGGAGGGGGGGGTTAGAGAAGCCGCTGGCGGTATCCCATCTGGCCGACGGTGTCTTGGGAGAATCCAAAGTCTTGGACACAGTGCCCACAGAACCTCGGGCCGCAGACGAATACAGCTGGACCCTCTGTGGAACGGTATCTGCCGGTCCACAACGGAGAGACGTGGTGCGACCTCACGTGTAGAGCGCCGCCTCACCTGGAGTCCTCTCCGGGGGGTAATTCCAACACTCGACAGTGTTGGCCTTTATCCATGGAATAATCAAAGCACACAAAGCATAATCCAAGAGCCGTGGAAGGCTCGCCGTCGTCGGGTAGAGTAATCCGATATACAGGTCCAGTCGCTCTTGACCCGGAGCTCCTCGGATGCAATCACCACTAGGGGTCTGACCAGCCTGGATAAGCGTCCAGATAACGTCAGGAACGATGGGGGTACTGATAACTGTAGAACTCGAACCGAACGATGCACCATACATAAATAGACTATTATTAGCTTAATAGAATACGTCCAACTCGACGGTATGGTGCCAAACTATGACCATTCAACTATTAATCTACACGATATCTCAATGCCTATTCTGGGCCAAGTAGGCCCTACTACACCGCACGTGCGTCGTGGGGAGGCTTTTGCGTCTGTCACTCTGTTGGAGGGTAAAGAACTGGACTAAAAGAAAGTTCTACTTTACGAGCGCCATATATATATGCGCTATGAACAAATAGTACCATTCGTATTTCGCCCGGCATATTACTGCGCGGAACCGGGGGTTGCCTCGACATGTTAGGCGGCACGATTGAACTTGGACCTAGGGGTATGGCAACCTGGCGCCAGGTTCTCGTCCAATGGTAGAATGAAACTATTATGGGCTGTTTAGTAGAAACGGGGATATTCAATGCATATTGTACAAGGAATATACAGGGGATATCAAACGATATACAAATACAATTAAATATATATATATAAATAAATATACATATTCGGTTTAATCTGATCCTTCACAACAGCCGCCCCCTAATTAGTCCCACCTAATTAGCTAAGCAGAGACAGATTAACCGCACTGTCTTCCACTCAAGGTCCGCTGTAAGGGTCAGTCAACTCACAAAGTCATAGGGTCATGGTCATCATCGATAGTATCTGGGAGTCGGGGCAGTTCTATGAGTCTCGCCACGGGCCGTGTGTAGGTGCGCCCTTGGACGAGTACTTCAGCTGCTCGGACCTTGCCATCGGCACCGGTGATCACTTTGCTTACGCGGCCAGCCGGCCACATAGCTCTGGGGAGTGACTGGTCAACTATCATGACGACTGTTCCTTCTGTCAAATTGTCTCTCTCTTTTACCCACTTCTGGCGGGTCTGTAGAGACGGTAGGTAGTGAAGTAGGAAGCTGCTCCAAAACTTGTCAGCTAGTACTTGGCTGTACCTCCACATTCTTCGGCCGTTCGCTTCTTCGGGCCTGTACATTGTCTGGGGTAGCGCGGGGTCCAGCCGCCCCATTAGGAGTGTGTTGGGGGTGACTGGGTCGACATCTGCTACATCACTGGAGACGTAACCGAGGGGCTTTGAGTTCAATACTCCCTCGATCTCCGTGAGGACTGTCATTAGGACTTCCTCTGCCACAGTCTGGGCTCCGAGTACGGCATACAGGGCTGTCTTTATAGAACGTACTTCTCGTTCCCAGGTTCCACCGAAGTGGGGTGCGTTCGGGGGATTAAACTGGAAGTCAATCTGGGCTGGAGCGAGGTGGGTCTTAAGTTCTGGGCCCATAGCTTGGAAGCTCTCTCTCAGCTCTCTTTCTCCGCCTTTGAAGTTGGTCCCGTGATCAGACAACAATGTAGACGGTTGTCCTTTCCGTGATATGAATCTCCGGAAGGCCATAAGGAATGAGTCTGTGCTCATGGTCGGAAGGAGCTCGATATGTATCGCTCTGGTGGTCATGCATTTGAATACAATACCCCACCGCTTCTCGGTGCCTCTTCCTCTCTTTATATACAACGGGCCAAAACAGTCCATGCCTGTGGAGTGGAATGGCTTGTCGCCGATTCGGAGGCGACAGGGGGGTAGGTCAGCCATCCGTGGTATGCTGGGCTGCGCGCGCCACTTACGGCAGTCTAGACAGGTTCGCTGTAAGCGCCGTACTGCTTCTCTCCCTTGCAATATCCAATAACGACGTCTGATCTCCGCGAAGACTCTCTCTGCTCCTGCGTGGTGCACATCCGCGTCGTATTTCTTTATGATCAGCTCTGTGACCTTGTGTCGGCTGTTCAAGACGATCGGGTGCTTAATGTCATCTGGTAGATCGGGGGCTCTCCGCAGGCGACCACCCACTCTGATGAGATTATGTGCGTCACTCTCTGGTGCCAGGTGAATCAGTCTGCTGTCTGATGGGACGGGGTTTCCTCCCTGTAGACAGTCTAGCTCATCGGGGAACGAGTCTCTCTGGGCTCGTTGTAGTAGAAGAAGTTCTGCTTCTTCGTAGTCAGCTGCTGACATGTCAGTGGTGGACTGAATCTCTGGGTGGTGCCGCAGGAATGTTCTTTGTTGCGCACTCTCTAGGGTAATGCAGTCATCTATGTTCGGGTCTGTGGAGGCGACAGTGCTCAGTCCACAGAACATAGGCTTCTTGTTCTCAGCCTCCTCGCTACTTGCTTCCCTCGGGGTGGGCGTAGGCCAATCTCCTTCCGGGAGCTGGAGGAATGCTGGTCCATCACTGTAGATGTTGCGACGGGTTAGGTCATCCAGGGACATTCCCCGGGTGATGACGTCAGCTGGGTTGTGTTTGGTATCCACATACCTCCAGCTTGCTTCTTCTGTTAATTCTTGAATCTCGGTGACTCTGACTCCCACGAAGACTTTGTATCTGCATGAATCAGACTTAATCCATGTGAGTACTGTCGTGGAATCTGACCACAAGATTGTTCTATGCACCGGAATGGTGAGTTCACGTTGGATTAACGTGGCTAGATGCGCTCCTGCGAGGGCTGCGCAGAGCTCTAGACGTGGGATAGATTGTTGCTTACGTGGGGCTATTCTTGAGCGGGCCAGTATGAAAGCAGTGTGTATCTCTCCTCCCATCTCTTGGGCACGCAAATAGGCAACCGATCCGTAGGCTACTTCGGAGGCGTCGCTGAAGACGTGTAGCTCAATCTCGCATGTCTCTGGCCTCACTGTGGATGGGAAGTAGCTGCGGCGTATATTGACACCTGGGAGTGAGCGGAGTTCCGTCTCCCACTCTCTCCATGTTGAGGCAAGGTGTGCGGGTATTGGGTCGTCCCAGCCCTGGTCCTTGTCCCATAGTGCTCGTACAATCATCTTTGCCCTGGTGGTGTAAGGTAGAATACATCCCAGCGGGTCATATTGTCTGGCGAGTGTTCTGTACACACTCCGTCTGGTGGTCGGTATCGCCGCCAACCTTCCTTGCTCTGGAGCCAAGGGTTTGTGTCTATAGTGGAGCGAGTCTGTTTTGAAGCGCCAGACTAATCCTAGTGTCATTTCTTGGGCTTCTCCTGGGATTGTCGCCATCCAGGTCTCGCTGCTGGCAGCCTTGTCTGCGGAGGAGAGGCTGCGCAATACGTGCGGGTCACTGCTGGCCCACTGCCTGAGATCAAAGCCTCCTTTGATTAGGGAGGCGCGTAACTTGATTAGGAGAGCCTCGGCTTCTTCTTGAGTCGAGACGCTTTGTAGACAGTTGTCTATGTAGAAACTGTTCTTCACACTGTGTTGGACCTCTTCATCTGCTGCTGGGTCCTCTGTGACGTGTTTCTGTAGTGCAAATAATACTGGGGGGTCGCTGCTGGCCTGCTGCCGGAGATCAAAGCCGTCTTTGATCAGGGAGGCGCGGAGCAGCGCACGGCGTCGCCAGTCTATTTTCTTCTTGACAGGCTGCAGGAGTGTGGTGTCTCCTTCTGTCGTTCTGGAGTGGAAGCAGCTAGTGGCTGCTGTTCGGTTGAGAGATTTAGCGAGGGGGCCTTGTAATGTCCATCCTAGGCGGGTCTCGACTGCTGCAGGACAGCCTCGGGGGCCTGTATGGACCCGGTCAATCGGGACTATGAGTTCTGCATGGTCGGAGCCTATCAACAGGGTCGGGGTAGCGCCGTCTATGAGCGGGATAGGTAATTGGCGCAGGTGCACATATTTATCCATCAACTTGGTGACAGGGTAGGTGTACTGCGAGAGTCCTATTTCTTGGCTGGTGAAAGCATTTGTGATCTTGTACCGTCGCTCTGGCTGCCCGTTGGCTGCGATAGTGAAGGAGACATTCTCGCCCTTTATCGTCTTTAAATCTCTTCTTATTGTCCGAATCGTCATTTCGTTCTTGCTCCCCCGCAGTCCCAGCTGAGTCGCAGCGGAGGCGAGCAGAAGGGTCTTCTCTGACCCGTCATCAAGGACGGCGTAAGTGTCCATGACTTTATCCTGGTAGCTCAATGTCACACGGACTACCTTTAAGAGCACTTGAGCTCCGTTGCTGCTGGCGGGGTCAATGTACATGACACTTGCCTTGGTGCCGCTCCGTGGTGCAGGTATAGGCCGTCTTCCGTTACTATCGTGTAGTATATCTAGATGGGCTCCATCGCACCGGCTGCACCTTTTCTTTAGGCGGCATTCGGCTGCCATGTGGGGCCGCGCACATCGATAACAGCGCCGGTTGGACTTTATCCATTGGCTCACTTCTTCTGCATTCATCTTTGTGAATGAGTCACATTGTGACAGCCAGTGTTCTTTCTCACAGTAGGGACACGCTATCTTCCACTTCTCCTTTCTCGAGGGGATGCTGTGACTCTTACTGCTCGGTACTGACTCTGATTGGTGCATGACAGTCACCGATCTTCTTCCATCACTTATTCTCCTGGGTCCCTCTCTGGAGCTTGGCGTGCTCCGCCCGAAGGTGTCCAGTCGTAAGCTGCTGACCTCTCTCGCCAGGAAGTCGGCCAGATCAAGGAGGGATGGCTCGGGGCCGTCGGGATCTCGGTAGTCCCTCTGCCGCCGAAAGCGCTCCTGTCTTGCGGGTGGCAGCTTCTCCAAAATCCTCTCAACGTTAGAGTTGGCGTACAGCTCATGCATGCCCTTCTCCCGTTGAGCTCCCAGCATCCCCACCAGGGACTGCACTTTGATTGACAGGTCGTCTAGTGAGCGATTGTCTGTGGCTGGGGGTAGGCGGTCAATATGCCTTATCTCCTGGATTACGTAATCCCATATACGTCCATATCTTTGATCCAGCGCTGCAAGGGCCGCTGTGTATGGGGTCGAGGAGGTAGCATAGGCTAGCGCTATATTGTGCGCTTGCGGTACTTTCAGGTGCTTCAATAATATTGCATACTTGTGGCGTTCATCAGCGACATCCACCATCATTGTCTCTAAACACATCCGGAGCTCCGTGTACTGTGCTCGACTCTCATAGGCGAAGTCTGGGAATGACGGCGTGGCGTTGTATGACGCCGTGGATGGCTGATACATCGGCGAGCGTTGGGGGAGAGACCTCCTGGGCGAGTCCCCTCTTGCGCCTCGCTGTGGGCTGGTACTGGCAGGGTACCATGGCCCGCTGGTCCAGGTACTGTTCCTCGGGGCTGGTCGTGCGTCGTGCTCACCCGTAAATAGAGTCGGGGGTCTGTAGCGCAGCGCCGCGGGGGTATAGCCTGGACTGTATGGGACCTCCTGGTCCGGTGGAGTACTGTGCTGTCGTCGGGCTTGGTTCTCCTCTTCTCCCTCTTCTTCTTCTATCAAATCTTCCAGATCTTGTAATCGTTTATTTAGCTTCTCCGCAGTGTAGGCCGCTCCTTCCTTGTAGCTGGGTCTCGCTTGGACCGGTATGGGAAGGGGGTCTGCGGGGGGTCTAGACTCGGTCTGTTGGTCAAGTTCAGGGTCGCTTGCTCGTTGCGGTGACGCTGCTCTTGACTGCTGTCTCGACGAGTTCCTTGAGCCCCTGGCGGAGGGAGAGGGAGTTGTCCTTTTGATCAGCTGCTCTATTAGTTGCGCTTGTAGTCTGTCGCGCTCTGCGTCTCTTTGGGCACCGGCAGCGGTGCGCTGGGCGTCGGCGGCGGCGCGCTCTGTTTCTCTTTGGGCACCGGCAGCGGCGCGCTGGGCGTCGGCCCGGTCTCTTGCCATATTCTCTTCCATCTGGAAGCGTCTCATCTCCAGACTTGTGCGCTGTTCTTCGCTCCGTTGCTGTGCTTGGAGGTGTTCGCGCTCGCTGGTCGCCTGTGCTTGGAGACGTTCGCGCTCGCTAAGCGTCTGTGCTTGGAGCCGATCGCGTTCGGTAGAGGCTGTCAGGCTGACGAGGAACGCCTGTTGTAGTATCCTCTCCGCTTCGCTGGGGGAAGGCGGTAGTGGAGGTGAGCTGCTCCTGCGTGAACCGCTCCTGGGGGTACTCGTTGGGGAGTCCTGGAGCTCTAGTTCCTCGGCGCTCTCCTCTTCTTCTTCCGTGCAGAGTTCTCTCTCTGTAGGGTTGTCTTCCTCCCGGGGCGTGTCGGGGACTACTTCTTTAGTAGTGGCGGGGGGTAAAGGCATGTCAATTCCCTCCTGGTCCCCACCGTGGGCTTGGTCAGTTACATTAGGACCTACTAGGGCCTCTGTGGTCGGGGAAACCTGGTCGTTAAGGTCAGACATCATTTTACTTTCTACTTTTACCATGTTTACCGTTTGTCGAAGGCTAGGTAGTTGACTGACAGTGTAAGCCTCTAAGTACTGAGGTGTCTGTCGTCTGCGCCGCGGGCGTTCTAGGTTAGGAGGATCGTTTCGTGGAGTGTTCATCATAGGCCATTTCGATATTAATAACACTATATTAATATTACACTAGTTACCCTCCGGCTCGAAGGACCAATTGTAGCTGAGGGGTACAATTCCCTGACTGTATTGTTAGATATGATATTTAATACCACTACCTCATGTACTTTAACTTCTGGCCACCCAGTACAAGATATAAGTATGATGAACACTTTCCCACCTGATGAAACGAACCAACACAAATGTACCAAATCGAATATTTAATACAGCAAAAGGTGTATACAACATTCACTTAATTACATTTATGATTTGAAATATTGAATATGCACTTTTATGGCAAATGAGTATTCGTAGGTAAATCAACATTGAATGTCCAATCTCTGGTTGCGCAGGGAGTAAGTATACAACCTGGAATATTTAGGAAACGATAGCGAAGGTACTTAAATGATTATAGCTGGATACACTAAGGGGGGGGGGGGGGGTCCCGCTGGTTGTAAGACAGTAGGAGGGGGGGGTTAGAGAAGCCGCTGGCGGTATCCCATCTGGCCGACGGTGTCTTGGGAGAATCCAAAGTCTTGGACACAGTGCCCACAGAACCTCGGGCCGCAGACGAATACAGCTGGACCCTCTGTGGAACGGTATCTGCCGGTCCACAACGGAGAGACGTGGTGCGACCTCACGTGTAGAGCGCCGCCTCACCTGGAGTCCTCTCCGGGGGGTAATTCCAACACTCGACAGTGTTGGCCTTTATCCATGGAATAATCAAAGCACACAAAGCATAATCCAAGAGCCGTGGAAGGCTCGCCGTCGTCGGGTAGAGTAATCCGATATACAGGTCCAGTCGCTCTTGACCCGGAGCTCCTCGGATGCAATCACCACTAGGGGTCTGACCAGCCTGGATAAGCGTCTAGATAACGTCAGGAACGATGGGGGTACTGATAACTGTAGAACTCGAACCGAACGATGCACCATACATAAATAGACTATTATTAGCTTAATAGAATACGTCCAACTCGACGGTATGGTGCCAAACTATGACCATTCAACTATTAATCTACACGATATCTCAATGCCTATTCTGGGCCAAGTAGGCCCTACTACACCGCACGTGCGTCGTGGGGAGGCTTTTGCGTCTGTCACTCTGTTGGAGGGTAAAGAACTGGACTAAAAGAAAGTTCTACTTTACGAGCGCCATATATATA